>NC_092210.1:58437575-58466651 GCF_043381705.1 Parasteatoda tepidariorum | reverse complement strand
AAAGCAGGAAGTTAAAGGAGAAATTAGTAAGGAACTTATATATATATAAATATATATATATATATGTATGTATAGTCGTCAATTAGTAAGTAATCAGAATTTTTTCCTTGTAAAATTGAATAATCACCATCAAATTTAGAAGTTACTGAGGAGAAGTGTTATTAATTATATTTTTTAGAAATCAAAATTACCAAGCACACTCTATTTTGGAGTTCCTATTTCGAGACAATTCCTATTTCGGAGTAGCATCAGCAAAAATTTTAATAAACTTTTCGCAGTTTTTTGTAAGACTAAGGTTATGCTGCTGTGTTAGTTTGCATTGTCTCCATCTGCTTCGCAGCACTAATTAAATTTGGAATAATTAAGTGCTTGATTAGAAAGACCCATTTCTTCATTACTTCCATGCTAATAATTAGCATTTACCTGAGAATAACAAATTAGTGTTTTAAGAAAAAGCTACTTGACGTATAAAAAGTGTACTATCGATCTTCATCAGATGATCAACGTAGAGCACGAAAATAGGTACAGAATCAGTCATTGACTGAAAGCAATTCCCGAATTATGTATTCTTAAACTATGGCATTTCACTGATGTTTATATCCTGAAGTAAAATAAGCTCAGTATGAATCAGAATTTTCCTTACTTTCATATCTAAAATTATTTATCGAGTTTTTTAAAATTCATTTTATCATAAAATATAATATAGTTTAACAAGTAATGCTCATTAAGTATAATATGATTAGTTAAATATACAGAACTTATTTATCATTTCAAATTATTTTGTATAGTTAAAAATCTTAGTCTATAATGTTCATCCCGTGTTTATGTTAATTAAAAAATTTAGTTTTCAAAATTAAAAGTATAAAACAATCAAGCACTTCCAATTATAAGTTATGTTAATTTTTTGTTGTTAAATCTTACTTTTAGCTTGCAAATTTTATTCCTGTACTTTATTGACATGTATATTGAATATTACTAAGTGGCGTCATATATTATAGATTAGGTTCATCTGAAAAGACATGCAGTTTTTAGAAAAATTGGATTCTGTTATAAATGTTCCCACATCTGGAAGCTCCATTCATGGAATATCCTCAAAGTATTCCTCGACAATCCTTGACCTATTTTAATCCCCATTTTTATCCAGAAAATTCGAATTAGAGACCTACAGATCCTTCGAATATTCTTACAAAGGACTCAAAGATCTTAGTCATACACATAGAGAAGTCAAAGTACTTTCTGACTATCCAGGTCACAAGAGAACCTGTATGGACTGATTCAGACATCATTAAACTTGAACACGTGCGTGTAGTGGGCCTAATGATTTCTTTATGAACGAAGACCTACTAAAAAACTAACAAGAGACAGGCAGCTACTCCGAATATTTCCACAAAGGGCTTTAAGATCTCACACACATAACTCAGAGAAGTCAAAATGCTTTTCTAACTATTCATGCCACAATAAAACCTGCCTGAACTGATGCAGCCAACAACAAACTTGGACGCGTGTCTGTGGTGGGAGTATGTTTTCTTCGCGAATGATCTTAGTCTGCACAATTTATGATTATTGACGCTTTGATAAATGGAAAGAACCCTGTACGTGGTACCTTCCCGCAACCGTAATGGAAATAGACCACTATAAAAGACGAAGTATAACGGTGTGAATCGAGTGGCATGAAATAGAATCACTTACTTGTTTCTCAGAGATTTACATTGATATCTATGAAATGAAAGGCTGAAATCTTAGAAACCTACGTAACATTGTTCAGAAGTCCTGCCAGTCTCGGAATCCTTTTATGGATAAAAATATGCAAACACGTAGGGCTGGTCGAGAAATACCTATAAGCTGAATAGTGGACAATTGGATGTCCAGATGTGATCCCCATCATGACAGCTTGGGATGTTCTTATCCGAGTCACCTTCTCGGTAACCACCTAAGACTTAAAACCACCTTAACGGATGGGTAGGATTTATTGTCCTCAGATTTTATACATGTGTCCCAAAACACTTGAAAACCTCGTAAACAGCATAAGAATATGTCTAGAAAACTATAGTTTCTAAACGCTATACTAAACCGTCCCCGATCTCCATTTTGTCACTTTAGATTTCAACGACCTTGTTTAAAATTATTAATGAATGATCTTGTCCACGAAATGTAAATTTTTTGCAATTATTTGACGAGTCTTAATTTTTCTTATTTATAAAATATTTATATAAAAAAGCTTTACTTGATTTGATTCCCTATACTTTGGGGCATAAGCATAGTTATGAAAGAGCAAACACAAAGCAATTTTAATAGAAAATAATAAATAATTTTATTTTTCAAGCAGTTACAATAATTTCGTTACAGGGATTAAATTTATTTGAAATTACTGCTCAAAACTATAATTAAATTGATATTTAAAACTTCTGATCAAACTTCTGTTCACATTACTGTTCAAACAAGTTACTGTTTGTTCAAAAGTGACCATCACCGAACCAATATTTTTGACTGGCATCAAATCATGTCATTATAAGAAGTGTGAAAACTGTAAAAAGAATTTAATATGTCAAGAAATACAATTTCTTTTTATAACATCTTTAAAACATAGCTTTATACAAAGCACATTTTTTAAAAAAGTACTAGTGCAACTGTTTTAATTTTGCAGAAACTTTTTTTTAAAATTTGATTAATTAAATTAAGTTTGAAACAAATGTTTTAATGTATTTTTAATTATTTTTTAATAAAGAATAGATGTTGTTTGAAAAATCTTACATTTCGTGAAATATTTTAATAGAATTAGAGATAATAAAAATCATGAATGTGTAAAACAGCATAAGGCTTGGTAATAAGAAATTACAAAAAATTTCTTGGGAGTTACTGAAGACAAAAATATTGCTTTTTCGTGAATTCAATTAGCGAAATAATTTAATTAAAATATTTTAAGTTCTCATAATCTTACATATTTCTTTAAAAACTTTTACATATTTTTTTAAAAAAACTTTTACACTTTTAAATAAATAGCTGTAAATGTATGTGTATTTATTTTTTCAAAAAAAATATTGTTGTGACCTTAAAAGTAGACTTTTTTCATGAATACTTTAGTATACTTTAGTATGAATAAAATATTAAAGTTAAACAATTTTCCTTATTATTTCTGATAAACTGTAGAATGTGAAACTACTAAAAAGAAAGTCATGGTTTGTTGTCTATCCTGAGATGAAAAAAAATGTTTTTGAATAATCGTGCTTCAATTTTAGTACTATCAGGCTCAACAATAAAACTTACTGATTCAAAATAGACTTAAACGCTATGTAGATGTAAATAAAAATTCATCACGAAAAAGATTGGTATAAAACAGAATTTTTCAATAGTTTATTATTAAGAAATAGAAAAGTTTTGTGGGAGAGCAATCTTAAAATAAAAAATAAAGAAACTGAAACTTTAGAAAAAACACACATGTATTTTAAACATAAATTTTGAGAAAAGTGTATTTGAATATTAAAAAACGCAAAAACGTTTCATTCTTTTTTAAATTTGATTACTAAAACGTAACGCACTTCTACTAAATAAGTAAAATTGTTTCCATTATTCACATAAAATTATTAAAATTAGCTATTTCAGATTTTTTAATAGTTAAGAGATTTAAAAGTTTAAACATTATTTTAAATAATTCGATTTTTATAAAATTAAATAATGGAAAGATAATAATTATTCAAAATTATTTATATGCAAATAACATTTTTTACATGAGGTAAATTTAAAAGTTAGATTGTTTATTTACTGCTTAACTAAATGGAGGCTGTTAGTTTATTTATAGAATTTATTTTCTTCCTAAATGGTTATCAATTATAATTTGTACGATAATGGAAAAATGTTCTAGATTTATTTGGAAAACAAATCCTAAAACTTGTTTCGGGAAATTTTATTTTTAATATTTATGTTGGTATGTAAAATAGTTTAGCGTTAAAAATAATAAGTAACTGTTATAATATAATTACTTAAAAACACGCTCGACTACTTATTTATGTGCTATTAAATGTTGTCACCTTATTTCAAAATTCTTTGATATTATTAAGTGTTAGATTTTGGATCCGTATTTTTAAAATTATCGACAATAAATAAGCATGTCAAATTTTTTTATCAAACAATTAAAAACATTAAATCCATTAGTCTACATTATGTGTGAGTGGAAAGATTATGGTAAAATTACCGTATTGTTTGATAATGAAATTTCTGGTAATCAGAGCAAAAATATATGGTATTTAAAGCATTAATTTGGTTATTTTTCCGTTGTTTTAGAAACGATTTACCTGATTTATTGGATTTCAAAGTTACAGTACTTGTAATCACAGATCCAGTAAAAGGAAGAAAAACATGCAAAACATACAAAATTATTCAACCAAATAAATGCTATACTAAATATTATCGATACTGAACTACCTAATTTGGCCCCATTAACCAAACTTTATCATAAATTTAAAAAAAAAAACGTTTAATAACTGTATTCACTTAATATAGTTAAATAACTAGAATTTTATCGCATAAACTAGACCCACTTGATGAGACAGTTTAGTTTATTGCAACTGGGAACATGTTATAGACGAGAAGGCTGATCTGTCAATAACATGGACAACGATCGGGGGTTCGAGTCCTAGCTTTCACACCACAATATGTCCTCTTGAACCGTGGTTTCTCAGGGGATCGAGCACTCGACTTCCAATAAGATACCCCGGATTTGGATCCCAACGATGACTGGTTGACGTGAATTCCACACCCGGCTTGCACCGACCACAATAGTGGCGAAAAATATCCTCAGTGGTAGACGAATCATGTGTTACACTCCCCTTGCAGTTAGGCTAACCTTGGAATGCTTTAATGAGTTTACTCTGTATGTAATGCAAATGCGGGTTAGTTCCATCAAAAAGTCCTCCACTAAGGCTAGTTTGTCTCAATGCTTTATCTAGGAGTTTCCTTGTCTTATGGATTAGGTTCAATGTTTCAAGGCTACGAAGTTCAATGTTACAAGGTTTTTCCCCGATTCCTCCCCCCCTCACGGGTTCTGGACGGGGTTACGTTTTGATTGATAATCGTAAAATCAAAATTTTGTGGGCTGTTTCATAGTTTCATTGAATCATGTTTTATTGAAAATTATATTTTGAATAAAATGAATACATTTTGTAACTCATTTGTTTCATTTATTTTTAGTTTTTAAGGAATGATGGCGCAAAGAATGTTGAACTATTTTTTAATGCATTGAACTTTTTTCAATAGAGTTTCAAAAATAAATGTGGCTACCGACCTGAAACCATGAAAGAGAATTAAGTGCTCGTAAAAAAATTGAAGCAACCAATTATCGACGTTTTAAGTTTTTAAAAACTATATGTCTTAAATATATAATATTTTGAAGAGTTTGATTTTCTTTTTATGTTCGTTTATTGATCGAATTTCTTCTTTAAAAATATACTACAAACAATGCAAATTCATCCTGTTTTTTCTTTAAATTTTTTTAAAGTATTTTATTCAAGTTAATGATTAACACTAACTTTTTGACAAAATTAAAATAATGGTAACACGCTTGAAAAAAATATAAAAAATCAATTTAAGGATTCATATATTAAGAACAGAATAAATGAAAAGGTTACGTTTATTCCTTAAAATCGTCAAAAGTGTGCTTAATTCGATAAGTAATAATTAGTTAACTCTTTTTTCTCCCTTTGAAACTGCATTCTGAAATTGATATTACTAATTTCAATTTTTTTTCTTTAATTTAACTATACATTCTCAAGGGCATTTAATCTATCTTTAGGAAATTCTCCAGCTTGTGAAATAAATAAATAAAAAAAAAGAGGCAAAAGACTCTGAAATTAATTACGCTTCTGTTAAAGTAGCTATTTATCAATTTATGTGTCATTGCCAGGGACGTTGTTTTAATGTTAAATTAAATTAATGATAAATTAGTTGTTGTTTAATATGTAAAAGGAAACCAATTCTTTAAATTTGTTTAGACGGAGTGACGTTGAGTTTGATATAATTAAATTTAAAAAAAGTTCAAGGAAATGTGTCTTTTATTTTTCTAATACTTTATGCACTTAAAATAAAGAAAATTCTATCATAATTTTCTTAGAATAAAATTATGTTCATTATTTTAAAAAATGCACAGCTTTATATTAAAATTGTTTAAATAATTACAATATTTGTCTACAAAATTTAAAATAGAGAACTATTAATGCTGTTTTTTATAAATTAAGCGTAATTTTCAGGTTTTCTTCACTCTGTTTTTAATCCCTCTTTATAACATACTGCACAGAAAAAAGAATCTGGTAAAATTGCTTTACTGTATGGTAAAGACAATTCTGGTAAAACAAAAACAGAAATTTGCTAAAACCAAAATAGAGTATATTTAAACCATTCATTTGGTATTTTTCCCGTTCATATGGTAAAAGTTTAATGGAAGTTCTGGTTTTCAAATATATAATTCTTTTTACCACTCATTTGGTATCAAATAAAAGCCTGTAAAGTAAATTTATCCGAATAAATAGTTTTTATGCCATTATCTACGGTATCATGATATAGCTACCTGCTTTTCATGTGCTTTTCGATGGTCCCACAGAGGGTATTTGAATGAGGAAAATGATGGACAATTTACTACCTTACATAATTTTAACCTTATATTTTGTAATACTAATACAGTAGCCAGCCATTAATCCGCCCATTAAGAAACAAGTGCATATAAATTTTATTTTATAAATACTCTGATTGAGAAGTTTCATTTTACCTGAGTAGCAATAAAAATAAACTATTAGCACGAAAAAATACAAGAACTGCTTAGAATGTAAATAACTGATCATTTCATGGAAAGATTTACACACATTTAAACTTTTGCTTAGCTAATCGTGTATTTATATTTGCTGGAAAAATAAATTAATCTATTCATAATTAATAAATTAATTGTATTAAGTAAAATAAATATGTTTAATTCCATTAGTTATATATTTATGCATATATGGTAGAGAAATAAATTAATTTATTAAAAAAGGATGTTTATTTATTCTATATACTTAAAATAATTTTAAGTATGCATAATAAATTATTATATATGCTAAAAAACTATTGCTAGCTATATACTCGTTCTAGTAATGATTATGATTGAAAAAAAAATATGAATGATTAAATGAAAATAATTAAAATTATATTAAAAATTCACAATTAAAATATAATTCCTTAAAGCTTTGACAATATATAACACTTTATTCTGAATTTGCATTGGTGTGAGAAGTGTCATCTTTATTTTATGATCCTAAACAATAATTTATATTCAAGTAAATTAATCTGAATATTATGTGTTCAAAATTAAAAAGATATTTTAATGGGATTACATAAAAAGATGAAATTATCTGATAGTTTAATTGGTCTAATTTTTAACAAGTATTCTCGATTCTTAATTTATAACGCTTACTGCCTTTAACAGAGCATCACTCATTGTAATTTCGCTTTTTTTAATTCTCTTATTTTACTACAGGAATAATGAGAGTTTTGCCATTTAATGAACCGATCATTTTTTTTTATTTTTAAACCAATATGGTTAATTTTCATTATGTTTAAATCTATCTTTTAAGTGATTGAGTATAACTTTTAACATGATAAAAATTGGTTAAAATTAAATTGTTGAAAATGCTTTATTTGAAGCAAAAATTATTTCTATGTCATTTCTTTTAAAGGCCTTCAGTGTTAGAGACAATTGAAATTGTTTTGCCATACACGAGAATAAATTTATTTTCTGTATTCAGATTTATTTTCAAAGATACTGCAGGAATAAAAACATATTTACCAAATTATTTTTTTCTGAATATATTTAATTTATGTGCTAAATTTCGACAGGTAAAAAAAGGGGGAATTAAAGGAGGAGGAATTCGGTAGAATTAACGAATTATAATCATGAAACCTTTAATCGTAATTGTAGAAATCACTGTTACACCATTCTATATTAACTTTAGTACTCCTTTTAATTGTGAAATGACTTTAAAAAAATACTAGTTAAAATCTATAAAAAGAACGCATTACACAATGCAATTCACTATATTTATAAGGATCAAAAGAGTTTTCTTTTGATAGAATCTAATTTCAAATTAAAAAACTGGATGAAGCAGATATTAAAAAGGGAAATTGTAGATTAGCTGTCGAATTCAAATTGGAAATAGACAAAACATATTTTTTTAAAAATTTATTAAAGAATGCAAGAATCATTTGTGACGAAAAGTTTCCAGGTTATCATTGTTTCATAATATTTTCACTAAATCAGACCAATTTCATTTTTAAGCAGCAACTTTACAAGAAATAAAAATAAAATCCTATAAATTATAATTTTGATTTTTAGAGAGTGTTTAAAAATAATAAATATGTATAGCCAAAATATGATAATTATTGAAAATTACGAAAAATGCCATAAAAATATAATTATTTTCAGTTATTTCTCCCTAGTTTTATGTTCGCTGCAATACAAGAACTTTTTTCTTCCTTTCTCTCTGAGGAAATGCACATACTGATAGTTTTTGCTTTGTCATCATCCAATAACTGAGCAGATAAATATCTGTTTTGTTCTGTATTAGGAACTATTGTATAAGATGAGCCACTTAATGTCATGAACTACCCTCTGTAAATATTTGCTGAGCTGGCTAAATGTTGGAAGACAGAAGATAAAATCATTTATGAAACAATGAGGCAAAAAATATAGAACATGTGACAAGATATAATTGAATAAAATAACAAGTGGATGTAATGAAAATATAAGAAAAACTAATACACATAACTTTTTAAAAAATTAAACCTATACATTCAAAGAGAAAAAATATCTGAGAATATACTTGGAAAGACATTTTCGGGAAAAAGATGGTAATTCTGATAATATACGATACAATGTTAGAATTTGAATTCTAAAATTACAATGACGTAACAGGCAGTAGTGTTTCCATCCAATTAACCGTAAAAGTTACAGTAAAGAAAAAAACTTTTTTTTTATATTTACGGTTTTAAAACCGTTTGCAACTAGTATGGCAAAAAAATCTCGACTGCAAAACTATACGGTTTTTAAACCATTTAGAACTAGCCGAAAGATAATAGGCTTTTTGTGTTAAGCAAATTTATTGTGCTGCCATCTATGAATGAATGAGAATATCATATGCATGGTCTAATCTAGCAATAGTCTAATCTAGGGTCACAAATTGGGTAGTGCAGAAGACTGGAAACTCTTCTGCACTCTGGAAACTCTTCTCTGAAAATATTGTGATGTCAACGCTGGGTCTCAAACCCCTCCTGCTGGCCATGCGATTGACAGATTTAACCAATCGGCTATATGATATGTACCCAGTTGCAAACAACTAAGACCCTACATTAGGTAGGCCTAGTTCGTTCGATGAAATTCTAGTTGTCTAACCGTATTAGGTTAGCGCAGTTAATAAATGGTTTTTCTAACATTAAACAGTTTAAATACCATCTTATTTATGGTTATTTGACTGTTTTATTTGAATATGGTAAAATAACAATTAAATAAATTGTTGTTTAACCATTTTATCCGAGAAATTTCTAACAGTGTATTTAAACCATTAATTTGGTGATTTTTCCGTCCCTTATGGTAACGATTTACCAAAAACTTTTCGAAATTACAGTTCTTATTACCACAAGTTTAGTAAAAATACAAAATTGAAAAGAAAATTTTAACAAATAAGTGATTTTTATGGCATGCTAAGTTATCATTCACCTAACCATTTATTTGGTAGTTTTAACCCTTTCATGTCGATTCCTTTTACCCAATAACATGGTAATGATATGTTTATACTTCTATGGTTTGTCTGAAATTGTGTCTTTTTTTAAATGGTTGATAAGAGCTAGAAGACAGATATTTTTTCATTTCCTGATATATTTCCTCACTATAGCAAAGAGAATTATTTATGTGGGCTCCTTTGGAACAACAATACTGCATATTTATTGCAAGCAAAACAACCATAGATTGTTGTAGCCATCCGCCAGCTTCCGTGGTATTGCATCAGATCTCCAGTAATGTCTTTCCGCCAAATGCTTTTAAGTAGACAGGTAGCGGGTTCAATATCTATGAGTTGTCTGACTCATTTTTCTATCTTTGTTCTTCAATTTGCTAGCCATTCTTTGCAATTAGCACACAAGTTCGTATATGCAACTAAATCAAATTTATTTTGGCTATTGTTACAGGGTTACGGTTTGATTTAAACTGTTTGCCTCCATTTTAGTTGCGTTGGGTGGAACAATAAATTCTATTCAAGAGCATTCTGTTCGTCTAACAGTCAGGATTAAAAAAATGCTTTTTTAATTTCTTATTATTATTACACGCTGTTATGATGAAGTATATATAACATATTTCCTAACATTTAAAAACTAAATAATTATCTTAATTAATCCTTTTTTCAGTAAATAAAAATCATTAATATGATCGGCAAGCTTTCGGATCTGCCCTCAATTCATAACCTTGAATTGAGAGCAAAAAAAAAAATCTATGTTTAGAGATTCCCTCTCCATCTTCCAACACATTTAACACATTTTTACACGTTTGTACACAGTCAAAATATTTAATGGTCTCTTTACACGAGAACTAAAATGATGATCTGAGTTCAGTAATGACCTTGATGCGAGTTCCAAAGCGAGGCCGCAGTGGCGAGGGTTTACTTTTCATATATTTTTTAGCATTTACAGCTTGTTTAGCTAAACCTCGCGAACGATATTAGTCGAAATATTATATACTCTTTAGCCGAAGACTAAATCGATGATTTGAGATCAGTAGTGAACTTAATGCGAGTTCCAACATTAAATTCCTATATTCAAATAGCCTTTGCAACTGGCAAACTTGGAGACCCAAGAAACGATCAAAATAAAAAGTCAAATTAACAGGTTTTCCATGTCGTTTTTCATGAGACTATAACAAGTTCACGGGACAAATATGAACGTAATTTTAACTTCTTAATTTTTTAAGTAATGACATTAAAAAGTAACTATTAATGTATTTTAACATTGAATTATTTTTGGCATTAAAATAAACAAGCACTTCTAAACTAATATTAAATAGGAGCATTTTAATGTAAGACTATTATTGGATTTTTTCTTGGAATAGCATTTGAATCATTTTGGAAATGATTTCAGTGAAAAATTATTATTTTTGAAAATGTAGTTCCCCATTTGTTATTAAAAACTATGCGCTAATGTAAGGAAATGTATGTAAATGAAATCTTGAAGTAAATTCTAGGAAAAGTAAAGTAAATATGTTGTCAAATTGTTGAAACAGGAAAAAAAATTTTCGTTCCTTGCCTAAAGGATTAATCTTTTTACAAGACTAATTTGGTGGAAGAAAATAATTTTTTAAAATTATACTTATCCGAAGGTAATTAAAATATTGTATTAAGAAAATTATTTTCTCTACTTACGATTTTTTAAAACTCTATTTGGCTCGAGGTTTTGCAGCTTTTATGATAATTTGTTTTTCGTATTTATTATCGTGATTCCAGTTTTAATTAGAGCAAATTTTTTTCTATTTAATCTTAACTATTTAATTTTAACCATAAATTGTTTCTGTCACTTTTTTACTCTGTGCATATTAAGAATTTCAGAACATAAAAAATTAATTATTACTACATACTTCTAATGACGTAAATATAATTTTACTAATGATATGAGGCATGTTTTGAAGGACATATTAGGTTATATTAAAGAGTATAAATTAATTCATCTTACGAAGTGCTAATGAAGTAAAAATAAGTTTCTAATGACATGGAATATTCATTTTAGAAAATATATTTAAACATATATGATTTTTTCTATTTCTTTCTGAAAAAAAATATTTTTACCACCGTAGTTGTATTCACATAAAAAAAATTAGCAAATAGCTGAACTACCAAAAATTAAAATAAATTTACTAATCTCCTAAAATTCTTTGGAATATGTGTTCCTAATTTATTAGGACTATATTTCTCCATATTTCTATCTAAATTGCGCTGATATGTACCAGTAGAGCAATATTTGTACGACGGCCATTATGCAAAGCCTTCTAATTCTGCTTGAAAAGGGGGCTCAACTATAGTGGTTAGAACCGTCTAATTATCCAGCCTTGGTCCGAATCCTGCCCCGGTAGACGACGAACATCTCGCACACGCTAGATATCCACTTCATGCCACTTTTGAAATTTTACATTGTGCTCAAATATATATATATATATATATATATATTTGAGCACAATGTAAAATTTCAAAAGTGGCATGAAGTGGATATCTAGCGTGTGCGAGATGTTCGTCGTCTACCGGGGCAGGATTCGGACCAAGGCTGGATAATTAGACGGTTCTAACCACTATAGTTGAGCCCCCTTTTCAAGCAGAATTAGAAGGCTTTGCATAATGGCCGTCGTACAAATATTGCTCTACTGGTACATATCAGCGCAATTTAGATAGAAATATGGAGAAATATAGTCCTAATAAATTAGGAACACATATTCCAAAGAATTTTAGGAGATTAGTAAATTTATTTTAATTTTTGGTAGTTCAGCTATTTGCTAATTTTTTTTATGTGAATACAACTACGGTGGTAAAAATATTTTTTTTCAGAAAGAAATAGAAAAAATCATATATGTTTAAATATATTTTCTAAAATGAATATTCCATGTCATTAGAAACTTATTTTTACTTCATTAGCACTTCGTAAGATGAATTAATTTATACTCTTTAATATAACCTAATATGTCCTTCAAAACATGCCTCATATCATTAGTAAAATTATATTTACGTCATTAGAAGTATGTAGTAATAATTAATTTTTTATGTTCTGAAATTCTTAATATGCACAGAGTAAAAAAGTGACAGAAACAATTTATGGTTAAAATTAAATAGTTAAGATTAAATAGAAAAAAATTTGCTCTAATTAAAACTGGAATCACGNGAAATATATATATATATATGTATCGTGTAAAATTGGAACTGCAATAATGGATGCATACGGCTTACGGATTTAAAATTAATAAAACGAAAACAAAAAGAAAGGAAGAAAAACAATATCGATGCAAATTCTCTGAATATTTGAGAATTCATGTTAAGCTATCGTGAGATTTCAAAATGACATGATAGTTACAATCAATGAAACACAGATCAAGAATTACGTAAATTCCATTTTACCGTAAAATTCATTTTTTCGGTAAAATATTATACTATAACCTTTACAGTTATATTTATTGTATTAGAAGGATTCAGTGATTTCACGGCAATCACTTATCAGATTTTATTATATCAGATTTCAAGTTCCGTTTCATGTTCCAATAAAAACGGATTTTACGATTAAAATTACCAGCACTCTGAGTGCAGAAATTTTACTGCAATTTGATCCGGAATTTTTTACAGTATATGAGCATGAATATTAATATTCCATTTTACTTAAATCTGCAGAAAAGTATTTCATGTTAAGATTGCTTTAAAATTATCTTATTTTCTTTTTGTTAAAAGGATAATATTATATTATTAGATCTTTATAATTATTTTTAAAAGAGTCTAATCACAATTGTTTAAATAAATATTTTACAAATATGTTTGGAACAAACCAATTTATTAGTAATATGGCAGTTTGGTGCACAAAATAATTTGTTTAATATTTTTTATTATTTTTGTTTATTCCTATATACAGAAATCGTTTTACTACAATCAAATACATAAAATTCTTAAATGATTATTTATAGTATAAAAAAGTCTCCTTAAAAGTTTTAAGTTACAAAAATATGGCGCTAAGAGAAAAATACAAAAGAAATGTATAATAAAGTGCAGAGTTATGAAAAATGTGACGTGATGTGTAGACGGAAAATATGGTGTATGACTATAAAAAACAACCATGCGTCACCCACATTTCTAAAGTTAGCCGTTTCTTTACCTTTCTTTTCGAACCTAGCATAGAATGAAATTTTAAATAAATATGTATAAAGAGTAAATTTACAAAAACAACATACCCTGAAATGTCGTCATATGCCACTTGGGGCACTTCTTTATAATAACCTGTTTATTAGCACACAAAGAAAAGTTCATATTAGGGAAACATCCTAAAAGACATATGGTGACATTTCAGAACATCTGTTTCTTTGCAACTTAAATTCTAATTCTGTGCCCTCTGGAGCCCCTAGAAGTTTGTCGCATCATTTATGTGACCCTATGTTACATATTACGTTTTTAAACTTTTGTATTCCAAAAAAATATAGATACAATATATCATTTAAAAGATGTAGCTTGGAGAAAATTTGATTGCTGATTTTAAATCAGTGTTAAGAAAGTACCGAACATATGTTAAAAAATTCCCTGCTGCAGAAATTGTTTTTCTAGTACTATTTATGTAATAAGGGAATAACGATAAGGTAAGTTGTTTTTCAAAATTCATTCAAAATTCAGTTTTCCTTAATTTAATTTTTTAACTATTGTCGTGAAATTAATTTTTGAACTATTATCGTGAAATTAAATTCTAAACTATTATTAATAAAACGTAAATCTTTTTAAAGAAGAAATTGAAAACGATATTAGACCATATTGGCTTATTATAAAATAGAATTAATGACTAGAATCTTTTTATGACAAAGAGAAATAGGAGTGCATGTCAGGTATTATTAATCACTATGCAATATTTCTGGTAATTCCCTTTAACATTTTTCGAAGAACAGTCCGCAGAAGATCTCATTCCGTAAATAAAAGAGTTTTATTAGAAATATTTAATTCCAGATCTAACACAACTCATACATCAGTGATCTACATCAAGTTTCTACCTGTTTCTGAAATGTGATTTTTTTTTAAAAAAATCAGTTCTACTTTAATCGTAACATAATAACGTCATTATAATAAGAAAATTTGGAGAAAGATTAACTATAATAAGCGAACTAGTTAAGTTAGTGGTCTCGAGAAGTCAGAAATCGATAATCGCATAAGTACTGAGCGATGATGATTAGCATCGGATCGTGTTTTTATACGTGAAAGTAAGATAGTATTATATTTTATAAAACTGAGAAAGTATAAAGATGTAATTTAAAGAATGTTTTGGTACAATTTAAAAACTTAACAAATAATACTTTTTTCGGTGAATAAAAATGCCTTACATAAATGATAGAGATTTTACCATTGTTTTATTATAAACAACTAAACAATCATATACTATACTATTTTTTATCATTAAATATATATTTCAGACACGTTACTAGTAATTAAACGGGATATGATATGGAACGTTTTATTTTATTTTATCAATAATTAAAACAATATTTTTCCCGACAACCACAGCTGTTTTATCAATACTATTGTGTTAATATTATCATTGTCTCAAAATTAGCTCAATATTAATATTATTTGATATCAATAATTATTATTTAAATTATTATTTTGCAAGGAGCAAGGAAAAATACATATTTTTGAAATTATATTAATTTAAATCATTGTTAAAGTTCAATATATTATATTTTTTGTGCGAATTGTAGTTCTAATTTATGTGGCGTTAAGTGTTTTCGATTTTTCTAAGCTGTGTATGTAACTAAAAACTGTAATGTGGCTAAAAGGTGTGCAATATTTGTGTCACTCAGACTTGAATGCAATGAAATAATATGTGACAGTGCTGACGTGAAATATCTTCAGTGGTAGACGGGTCATGAGTTAGAGTCTCCTTGCCATCAGGCTAACCGTGGGAGGTTCTCGTGGTCTTCCTCTCCATGTAACGCAAATGCTGGTTAGCTCTATCAGAAAGTCCTCTACGAAGGCGAAATTTTTCCCAATACTCGACCCAGGAGTGCCCTTGTCCTCCGGATTGGGTTCAAAATTACAAGGCTCCTGATTGGAACATTAGTAGTCGTAAACCCATAAAAATTGGCTCGGCAGTTCAACGACGGTTATAAAATATAAAATAAAATAATATGTGAAATACAATGAGTGGAATTGGTTTCAAAATTGAACTAGAAGGTAAAATTTATATTTAATCCCACACGAATATACCCAGACATAGAAATGGTCATTAGAAATTCGTAAGATTATACGTAAGGTTCTATAAAAAGGGCCAAAATAGGAAAGTAACTGTAAACTTAGCCTTTAAATATCAACACAAGAAAAATACGGCATTTTGTTCATTCACATTTTCTTATTTATTAATTATTTTTTATCTGAAAGGAATTTAAAAATAAGAACATAATTTTATGAATTTTGAATTTTTAGAAAACGGATAGTCTTAAAACCAGTGTTTACTAAACATTAGCAAACTCGAAGTTTACCATTCAACACATAAGTTCTTGAAAAAACATTTTCTTTTGTATTTATATAAAAATTATAATTTAATGCCCAATATAAATTAAAATAACTTATCTAACACGATATATTTTATGTAGCAACGTATGTAACATATTTATATACTTGAAATTCAAAATTAAATCATTAAATAATTACAACTCTTATATATTTTCGTTATATAGAATATTGTTAACAATATTAAATGGTTTTGGTAATCAATACATTGATGATGTTTAATAAGATTGAAATTATAGCTTATAAACATTTATGTAGGGTAAAATGTTTCTTTGTCTTCGTTTTTTAACTACTACATGGATTTTGTTCGGACTATACATCGAAGAGCCATTACATTATGACCATCCTCCAGCTATAATAATGGTCTCGCCCAGGTTTTCATGGTTCCTCGCCCAGGAACAATGTTTTCATGGGGCACATTAGGACCTATAATCCTCATAGAACAATCCCTGACGTCTGTAAGCTACTTGAACGTAGTTACAGACCTGGTTCATCCATTCATGGCAACAGTTTTTCCTGCTGGGATGGTGTTTACCAACAGAATATTGCGCCATGTCATAAGGGTCGAAACGTCATGGATTGGTTCGAGGACCATTCCAGTGACTTTCAAGTCATGTCTTGGCTCCCAAATTCACCTGACCTTAATCCAATAGAGCATTTGTGGTCCTACTTGAAAAACCAAATTCGTGCTGCCACGCTACCCCCTCGCAATGTGAGGAAATTGTAGGACCAGTTGGTGAGCGCTTGGTACCAGTCAATACGGATGCCACTACATCAATGCCACTACGGATGCTAGCAGTTTTGAGGGCNACATATATATATATATATATATTGCTTACCTATAAACAATTTTATCTATCTGTATGTGAATTATTTGCTTATTTTCATCTGAATACTTACACATTATGCCGTGTTAATTATCTTTAACAGAATTATTTTTTGTTTTTACATATTTATTTTTATTTTAAACTATAAATAAAATTACATGAATACTACGATATTTTTATCCATGCTTATTTGATTCCGAAATTACGGATAAATAATGTGCTTTCCTTCTTATGAGATCAAAAAGGTTGTTTTGTATTACACGCTTGGATGCGTAAATTTAATTAAAATTAACTGTCACTAAGAGAACTAAATATAAAAATTTAGTTTAGTACATTTGAAAGGGTGGCTTCATATTTCAGTTTTTCCATTAATCTCTTTGTCTTCAAGCTAAACATATATATTTATTATATGATTAGAAACATACAAGAATGAACAATTCAGCTGCATTTATTAATTATTCAAGTTTAATCTCTAAAATTCACATTTATTATTAAAACAATGAAAATGATTAAATTAAACCTTATTTGCTAGATTTAATATAAAATAGAAAGAGAATTTCAGTTGATTGTCGTTTTAATAAGTATATACGACATAATCAATACCTAAATTTTTTGCAAAACCATGCTGGTTAAGCAAATTTTCGACATTTTACTATTTAAGAAAATACTTTTTTTCACATTTATTATGTTTTGTCTTTCATTAGAACTAATAATTTAAGCAATGTTGAATTTTTCCACTTTCCTTATTTCATTATTTATTTTAACCAAGTTCGACACAAATATTTTTATAATAATATAATTTTTAGTTTAGAAGCAATTTAAAAGCAAATTAAATAATTTTCATTTATGACTTCATTGGAGACCAAAAACAAAAAGAACTTTAATTTGATATTTTCAGAAATCTTTTGTAGGATAAAGTTTTGAAAAGTTCCAAATTAATGTTATTAAAGTTTGAAAGTTTTTGAAAAGTTGAGTTTTTAAAGTTCCAAGTTTTTTATGCTTCAGGGGTATTTTCATTACTTATTTCGTTTAAACACCAGTTTATCAATATCTTAAGAGAGGAGAAATTGCTTCAATTTCTTTAACTTGTTTGTTCAAAGTTTAAAGAATGTGTAGATTAATTTATCAAAAAAGGGAACATATTCATAAACTTCTACTATTTTGATTATATTTCGTTTGTATTTCGTAAACATCGTAAAAACATAGCAGACATTTTGAATAGATTATTAAGTTATAAATAAATTATAAAATCGTATTTTTAATATGGAGCAAAATTTGAACAAAATTAGATAGTGTTTTGTGCTAAGCAATGCTCCCACCCCCTAAAAAAACAATAAGTGACATTTAATAATTCAGAAATTTAAAAAATTTCACTAAAAATTAAAGATCCACTTTTAAATTTGAGCATTTCTTTAAGAATTGTAATGCCATAATTTGGCAAGTTGATTTCAAGTTTTTGGAAAAAATTGAAATCCAGTTAATGTGATTCGATGCTGTTGCTTTTGTTCCTTGGAGTCTTTGAAACCAAAAATTTATGTCAGCAAACTAACCTAATGCTTTGAAAAATGAAAGAGAGGGTTATTTCAACGATCATTAGACACATTTATACAAAAATAGGCATTAAATTTTATTACAAATAAGTTATGAAGGATGCAAAACAAAGGACGTTATTTTCATGATATGCTCTTACATACTTGACACATCATTGTATACTTTATGAAAAAAAAATGCCCATCAACAAACTTACCGAAATTACACTTTGTCCTAATTTTAAGACACCATATTTATTAATAATTAATAATCAAATTTTATTTTGAATATCAAAATTCAGCTTAGGTTTTCTACGCAATCAGATACATTGACATCAGAATCTGTATATATTTCAATTCTGATAAAAGAAATGTTTCATTGAACATTGCTTTTATCAATTCAGAATTTCAATGTTCATGAAACATTGCTTTGTTTAGTAGCAAAGCAATGTTTCGTTTTTCTTTAATTTATTTATTTTGCTTCTATTACTTAATCTAAAATCAAAATAAGCATTGAAAAATATATTCCTTATAATGTGCCATATTTTAATTTTAAATTTTTATGTTTTAAAATTTTTATTACAACATGCTGAAGTTTAACTGAAATATTTTTGGATATTAAATACTTATGAATCACATATGTATGGATTATTACACTGTAAGTGTACAGAACTGTACTGATTTTTCTTAGCAAATAGCTTTTATTATAAAATATAAATGTTCCTTAATATTTAATATTTTTACTCATTAAATATGCCAATTTTAAAAAAAATATTTTTAAAAAGCATTCAGTGTGTTTCAATGTTTTTTAGAGAACTCATCTTAAATGCCTTTGTTAAAAATTCTCTCATATTTTATTCCTAGTGCATAAAATAACAAAAAAATATTAAATATAATGTGATAAAATTAACATATGCCTATTTAGAAAAATTTAAACATCATTACGAAATACTGAAACATTTGTCTGCAAAAGTAATAAGCTATTTATATTTTATATTACTTTAATTAACGAAAATACACATTTTTTTTATTGAAATCTGAAATTATTATTTAAAATTACGTGAAGTAAAAATATTCTCTATGAACGAAAATAGTAACAGATCAAGTTCTGCACTGAAAAAAAAAAGATGAAAGGCTTAATTGCATTATAAGTACTAGGTTTTTTGAAACTTTTCTCGCAATTCTGAAAAACACAGTTTTGAAAGAAAAAACTTAATTAAATTAATTTCTCATTTTTATATAAAGTTCGAATGAGTCTGGATTAGATTGCCAGGGAGGAGAGATAGTCAGTTTAAATATCTTTGATGCTTGTTAATATACTGCAGTGGACGCAATTTCACCGGAAGTAGTTTAACTGGATATCAATTTGAACGAAGTGTAGATCTTCGTAATAGCAAAATATGTAAAATTTTATTATTTACTTTATTTGAGTTGTCAAATGTTTGTTATAAATGAAAATTTTATTCCTTTTATTTTTTTATTTATTTTTACTTGATTTAAAGTAAGTGGGTTACATTTTTTCCACTAGCTTGACTGACCTTTCTGCCACTTAGCTGACTCTTTTTCTGAAATTTTCATGACTTTCTGACGCTTTTTTCATCCCTGAGTAAAGAACAAAGGGATATAGAGGTGGTATATATTCGATGGCTATTTCTTATTTGGGAGGGATGGCTACATAAAATCGAGAAGTTATAATCACTTTCTATTAAAACGTATTGACATATCAGGATCATAGGATCCTTAAAAAATATAAGAAACTTGTAAAAAAAAAGTAAGAAAGTAAGATGCATTTTGGTAAATTCGTATTCTTCATCGCACTTAATATTACCAAATGAATAAGTCTACGAAATCTTTGGTATACTTTAAGGTTTTTTGCTTGCTTACATTTTGTTTGATTTCGTAATGTTATAATGAGCTGAAAAGGAAATCTTTAGATTTTTATTAAAATATTGAAATCACTTTTTTAAAAATTTTTAAGGACCATACATATTATACATATTCAATTCCGATTCGACCGATTTACTGACCAATCACCCGATAGAAACCTATATCCCACTAGATAGAACCCTACACATTTTTCGATTGTCAAGCATAGAATTTGCTGATCAGTGTAATAGTTATTGAGTGGAATATAGTGACACAACAAAAAAAATATGACTTAATAAAATGTGTGAGGTGTGTGCATTTGCTCCATGAAGCATGCACACATTTTTAAAACCCCATCTTTAACTTATATTTCCTAATGAATTCCTCCCTTTGCAACTTACGGTAAGCTATTCATGGTTAACTGTGCATGAAATGTTTTATTTTCCATATTTTATACCAACTCACCACGTCATAAAAGATATATAGCGACTTAGAAGTTTTTATTTCATCATTCTTTTCATATTTAGTTTTAAATATTTTATATTTTTTGCTCAAAATATGTAGAATGCGTGTAGGAGAATTTAAAATATGAATAAGCATTTTTTGCATTGCCAACCTTAATACTTTTTATTTCGATTTGAAAAAAACTATGATCAATCATTGATTAATCCTATACCACTTAAAAACTAAATAATTTGAATAATACTTTAAATTCTAACTTCTGAATGAAAAAATAGCCATTTCTTTTAAACACGACTACATTTTTATACGTATTTCATGAATTTTCGTCTCACTGCACTTAAAAAAAAGGAATCTATGCGTTATTGCGATACATTTAATCATCGGATGATATTCACTTCCCTTTTATCACTTTAATTTATGTTTTTTTGACATAATATTCACATCCTATTCTTTTTCACAGATCTCTGATGGATCTTAAACAGTTTACAATTTAAAATTGTAAAATAAATTAATTTGAAATCCTTTATCATATCATGTTATGCCTTTTTTTCCTCTTAAAAATAATCTGAAAAAGACGTTTCAAAAAAATTTTTTTCCATCCTATTTTTTCTATCGACATAAAATGAAAAGTTCGTTTGAGTGTCTGTTTGCTAAAAACTTGAAAACGGGTGCCTTGATTTTTATTTCCCATTCTTTCTGATGTTTGAGAAGATTCAAGAGATAATCATCCTTACATTTATATGGAGTATTATTTGAGAACGATGTGATAAAATACAAAAATTACTATTTTGAAACTGTCAAGTTACTAAATTAACTAAGTAATTCCAAGAGACTGAAGCGGTAAAATATTACTTGATTGGAAACTTCATACGCTTTAAATATATGAAAATTAAATCAAAAATGGGCGCCTATTTTCAAGATTGGACCATTTTCAATCCTTAAATATTCTTGACTTGTTTGAGAAGTCTAATCTTGTCTGACGAATCTTGAGAATGGTCAAGTCTTGAAAATGGGCTCCTATTTTTTATGCCCTTGAGACATTTCAACTGTCATTTTCTTATTGAATATTTTTGAGGCGTATGAGCTTTTCAATCAGGTTGTAAATTACTAAACTAAATAAATATTCAGAAGAAACTAAAGCTGTAAAATATCAATTGACTGAAAATTTAAATATATATATATATCATAAATACTTCAAAAATATACGAAAATGAAATGATAGTCGACATGTTTCAAGTGAATGAAAAATAGGCACCCATTTTCAAGACTTGACCATTTTCAAGACTAAACCGTATGCAAGATTCTTCAAGTCTTGAAAATTGTCTTGTTTGAGAATATTCACGAAATAATAATCCTCCCATTTTTATTGAGCATTATTTGAGAACAATATTGTGAAACAATATTGAATATGATAATTGAATGTGATAAAATAACTGCTAAATATATTGTTACTTAAACATTTTCCATTATTTGAGAATAATATTGTAAAACAATATTGAATATGTTAATTGAAATGATAATTGAATATGATGAAATAACTGATAAATATATTGCTACTTAGCCATTTTCCGAGAGATTTCAAACCATGCATAGGTAGCCCATTAAGGAATTACCTGCTATTGATGAGACACAACCAAAATTTTTGCTAAAAATTTTTCTTATTTCAAAGGAAAATTTAAGAGCTTGAAAATCTATAGGAGTGTCAAATATTTTGAAATTAACAAATAATTTATAAGCAAAGTTTCTATAATCCAGAGTTAAAACAATGTAGGAAAATTGGAAGGCATGGCTCAAGAACAATTTGATTCCAGATTAAAAAATTAATGGTGGGTGAAAAGAAATTGACAAATTCAAATGCTTACAAAGTTGCCTTTTCTGACCATTAATTTTATAATACAGAAGGATTGATATTACGGTTAGTTTTCTTATTGAACTAATAGGTCAAGTCATAGTCCAAAGTTGGTCACAGTCAAAACCTCTTTTAAGTAAAAAAAACAAAAAACATCCAATTAATTGGACAAAACACTGTCTTAAACCCAGACATTGGAAAACAAGCTTCTCTAATTCTAGTTTTCATAATACTAGTACTAGGCTAGTATAATTATATGATCGACTTCTAATACTAGTCTAGTATAATTATATGACATAGATATCATTATAGTTAAATTTATGAAAATTTTATTACGTCATTATAATTAGTTTTTTAAACTACTGCATGAAGCAAGTAAGATTTTAAATTCTTGCTTATATAATAAACGATTAGAAATATCACCAAAAACTGTTTAATAAAAATATTGACTGAAGTATTTTTTATTATTTTTTATATTCCACTATTATATAAATAGTATAACATAATAAACAAGATAGAGCTAGTGTTTTTATTTAATTATTGATGCGTTTTTAGATCTCCAACAAGCGCAGAAACTTAATTAAAAATTCAACAAATTTTTTTTAAGTCCTGCATACTTTAAGAAACGAAAAAATTTACATTAAAGGAAATAAAATAATGCTTTAAAATCGTACGTTTTTAAAAATAAAAAAGCTGCATTTGTTTTAACATTTATTATGTATTGTATTTAGCACTTTCCACATATAATATTCTAAGAAATGACAAATACTTTTTGTAAAAAGGTATTTAAATAACTCTTTGACATTTTTGAATTAATTGTATCTTTTAAGAAAAATACAAATAAGGGTAAAAAGGGTATTTGACATTTCTTTTAAGAATGCCTGAGAATCTTGGAATTTACTGCACTTCAAAAATGACGTTGGCTATTCAGATGGTAGCATTGCGTGTTTCATGCAATATTCCCCTTTTTGTAGATGAAAATGGAACACGAGTTTTCCATTTATGCATGGATTGATCACGTATACCTTTTTACTCTACATCACGACTTCCCCTGCTTCAGAACATTAGCTATAGTTTCCATTTATTTCTTTTTGAAATATTCGACAAAACGTTTTATTGTTTAACATATAAAATTAATTGGTTTTTTAGTCGCAAATCTTACTAGGAAATAAACGAAAAATACTTAAGTAAATTTTTTGCTATAAAAATAATTATAATAAATAGTGTGTTGTTTCACTTAAAATATGTAATAATTTATCAATATTCACTCATTTGAGATTGCAACTACTCTTGCAGCCAGACTGATAGTAACTGTAGCAGCGGCATATTTCAAATTATTGTTGGCATTAGTTTAGTGTAGCATTAGTCCATGAAGTAAAAAAAAATCATGTTCTTAACCCTTCAGTAGTGCGAGGTTTTAAACTTGAAGGGTTGTCTAAAAAGTTGAATAGGAAGATTTTATAATTTCACAGTTGACAATTTAGATAGTTTATAAAAATAGGAGGATTGAGAATGTTTCTAGAGTTTTTTTACTTTATTTTTTAGAAGAAAAATGCGATCAAACAGTAATAGCAGCGAATTTTTAAGCAACAAGATTTTCTTGAATGGGATTAAAATCATTAACTTGTTTTTTTTTCGCGAAAATATATCTATAATTGTATTACCAAACAGTATATTGAAAATAAATATTTGTATCGAAAAATGTAAATGAAATGTCTTGATTATAAAAATTAAATATTTATTTCTATTTCTAAGCATATAAAACAATTCTGAATGAAATATTTTATGACTTCTTACCCAATTTTAATCAAATTATGAGTGGATATTTTTATTGATAGGGGTTGAGTGGATGAAAGAGAGGGTTTAAAACGTGAACATATGAAATATATATCAAATATTCAGAAAAAAAAGTTAAACAAAAAAAATATCTTTAACAACGAATTTTTACAGTAGATACTTCCCGTTTACTTCATGATTTATTAATTTTTAATTTTCTAATCATTTCATTCATTCAAAATGGATCGCTTAAAAAAACCCTTAAATTCATTGGATGACGTGGATTGGATAAAAAATTTCGAATTAAAGGCATGAATATCTGCCCAAAATCTCATCAACCTCTTACACACACTTTTCATTTTTTAGTTCCTACCAGAAATTAATCTATTAAAAACATTCTTTTTCAATTAAATTTGCAATTATAAATTTATTGTGAAATGATAAACACAGGGTACATAAGAAATATAAAACCAGTTATTGGGTTATTGTTTCATGCGGAACAGTGTTATTAATTTTTCCTAGTGTCATTGATCTTAGTAATTTTCTTAATTTTTTTAGTACTAAGTTCCTGACATAAATACTATGTATAATTTTACAATTTATCTTAAATATCAACAAAAAAAAATTACCTTTTTATATCCTTAAATTTACAATTTAACTGCATTAATTGCATAATAAAATATAATTTGAAAATATATATTGCAGAAAAGAACTACATTTGAACAAATTTATTTCATGTTATTTCTGGAATAATACTGAGATAAATCGTATTACATTCTATTGAAAACTTAGATTTCTTTTTGCATTGAGGAAAACTTTTGCCTAAATCACAGCTCAAGATTCCTTTTGACAACTTTGCTAGACAAATTCTCAAGGGAAATTACGAGTATAATGGAACACTGTCCTATATTCCTTATATCTTTTTTGTACGTTTATTAATTAAATAAATGAATACCTCTAGCTGTAATTAGAGTGATAACGATATTAATAAGAAATACTATTTATAGATATGCCTAATACATTTAATGTAAGTAAAATCTTTTATAAACATAAATGCAACACAAAATATTTTTATCATTCTTATGTAATGTACCAAAAAATACCCTAAATAGTATTGTAGATAAATATTTAATTAATTTTGTGTAAATTAGAGAGAAAAGGAAGTTCCTGAAAATGAATGAATGAAGCAATTTTCGATCGGACACTTTTGAGCTCAGAAATATTTACATTTTGTCGCTTACCAGAATGTAATAAAACATAACGAATAGCACACAAAAAAATCGATTTTAAGTATACACTGTTTTTTATCATTTATTGCATAATAATAGAATTTTTTATCAATATTTGGTTCGTAAACGTGATATAAACAAGAGAATTTAAAAGAAAAATAGGTCATATTTTTTTTTTGAAATAGAAGAAGTTTAATGCTATAGTAGTATAAATATAAAATTTTTGAAAATGTAACAAAAAGCCAAAAATGGCGGTAAAGAATCAGCAGTAATCAGTAACAATTTTAAGTAAATGCATTCAGGTTGAGCTCAATAAGACATGCATCAATGTATCCTACAAAATACTTATTGAATGAAAAATTAATTACCAACATTTCTTTAATTTTGCTCACGGAGGAATTAACAAAACAACAGAAAGGTCCAATTGTATGAGTAAAAAACTATTATTACATATGACAATAAAGAAATAAACTGCATAATATAAAAGAAGTCGCATAACAAGTCTTAGAACAGCCACTTTCTGTGAGAAATTTAAATGGTTTTAAATTGTGTGATTAACTCTACCCTATATTTCCCTATTCTAATTAAGGAACAAAATGTTTAGTTAACGAAATGTTAACACATAAAATCAAAATGATCAAGCCTAATAAAACTGAAACTCAGTGGCCTTAAATTCATCAACCGTAACGTTACAAATACTTGTGAATACACATATTATTTATTAACATTTCGTATATATTATAAAATAATTTTCTTTGAATAAATTAAAGACAAATAATAAGAATTTTAATTAATTTTGTTTTTGATTTTAGCTAATTAAAATTACATTTGCAGAAGTTATACTCATTTCAGCAATCTCCTTTTGTACTTAAACTTTTAGGCTTGGAAACACATATCGTGTTGAGAATGTAAGTTTCAGCAATTACAGAGAAAATGGTGATTAAGAATTCTGGAACCACATATATTGTCTTGGTTTAACTACACACAACTTCCCGAGTTATTTTAAAATAATTATTGCTTCAATGCTTATCAAATTTCGCAGTAAATACTCCCAGAATCACTCTGATGTTTGAATGTATGGCAAGGAATTATAACGAATTTTAAATTATATCTTACGCTCAATATTTAAGAGGATTATGAGCTTCATTGTTTAAGTATTCGAAAAGTATCATATAACATTTTCACTTCTCTTATTCTCATTTACGAACTTTGACTACAGAAGTGCAATACATTAATTCCAATAATACTACAGGAATTTTGAAAATCTGCTTTTATACATTGCCTTCTTCATCTTTCTGCTTCAAAGTAAAACAATTGTTTACCTTGCTTTAAATTAAAAGAATATATATATATATATATTCACTGATGGAAAAAGTATCCCAACACGAAGAAAAAAATTATTACAGAGTAATGAAATTTCTGCAATGCGTTTGTCTGATTAACTTTAATTGAGTGAATTGATTCGTTTCAAAATCACAGGCTAATGCAATTAAAGGAAAGCCATTTCAAATGTGAAATATTGGTACATTAATAAAGGGTGTAACCACCAGAATCTTGAATGCAAGCATGCATACCGGCATGCATTGTGTCGTACAGATACATCGTATGTCATTTTGTGGTATGGACTTCCATGCACAATAGATCTCTACTCTGTCCTCATTGAGGTGACCTAGGTTTGAATCCCTGTTATTGCTAATTGATAAAGTTCTGCTTTCGATCATCACCAACCACTGTGTTGACGAAAATTATCTTCAGCGGTAGGTGGATCAGAGTTCAGAATATCCTAGCCACCGGGCTAGCAATTTGGGGATTTCGTGATTTTCCTCTTCATACAACGCAAATGCAAATCAGTTCCACAAGAATGTCTTCCACGAAAGTTTGTTTGTTCCAATGCCTGATCCAAAATTCACGTTGTCTTCTGGGTCTGATTCACAATTAAGAGGCTACGTAGTTGAATACTGATAGTTGTAATCTCAGAATTGGGTCGGTTGGCTCAGAGTTGGTTGCTTAAGCTCAGAATTGGTTGTAAGCTCAGAATTGGTTGCTAAATTCAAATATTTTAATATCAGGAAATGAAGGAAAAATAATGAAAAAAATCTGCTGTAAAATTTAATTTTTTAAACTTAACTTTTTTATCGTATTAAATCTTAAAGAAATATTTTTAATTTCTAATAGGAATATATGTATTTTCTAACAGAATATATAGATGCTGTCAGTTTCCTATTCTTAAATAAGCGCAAAATCATACATCAAATCATCGGATCATTTCTTTGCCCAGCTTTCAGCAAATTTACATCTACTTTTCTTCCGTTTAGTTGAAATGGAGTCGATGTAGTATTCTTTTATTCAATTTCAAATTTCTCCAACTTTTTCTCCCTCGATCGACTTGCAATTTTAACATACACGATTATATCGAACTCTCCTGGAAAAAGAAAATTTAAGGTTTTTGAAACCCGTGTAAAGGATTAAACAAAAATTAAACAAACCTTGAAAATTTCATGCATTGCTGGCTAGAAAACATTTTATAATTTTTATTACTTTATAAAAATTTTATTTTAGAATTATATCCGAATTTGTTTAAATGAAGTAAATGTCAAGTTATTACGATTTTTATTTTGTATTATAAACGATTACATAATAACAATTAACGACCATTATCAAATTTCAGCAGCATCAATAATTTTATGATATCTGAAAATGCATTTTTGTGCAACTAAAGTCTAAAACAAACGAATTCCATTATGCTAGATGCGGATCAAAGAATGAAAAAAATCTCTACAATATCACTCAATTATTAAAAATATTCATTTAAAAATTTTCTCACAGCTACAGAAACCCCGCAGAAATACAAACTTATTAATGATTATCCGTGGATAATCATGCCTATGCGTATCATTTAGAATGCATCTGTGAGAAGCCTACATAGGTAAATAAGCTGAATTTTGAAATGGGTACGTGATAAACACGTAATAATGCATGTACACGTAATGAAAGTCAAACGTGACTACTCACCCAAATGTTTATCTTCACCCGTTTCCTTCCTTTTTATCGATATAAATTTAAGATGGATTATAAATTGTTTAATAATTTTGCTTAATAAGTACCTAACCTATATACATTGAAAAGCCAAAATCTGATATAGATATCCGTATGCATTGATATTATATTATATTATAACCGTCATTGAACAGCCGACATATATATATATATATGTATACATATATATATATTAAAACCAGTTATTGGGTT
>NC_092210.1:58396184-58436219 GCF_043381705.1 Parasteatoda tepidariorum | reverse complement strand
TTATTTTATCGAATAATGAAATGACGTTCTATCACGCAACAGCTTTTCCTGTTCAAAGAGATTTTGAGTCAAGTCATGGTCGCCCGACAAGGATGGTTCAGCCTCGATGAGTTTGTTGATACTTTTAAAGATTTCGATCCAACCGTTACTCGCTCTGAAATTGTGAATACTTTTGACAGCATGGAAAAGGATGAGTTTGAAGAACTTGATTTCGGGAAGTTTCTCTTTATGCTGGCATATAGGGATGAAGCAGCAACCACTCAATCTGGTAAGATCTATTGCACGATTAGTGAACGTAAACTGAGAAAATTAACATAAAAGATATAAATCCATTTTATATATGAGTTCTTTTTGTTTTAAAACGCTATGAAGTACCTCTGCACTTAACCTATAGAAGAGTACAGCCAATTTTATATCGCAACATCCGTATATTTACAATTCAATATGTCAGGAACTTTCGATCAATTTCACTCAAATTAATTTTAAATTTTTCCATGTAAAATTACATTCTTTCGAATAATGTCAAAAATTATATGCCTTACAATTCAAATTTTTTTTTGACCATTATTAAACAAAATAGTATAAAATAGTAAATATTTATCAAAAGTTATATTTCGCATGAAAATTATCTTTTTATATATATATATACAACGAAGAGCCATTACGTTATGTCCACCCTGTTAATAACATGTAGGACCACCTTTAGCCCTCAAAACTGCTAGCACCCGCCGTGGCATTGATTCCACTAGGTGCTGATAGAGTATGAGGTATCTGGCACCAAATGCTCACCAACTGGTCCTGAAATTCTCTCACATTGTGAGGGTGTAGCGTGGCAGAGCGAATTTGGTTTTCCAAGTAGGACCACAAATTCTCTATTGGATTAAGGTCGGGTGAATTTGGGGGCCAAGACATGCCTTGAAAGTCACTGGAATGTTCCTCGAACCAATCCATGACGATTCGACTCTTATGAAGTGGTGCATTATCCTGTTGGTAAACACCATCCCCCGCTGGAACAACTGTTGTCATGAATGGTGAACCTGGTCTGCAACTATGTTCAAGTAGCTTACAGATGCCAGGTATTGTTCTATGAGGATTATGGGTCCTAATGTGCCCCATGAATAATGGCGAGTAATATATTTGCATGTTTTTGAAGTGAATGAAGATTTTAACCAAATAATAAATACATACTTATTATATTGCAACTATTATCATTCAACACTTGAAACTGATATGGAAAGAATTGATATCGAGACAAGTTTATTGCACAAAAAATATGATCAATAACTTATTTATATTTTGAAAGTTTAAAGTTTAAAAAACATAAATGTTTTAGAAACTTTTTTTCTTTCAAATATAAGTTAAGACAGGATAACAATAGAAATGAGCCTTAATGTTAAAACTAGCCGCAAACATCTTCTTTTCCATATATACTTTGTAATAGTTTATTCTACTTTTCGAGATATAGTAATAGAAAACGTTAAACGTTTAGAAAAGGAAACACTTATGGACATTGAAATTTCCTTTCCTGAATCGCTTTATCTTCTGCCCTTTATTTTCTTTCTAAGTGCAGTCAAGCTCCCGGTTTAAATTTCAATAAAATAAGAAAGCTTTTTTACAAACTCAAATGTAAACCAATATATTCAGTTTTGAAATATGAGATGTAGTTTATTGTTAAGAATTAAATTTAACTGCCAATTATAATTCAAGATTTATTTATATTCACAATATTTCGTTTAGATTCAAATCTTTCATAAGATTTTTAGTCAATAATAAAAACATGACATAATCACCTATTTTAATGTTCAATATTCGAGACAAATGTTTTGAATAATTTTTAAATTTGTCAGAAAAGTACACGGAAGTGTAAATTAGTTCTGAAATGTTTCGAATATTTTACACATATTTTTTTTTTATTTCAAACTATTTCCATATTTAAATAAGTTTTACAAATTTTGAATGAAAAGTTTTCAATTATTCAAATGTAATTTCAATAAAAAATTGCATAGAAATTCATGCAATGAATGGAAAAAAGATGTAGAACAGTACACGTCTTGCTTATCTTGTAAGAGAATAAGATTTAATATAAAGAAGATGTTTACTGCTCTTTTTAAATTTAAAGACTAATTTGCATTGCTCTGTTTTTTGAATATAAATTAAAAAATAAAATAAATTTCATATTACAATAAGAATAAATGGAAGTTAGAGAAGATAAATTGCTCTTGTATTGATACCTTTACCACAAATAACATTAAACAATTAAGAAAATATTTTTTATAGAAACAATTAAGTTATATAAATGCAAGAGAAATAAAAAATATTTCAGTTTTGCATTTTTAGGTAAAACGGCATTTATTTCATTAAATATTTAAGATAATGCATTTAATTATTATCATCCTTTTTTTTTTTAAATATTCAGCAATTAGGAACTGTAAAAGGCAAGATATATTTAATTTATTAAAACCTTTTTTAAAAAAAAACACTACTGAATGTAAACTATATTTATTTGTTTGGAATTAATTTAAATTAATTTATGAAATGTGGAAAAAAAAGTTGTTTCCTCGTAAAATTTAGTTTATTTAATTTGTTGAAAATAAATGGCTTATAATTAAGCTGAAATTTACATTTTTTTTTTCTTCAAAAGTATACAATTTTGAGAAGAATGTAATCGTTAAAGATGACGCACAATAAATATTATTTGTAAAATCACTACCTTTTTAAATTTTCAGAAAGAATTCGAATAATTAAACCTCTTTATATTAAATACAGCAAAAATAATTTAATTTACTGTTAATTACTGTCATTGTTCTACGAATAAAATATTTAAGAAATAAGTTAGAATAATTAAATAATTTAATTAAAATATTTATAGCTTTCTAATCTTAATCGAAATAAATACGTTTGTTTTTAAAACAAATGGATTAATTTTTTTTAATAAAAATAGCAATTCAAATGCAGTTGCCTTTTGGAAAAATGAAGCTTCAAATGAGCATTCAAGCTTCAATTATAATGCACCGATTTTAATTCTAAGAAGTGAAAAAAATTCATAAATTAATTGCATAAATTGGCTTAATTTCTGAATCAAATCTGCATAGTTAAATTCTTATTATTAATTGCTCAGCTTTTTTTATTACTTAAAATATAAGTTATTTTTTTCTAAAAAAAACGCTTAAAATAATGCATTAAATGGCGGTAAAAAGTAAAAATTTTAAAATATTAATTAGAAGTTTACCACATTAATTACCTCTAGTGAATTCAGGTTAAAAAGTACATAAAAAGTAAAATGAATTAACTTATTGTCCATAAACTTTATTCAAAGGGTATTAATTAGTAATTTTTATTGCTGAAATCAGTAAAATGAAAATGCTTATGTGAAGCAAATTTATAGCACACAAACTGGAGGTGAATCCATAAATAAATGAAATCATAATGATGCAATAGAAATTATGAAGAAGACTAATTCTAGGGGGAGAAAGTTAGTAATGGTAACTATTATTTTTACTCTGGTTTTCTTCTGTTAATGCAAATTTAAATTTTAAAAATCCATTTATTCGTCTAAATTTGCTTTCATCCTTTTATTTAGTTTTATATCTTTCACAAAATATTTGGCAATAAGAAATCTAACTTTGAAACAACCCAGAATTTCAGGTTACCTGTTATTATATAAAAGGAAAAAATATTGATATAGTGTCTTAAATACAGTATATTTTTATTTTATTAACCTTAATTACGCTTTTTCTTTACTAGATTTTAATACTGTACGGCAGTTTTCTCTGCATGTACTATGCGCCAGTCATAGCAAGAATCAGCATGATATTGCAGTGATTGGATCTTCTTAATCAAATTTCTAGATAATTTTTTTAAGCGAAACAAATAATGTTATGTGTTTTTACTTGGTATGATCGGTATTTCACATATTGTAGCGATATTATTTTTACTATTGTAAGAATTAATGTTTTTCATTGCGTAGGACAGATAAATAAGCATCATTTGTCCAGTATAAATACCAAACATATTGTATGAACAAGAATACTGAACTAGTATGCTTTAATATCTAGAAAGCCAGTATACTCATTACGGATAGCAAATTTATCCGAAAAATTTTTAGAAGACTTCTCCTGAGTTTGGTGAGCAACAGTAAGCAGGAATTAGTCATTTTTTGACATTATTTTATTTAAAAATCAATATTTTTTTTGTATTCCCTATTAAAAAACTGGTTTAAACAATAATTATAGTTCCAATTTTCATTAACTACTTTTGTACTTATCACTGAGAATTCTGCCTTGATTTATCCGCAATAATATTACCTATTATCTATAATATTTTTGTAGTAAAGTTAGGTGTCATTAAATTAAGTAGACTACATAAATAATTCCCTTTTACTTCAACTTTTATTCTTACTGTTCCTATCATTTTCTTATATTAAGAAAGAGTAATTGTAAGAGTTTTCAAGAAAGAATAATAGTTTAAGTGTAGTTGGATTTCTCTTATGTAAAAGAAGTAAATGATACTTTGACATTTATGAATCCAATGGAAAAAATATTTCTTTTAAAACTGCAAATATTGATATAAAAAAAGGAAAGAAAAGAGTTTGATTATTCTTGTAAGAGTTCGTGAGAACCGTGGGATTTTCCACCACAAAAATGGTGCTTGCCATTCAGATTCCAGTTTTGCGTGTTTCGTATAATAGTATCCCTTTTGTAGTTCGAAATGGAAGGCGAGATTTTCAATTCTGCTTGAATTGATCACCTGTAACTTTTTACTCTCCTGGTAGAGTCTACTATGACATGCCCCTGCCTTATAGAACATTATTTTGATTTTTCGGTTTTCATTTCCATTTCCATATTTTTTCAAACGCTTTTTAATTTCCTTTGCCAAATATGCTTTAAAATGATCAAATTTTTGAATCAAAAATTATGCAAGAATAAAAAGAGCAACTGCTCTAAATGAAAAAGTAACCATAAAAGCATTTTGATTCACCGGGAACATATTATAATGTTCGATTTCTAAACCTATATTAGTGCATGGTAAACCTAACCTTCTCCGTAGTGAAAAGTCTGCTCAGAGATGGGCATTTTTCTAATAGATGATAAAAGTTAAAAAGAAATAGTAGTTAACTTTCCAGAAATATAATAAAAAATTTGCTGTTTTACCTGTCCTATATATTGTTCTGAGAGCAAAAGTCTATGGGAGAAATTCCATAACAGAATTATTGCTTTAAAATAATTGAAAAGTTAAAGCAGTAAGTTTTCGAACTATATAGTAAAAATTTAAATATTTGCTGTTTGAGTGGGATGTTGGTCAGTTTAGGTGCAATTAAATTGTTAATAATTTGCTGTGTAAAAATTAAGTGTTAAATGTAGTAAGAAAATCATATCAAGTTGTCCTTATATTTTAATTAATAATTTAATTAAATAGTTAAACTCATACCTATGAGTTTAGAAATAAAATATTCATTCTAAGATCAGAAAAATGTATTTTAAATAACATTTGAATGCTTGAAATTAAATAAAAGATGTTGAGGAAATGTATAATTTTTCCAATTTTTTACATTTGTGACACCCTTTAACAATTTCTAAATCGAACTGGTACCTCGGCAGTAGTATTTAGAACTAGAATGAAATATTAAAATCATATTAATAGGCAAATGGAAAAATTCACAATGCCGCATTTTATCATTTTGCTTAAAAAAAGACACTTGAATCTTACATGAAACTTTAATACAAACAATAAACATAATAGAGTAAAATAAAATTTTGCCACTCTCTCCTAGTACTTGAGAAAATTAAATACTCCCAAAAACTATCTAACATATTATGTTGAAAATTAAAAATTATGTATCTTATGCCACTTAACTGTTCAATTGCATCTTATTCCTCTGTGACGTAAGATTACCAATAAAACTTTGTAATTTTAGCAATAACTATGTAATTATGTAATTTATTAATAAAACTATGTAAATTAATTATTAATTTACGTGATTTCTTAGCAGTCATCCTGAAATGCAAACCAATATTCGTGTTCATTTTTTTTGTAATTATCTGAGTTAGTCAACTTAAACATAACGATTTGACAAAGTAGGTTGAGGCAGCTAAGGCCTGTGAGGGGCTGTCGTGCTGAAGAAGAAGTAGAATATGTGATAAAATTAGGTTAAGGTGGTAAAATTTGATAATTTTATCATGATGGAAACCATTTATTCGATTAAATTTACATTTCATTTCTTTTTGTTTATACTAAATGCGTATTAATAAAAACTGTAATTTTAAAAACCGAAACTGCAGGAAAATCATTCCCATGTGATCAGGAAAATTTTCCAACTGGATAGTTCCAATACCACATATTTTGATTTTTAATACCAATATAATGGTTTCCTTCATCAGAAATGTCAAAACTCAGCAGTGTGGTAATTTCATGAGAATTTGTTTTCTCCATGTGTGATTTGGAATCAACACAATAAAAACTGATTACTTATCAATTTTATGTTGCATATATCCATATAACTTTTCATGTTTCATGTTTTCATTAGATAATTCTTGTCAACTTAACCCATTCTCAAGTATTGTTACAAAAATGCAACATTGCAAACATTGCGTTGGGATGTAAAGATTCATTTTTATTATCAGCGTGGTAGCAGAGTTTTGCGAAGAAAATTTTGATTTTTTTTGCATAGTGTCTACTATTTTATTTTAAAATGTCGCAATCACCAAACTAAGAATAAGAAAAATAAATAGTATTCTTATAATTACCGGAATAGCATTTCATTCCACTGAGAAAAGAACGTAAATAAAGAATAAAATGTAATACTTCATTTGTCTTTAAAACTGAGTGGATATTTAATAGTTTTTGCTAATAATGTTTAAAAATATGGCAAAATTTTAAACTATAAAAACTAACAAAATGTTTCAACATTTTTAGCATGTTTTGGTTGTCTTTTTGAATAGTGGCATTTATCGGTTTAATAATATATATGCACATATGTATATTATAATATGCAAGTGCTTTTTTCCCGCATAAACTTAAAGAAAGAAAAGGAATTCGTTACAAGCTTTATTTTTAAAATTGGGTATGTTGAGTGTTCTTGTATTGGAGTTGAAAAAATTTTATAATATTGTTACAAAATTTTACAAACGAGGGTGTTACAATGTTACTCAATGTGAGGATCTCGTAAGAAAATCTTATTACTAATTATACAATGTTGTGTATAGTATATGTATAGTACAGTTGTAAGCTGATATAGTCAAGATTGTCTTTGACTTGGGATTAGATTTATTGCTCGAATTGCACTTTTTCCGACTGTGAGTTTAAAATCCAATGCTGTGCAATGTTTTCTGTTATTACGCATAGTTGGGAGTGTTTACATAACACCCTTCGTATTTCAAAAGAAAATAATTTTGCATAAAATTAGCAGAACAAATAAAAAAGATTTGCAGGCAATAAATTTGAAACATGTAGGTGCCGGGAAATGGTGATTTCTACCATCCACTTTTCAAATTCTAGATCAGTGAACTTGTACCGTCTTCTTCTTATCAGTAAGGGTTATTATAATGAGGCTACCGATTGGTTATGAACATAGATCAAGCGTAAGGCTAGTTGTCGAAGTCAAAGTTTATGACAATGCATTCAAATAAACTCTAAACGTATTGCGATCATCGCAAGTATTTGTTAATGATTTTATCGTTCAATTTTTTGTTAAAAAGGATTTTAACAAATGTAATGTTCCTTAAGTAATGTATTAACAACATCAAGTGTCAAGTAAAAGATGTCAGAAAAATATTTTGCTACGGAAGCAAAAGCTAATTAAATTCATAATATTAATCTACATTACTGTTATGAAGAATATAAATTGAATATTTCAATTGCGGAAAGCACCACAAATGTTCTCCACTTTGAAGGAAATATTTGATGTATACGAGGAAATGAAATACAAAACTAATTGGTTAAAGTGGTGCTTGGATAACACCTTCTGTATTTCCAAACAAAATAAATTCACCTAAAATTCCCTGAGTGGAAAAAGAATTTGCAGTCAATAAATACGAGACATGTTGAATTCATGGGTCTTTTGATCTACGGGAAAGGAAATCGAAAACTCAAAACAAGTACACTTCTTCTCTCAACTTTTGAGATTTCCTGATGCAATTTTATATAAAAGAACATACACTGAATTTGTTTCGATGAATAAAATATAGTGAATAAATCTTTAAATGTAAGCAATTCTTCAAAAGTTGTTTTATAGCAGCTATTCGCTTGACCAATCAATCACCTATCTTTCACATTGATGTGTTTCCCTTAAGCATTTCACTTGGCTTATTTTCATTCCTTCAAAGCTCTTGCAAAAATTTCCAGTTTTCATTTACTTAGAAATACAAAGATTTACGGAAAGATTCTCTAGAGGGAAAACTTCGTACCTTAATATAAAGCTGAAACAGCGTGAAAAAGCACGAGTAATGCATTATAAATACACATAAGATCGTTTCAACACTATTACAAAGTACCTTCCTCAGTGCCACGACAAAAAATTAAAAAAGAACGCGAGGATGCCGAAGGAATCGCAAGTCAAAAGATTGACCAATAGAGTTAATCTGAGCCGTGGTGGCTCAGGGGATAGTGCACTTGCCTCCCAATGAGGTGACTGGTTTCGATCTCAGCGATTGCTGGTCAACGCGAATTCAGCACAGAGCTCGAACCGACCACAGTGCTGACGTGCAAATAACCTCAGAGGTAGACGGATCATGGGTTAGAGTCCCCTCACCAACAGGCTGACCTTGGGAGGTTTTCGTGGTCTCCCTCCACGTAACGAAAATACGAGTTAGTTCTATCATAAAGTCCTCCTAGAAGGCAAATTTCTATCATTACTTGATCCAATAGTTTCCTTGTCTTCTGGATTGGGTTCAAAATCATATAGCTAAGGAGTTGAACACTGACGGTCGTAAACTCAAATTTGGGTCGGCTGTTCAACGTGAGTTACAAAAAAATAGAGTCAATATTTTAAAAAGAATGGACAAATATTCACAAATGGGAAACTAAATTGAAAAAATAGGCAAACAATTGGGAGATAAAAGAAAAGTTATACGAGATTAAAGTGAGAACCCAAGATTTGATAAAAGTTTTTGATTACTCCCTGAAAAATTTAGTATCAAATTATGATATAAAGTACTGACACTTTGGCTGCATGATCCAAAAATTAATTTTTCACCGCAAAATACTATAGCGTAATTTTTACAGTAATATTAACTTAATTATAGTGATTCAGGTATTTTCAGTGATTCATTTGGAGTATGATATTTCATATCGTTGTTTTTTTATGGGAAAATATATTGTATACACATTATTCTACCCATTTTGCATATGAATGCTACATAATATTCTCCTCCGTCGCCCTTTGTAGTTTTAATAAAGAGATAAGGGTATTTCCGTGAAAATTTTCAAAGCAAAACAGCCAGAATACAAGAATATTTAAGTGGTATTTCTATACGAAAGAAAACGTTTTTCGGCGTTAAGATCATTAAGGTCTTCCCATTATTAGGCTGACGGAGAAAGAATTCTAACATATAGCCCCTTTACCATCGGCGACACTTCACTCTGACACGTGACTCTGAGACCAACATTCCATTTTCTTTTCCGAAGTCGAACTGAAAATAATTTCTATACTCCTATTTTAAGTAGAAAATAATCGTATTAAAACTGTCGTTTAAAAGTATAAAAGATTGTCGTTTCATATTGTTTAATTTAATTTGAGAATCAACAAATCAAATGATCTAAGCAGACAAGATATCTAGATTTACCATCAGCTATCCAGTTTTACCGCTTGTCATGGCAGTCATAAAATATTGTTTTATTGTAATTTTGCATAAATTACCACGTATTTTGTGCTTTAAACAACTAAAAGGGAAGTTTAAATTGTAATGAAAAGTGTTTTAGTTGCAGAAGTAATATTTATCTAAACAATCATGTTTCGTGCTTACGCGTTAAAACGCTGAAGCAGACATCGGGATGAGAATGCAAGGCATAACAATTACAATGAAAATGATGATTACAAATTCTGCAACCACATTTATTGTCTTATACTTTTCAAAACTTCCAGATAAGTTTGAAAATAATTATTGCTTCAAGCTTTGTAAAATGTTGTACCAAATATTATTGTATCTTTTATCCATCTTTATAGGAAAGAGAACGAATTTAAAAATATATTTTTCATGATTTATAACTGACAAGAATATTAATATCATCTATCGCTTATGAGAGAGGGATATACAGCATTTCTTAAAACAAACTCTATTTTTCAAAACTTCAATTTGATAAAGAAAAAAGCTCGATAATAAATCCAATATTAATAAAATTTGATATTATTTTCGTTAAACATATACACTGTAAGTAATTTCTGCTTAAATTATGGTAAAATATTGGCATTAATTTTTATTGTAAAATTTCACCTAACAAAAAATTCTAATATTCCTTAATTTTAAAGGTAATACTTACTGTAAGATCACGGAATCACAGTTGTTAAATAAATATTACCATAAAAATTATGCTACAAAATTTCACAGTGAAAATTTAGTTTACGACAAAATGGATTTCATGGATGCTGAAATCAGGGTATCATTACATTGGGTCTGGATTCTTTTACAGTGTATTGCTTTAATTTTAGTGATTAAAGATTAAAATAGTTTTTATTTAATTTTGTTATTTTATACTAAGAAATGAAACATTTGTAGGTGGTTTGCATTAACTAGCAATAAGTAAACCAGTTGATTAAACTAAGTTGTAGTTAAACAAGTTAAAGTTAGTTGATTTTATTTAGATTAAAAAATATTACTTAATTAATTTATTTTTAGGCAGTGTTAATTGCATTGAAATCATCCAATAATCCAAGAAATTTATTATATATGAGGCATGAAGTTTGTTAGCTTAGTTAATAGTGTTTAAATCTATATTGCGTTATTAGTTTCCTTCTCATAATATGGCGCAGCAGTATTTATAAAAAGATAAAAAGACTTTTATCGTAGATGATAAACTTGTTTATTATAAGCAACATTAATAAAGCAATTATGTTTCTGATATATATTTCATTGAAATATTAGACTTAATTTTAAAAACCAGTGGAAATTGAAAACAAAAAGCTTATTAAATGCTGTGATTCGCCTATTTTGCTTAACTTTCCTATAAAAGATACGTTTCCATAGATTTTACGAAAAATATTTTTTAATTTTTTTCGAAGGTTGTATGTACTTTTTTCAAAAAAAAAAATGCCGATGACATCAGCTTTCCGTTTAGTGACATTAGTCACTCTATTCATATTAAACATGAAATCTTCATATCATTCCACTGCATATCATTCAGAAATTCTACATTTACTTTTCCCTTATAGTTAAAACGGAATCCATTGTATTGTTCCATTTTTCAATTTAGAATTCGTACAGCTTCTTCTCTTTTAGTAAAGCATACATTTCAAATTCACCAATTTTATGTCCTGCCTTCTCAGGATGGAAAATATCAGATCTTAAAGGCATACTACAATAGCTAATTAAAAATAATCTAAGTTTTTAAAAATAATCTAACATTAAAAAAAGTTTAAAAGTTTTTGTATAAAATTACTTTTCGAAATTATTGATTGATTCATTCGAATGATTAAATAATTATTCATTTATTTTTACCGATATTTTTATCTTATACAATTCCATAATCATAATTCATAACCACATAATCCAGAATAACGTTTATCTCATAATTGTGTTATGTGCACATTAAAAAGAGGCTAAAACCTTTGATCTGCCTTTAAGCTAATTAGGAGTGTATTTAATAAATCATACTTTTCATTGTGTGCACTTGACTAACCCTGGAAATCAATAATTCATAAATAAATACTTGAATAAATACGAAACTGCGTTCATTCGTTAGTAGTTTTTGAGTTTTATGTTAGAAACCTAAGATTATTGTGTTAAGTGTCCATTAATATTTCATATTCAATGCTATTATCCCGTTAGATTGTACAAGTAATTTCATTATATTACGAAAAGCTTTTCCATTTAACAAAATTCTAAAATATAAATCAGGTATCCGTTATGTTAAAGATACGTGAATAAAGTCCTTGCAAGATCTCCCAACCAAAGAGAAATGTATCGATTAAATCTTCGCTTTCACACCAAAGAGAAAAAATAAACTGGAAAGAGAAACATTCTTGAAACGAAATAGCAGATTACCTACTTCAGGCGTCAGTAACTAGTCCAGTTGAAAAGAGAATATTTAGCATTATTTTTAAAGTTGTGATTTAAATATAACCAAAAAAAATTTTCAGAGTAGAATCTGGAGTCTTGTGAAGACGTTATCTGTTTATTATATTATTGAAATGTTTCATAAACTGAGTTTCGAAAATATACGTTTCTGACGATTTGTGAGATATGTAAATAAATTCGTTCTTCTCCCTTAATTTCAACAGATTTTTAGTATTTGTGATGCCATTACAGGTATTATATATTTCAAAGCATTAAAATTGTCTCAATTTCATTAATTTCTAATAATTTATTACCATTGTTAATCTCTCTTTAAATAAACAAAGCAGTTATTTAATTTTAATTCTATTTTATGAAGATCGAATGTAAATATTCATATTCTTAATAAATATAACGGCTTACATTTATTTCCTCAATTGAATTGCGTTTTAGTTTATCATTCAATATTATTTAAATATGCATTAAATCTATAATTAATATTATATTTTTTATGACTCTTCAGTTTTTACCACGAAAATAATTCGGTTATATTAAATCGTCATTTTGAAGATTAATTTTTAAGCCATATTATTTATATTTAATGCTAATAATTATGGCTTTATTTTCGATAACTTGCTAATAATTGACCCCCTCCTATGTTCCTTAGCGTCAGTTTGGTACTGCACATACACTTAGAGAATTGAAAATATTAGCTTGAGGTCTAAAGGATCTTATATGTCCTATGGCCCCTCAGTCCGACCATTGAATATACAGGGTTATTCATAATTCCCTCCGGGGTTTCAAAGCGTTATAGTAAAAAAACGAAGACGATTATGGCAAAAAAGAACATATGGAATTATTCAAGTTTTAATTTAAGCAGTTGCCGGTAGATGGTAGTAGCATGTACCACTGAAGCCAGTTGTAGTAAACATAAGGTTGTAGTAAACAGAGGGAATTATGAATAACCCTGTATATTATAAAAATTTAAAAGGAAAATCAATTATGTTAATACTTTCTTTTGTCTATAGTCAAGTTAAAGTTTGAAAAAGCTCAAAAATAATGAGCTACTGAAGAGTATCATTCTAGAAAGACGCTATTCTGATGATGAAATTTTCAACTCTACTTGCGCAGGAGTATTGTTGATTTTTGCGCATCTTTATATAAACTAAAGTACGTGATAGTTTTGCAACCCATTACCATAATGTCCTAACAGTATTGAACAACCGATACATATAGAAGGTGTGTGTTCCTAATTGTTTGATTCCAGATAATTATGACTTTAAGCCTAATTAAAAAATCAAGTCTCAATTCAAACAATTGTTTAAATGAAAAAAAAAAGTTACAATATCGTTAAGTCCGAAAAGGCGAGATTGCCTTCTTGAACTTTTCATGATTCCACTATAGTTATCTTAATGACAAAGAGATGCAAACCATTGATTTGTTAACCATTTGGGCATTACCATTGATTTGTTAACCATTCAAAATCATGAGCATTACAGACTGGAAACCGTAATTGAATCTACCTTTTATTTCCAGGATTTATATATGCTGGTACAAAACTATGTACCAATTGTAATACTTACGCGGCCACATAAAGTCTTATAAACTTTTTAAAGCAATTATGATACTGTACCTTGTTCAATTCATAATGTTCTTGCATATACAAAAAATTGCTTATTTTTGTGTAATTAAAAATGCATCAATTTAGTTTATTTTTTCTGTCTATATGTGGAAAGCTTTCCTCTTTGACCTACTTTTTCATTCAGTTAAACTATCTGTAATAATGTTCTATCTTTTTATGATAATCTCTTCCATTCACAGCAGGATAAATATAATTCTATTAATATTTTTTCGAAAACCAATATTATGATCAGCATATAGAATATAGAATTATCACAAGGATCACAATTTTTTATGTACCAATTAACATTTAATTAAGAAAAAAGAAATGTTATTAAAAGAGACAAATTATTATTAGGGTAAGACAATGAAATTTTTAAATTGCAAAAAGCAAATCAAACCAATCAGAAACCGGTTATTTGTCGTTGTATGTCAGCTGAACCAAACAAAGTAACATGATTGATTAACACAAAAAAGATACTTGATACGCGTTTTAGTTTTTATGCAATTATAAAATTTATTCATATGTTTTTTTTTCATTTTCATGTTACTTTTCATGCAGTAAATAATTCGATTTTAATAACTTTTTTTCTTCCTCAGGGCATTCAATAAAATTTTATTTTTACTATTTTTTATTAATTATTTTTGGATAATAACATTAAAAGTATATAAATCTTATGATTATGTAGCATTTCATTAAAAAAACGTTGTTATAAAAATGTTATTCATCAAAAAAAAAATTTTTAATAAATGCTTTCCCGCATTACGAAGCGAAATGCATTATCAAGAGTTTAGTAAATTCCATTGAATTTAATTTAAAGTCCAATTACTCCAATGTATGGGGATTCTGTTTGTGTAGTTCAACTTCAATATACTATATGGAATTAGAAAAAAAAAGAAGTCAGCTGATTCGCTTATCGCATGCGTTACGGTAATTAAATGTTTGATTAATATAAAATCCACACTAAAGTTTTAACTGAGGTGATGCATTTATACAGATGCATATATTCAAAATATAATATTTAGTTTTAACTTTGAAGATGGAATTTGGTATAGAATAGCTTCTTTTTCATTTGTTGTAAAAAAAATATTTAATTAAAGTAACAAAAAATTTCATGATAAGCTTTTTAATTAAAATTTTTATTTAATATCTCTAAATTAGTAAAAAACACATTAAAAAGTTTGCATGCAAAAATTTAGAGTATCATAAAAAATTTCATTACAAGGAAACACACTGATATTTTTAAAGAAAAAAATTAACAGTACTGCTGTCAACTAATGCGTAGCTGACAATTTATAAAAATATCTTTCTGGTCTTAAGTCACCCCACTATATTGTTTTGACTACATTAACAATACTGACAGTACTAACATTGCTTTTGTTACTGGGTGAGTGAATATCAAAAGGTGTAATAAAATGAAAGCATACACTTCGACATTTTTATTAGCAGTATAGACGAAAGTGTAAAAATAACTTTTTTTCAAATTTTAATTTCTGTTTAAATTTTAAGTTTTGATGTTAAATAAGTGATTTACCATAATTTCAGTGACGACGTCCGGTTTTTCTGACCGTGTTTATAAAAATAAATAAATGAAAAAATAAATTAAAATAAAAGCAACAAAAAAAACCTGATTACCAATTAAGGAATTTGACTTTTAACTTTCATTAAAATTAAAAATTTTTTTTTTAATTTCTTTATTAAGGCACCACGTTGCAGCCCAATTTTTTTTAATTTGGCCCTAAGGGTAATAGAATCAAGTTTAGTGGAATAAATTTGGTGACCTATGATACTCAGTGCCCAAAGCAACATCAAATTTGAAAATATAACAAAGAAAATGAAAGTGGGTGTAAATTAATGAGGTATATCAAGCATAAAATAATTGTTTCAAATTATGCTTATGCATGTTTTAAAGAAATTTTTTAAAAACTATGAGTTTTGTTATTGACATTCGCGGAAATGATCTTAAATGCATTCAAAGGCTTATCTTAAATGCATTCAAAGGCTTATAAACTTAAATTTAAAGCAAGGAATTTTAAAGGAACAATATAATTTAAAACAGTGTTATTAGAAACAGAAACAATGCTCGAAATATAACAATCAAAAATGCTTTCAATTACCCAGTAAGTAACTCTGGATAAGATTATTAATAAAACTATTATTAATAAAACTATATGCTAAAACTTAAAATATTGTTATATTATTTTTGAGATAATGGACAATATACTATTATTAAACAGAATAATCGAGGTATTTGACCATACGAAATATTATAACAATAGGCATTTCTGAATAACTTTGTCATTCATTTATATTGATCCAATCAATTTATTTCTTTAAAATGGAAGCAAAGTAAAAATAATTCAAAAGCATCATAAATTATTTAATGTAATTTATTATTAAATATCTCTTTACAATAAATAACTCCACATGAACGTCATTAGACTTCATGCAATCACAGGAATGCGCATATTTGTTATGAACAAATAAAGAAAAGCAACATAGGAATCTTAGGAAACAATCAAAGACTATTTTACAAATTACTTCAACGTAAGATTTCTTTACGATTTGTTATGAACTACATTTATTTGAAATTAAAAACTTGGTTGTAGCAGTCTTTCTTTCGTAAGAAACGAGTCAATAAAAGAAAAAAGTGAAATATGAGAAAAAGTTTGCATGAAGATTTTTTTATAAGCACTATTTTGAATAAATTCCTATCATTTAACTAAACTAATTATTTACTTTAAAAAAATATATATAAATACTTTGTGAGAAGAAAAGAAGAGATATTAGTTTAATCAATATTCATCTGCTTCTGAGAGAGTTTTAACTTCTTATTTTCATTCAGACAAAACTAAATGTAAAAACGAAATCTATTTAAAGTTATCCTTAATAATGTTAAGATTAATTGAGTTTTTTAAAGAGGCTTTTTTTGAACAAACCTAAGTAGAAAAATATATCGTTTTCGCAGACACGCCCTAGTTTTTATGTCATTCAATTAGCGAGAAAGAAATAAATAAAGCAAAATAACATTTGTCTAATGATTTTTTAACTGTTGATTAAAAACAATTCCGTATTATTAAAATTCATTCCTTGTATAGAATTATCTTTGGCTAAACGAATTTTATAATTGTGTCCAAAATTTTTTCAATTCGCTTAAAAAGTTCTCGAGTTAATGCGAAATACACGAAAAGTAAAATTTACAGTAAGGGTTCACACTTTGATCCTGACCAATGGTGATCATATTTTCCAGATTGGGCTACCCTCTATATTTTAGGGTAAAAAACCCGAACCCATTGAAAAAGAGTGTGCTTATTCAGAGAAAGTGTGTTTTTGTGTCTGATTTCGTAATTTAAAATTTCGTCTGCACTAAATAATTAACAAATTTGTAGTCACCATTTTGAACCATTAAGAATGAGTTTTATAATGTGAAGATCCGATTATTACATCAAAAGTTATTCAGGGGGGTTTATTTTTCTTTATTTTGCGCACTGTACATCTTAATTATAAACAATTATATTTTTGTTTATATCCAGAACAAGAAAGAACTGTTGGCAAATAGATATTGTTTGTAAATCAAAATACAAATTTATCTCATCTTGAATAAGCCATGTAACTTAAGCTCAAAATTTTTATTTTCAACTTACGTAAAATTAATCAAAAAATATTTTTGAATGGTTATCTTCATTTGTGTAAATTGAAAACCTAACTAAGTGACAACTCTGAGAAATATTTTGCTCTACGTATGGAACCACATATATGGATCCATGAAACACATGAGCACAGCGGGAATACTGATAATTTTACTTCACCTCAGTAAATCTTTCACCTATTTTTTTTTCTTTTGAAGAAATTCATACATGATTGGGTTTTTGTATGTCTGATCAATAAAGAAATGTCTTTATATTTTGAGTGTTACTTCTTAATAATATTCATATCGTTTACTGCAAATGGAAACAAAACCCCCAATGTATAGGCTCAATAGAAAAAAGAATGGGACAATTCTAAATATTATCACCTGAATGTGTCTGCAGGTGGCAACATAGAGTTGAAGCCACGTACTGTCACATACTGCAATAAAGTGAAACGACACACAAGATGCTATGGAAATCTACACTATATGAAACTTGCAAATGGCTCACATCTAATTTTCACCGTTGGTGATAATACTACCTTTAATGCTTGGATAGTTTCCTGAAAATATTTTAGTCGCCCTACTTAAGCATTGCGAATTCATTCCTGAACTTGTTGAAGAGCTACGAATTAGTGTTTTGAGCATCAGACAACCCCGAATTCATAAATTTCAGTCTATAAAATAAAAGAAACATGCCTTTCAGCAGCTCAATGGACAGAATGAAACTTCTGATAACTATGCGAGATGCTGAAAATCAATTTGTCTATGTTTTGCTCTCTCTTTCACGTCATACGCATATACCTACATAAATATAAGCGTATATTCTACGTATATATATATACTACGTAAGCGTATATTCAGTTTATTTTCATATGACTTAGGCTCCTGTGAAAAAATAACCTCTACTACAATATTACACCATGTTGTAACATTGCCATTAGGGTAATAAAAAAATAACACAAATCTCTAAAAACCCTTTAATATTGCATTTTTAACACTATTCATCGATTAAAAATGTATTTACTTTGGATTGACTTCAGTTTCCTATAGAGGCCAAATCGACCCCAAATGGAGGTCTCAGGTAAGTCCAAAATCCGACTGTTCTAGAGTTAAACAAATACTTATTACTAATTCATGGTGTAACGAAATATTTTTGCAGAAATTTAAGGCGTAAACTTAACAAACGATGTAATTTCAGAATTTAATAAATTACATGACATCTATAAAATTGCAAATTAGAAATAAATCCCTTTTAATTTAAAAAAGTGACTACAATAAACAGCATTTATTAACTGTTCAAATTATACAGTAAATATTCAGAGAAATTCAAAAATCGCGAATGGTATCACTTAAACAAATTAGTGATATACGATTAAAAAAAATCAGAATTTATGTAATAGTTGGCTTCCAGAAATATCTAACAGCACAATATGGCGATTTAAAATATTCTGTTCAAATTTATATATGCACTGAGAAAGAAAAAGTATTGTCAAAACTATCAGAATATAACAAAATTTGCAGTGCTTTAGACTCCGTGGAATGCTAAAAAGCTCGGTATTTTGTATAGACGCTTATTGGTAATGATTTTGGTAAAATAAGTAGTAAAATATGGTTTTATAATGCAATATAAAACTTGGTAAATGTGGTGAAATTTGCAATGTTTATTATGATACCGTAGCATGGCATAAAAACCATTTATTCTATCAAATTGACTTTTCAGTTAGTTATCTTTTACTAAGTATGAGGTAATAAGAACTATAATTTTAAAAATCAGTGTTTTCCGTATACCGTCATTATAGGAACTGAAAAACGAGCAAATGAATAGTTTAAATGCCTTATAATTTAGTTTTATAATTCAGAGTTATGCTTTTTTACCAGAAATGTCATTACCACACATTAACTTTAAAAGAAATTTTTCTCAGCAAAGTTTCTGAAAAATATTTTCCTTTTGAATTTCGTATAAAGGACAATATATTTCAGATTCAAATTTTTTTTAATATCATAATTGACACTTAGATCATTTGAAGTAAAAATTCAATGAAATTAAATAAATATATTTCTGTTTCGATAAAGAGAAAACAACGTAAATGCAACTAATATTTCTTAAACAATGAATTTGCAGTGCAAATAGAATACTTAATACGCACCTCCATTTGCTGCTTCAAGTTACGGACATCTCCAAAGCCACTCCTGTGACCCCATCAAAGAAAGTTTTGACTCATTCTTGCATTTCATATGGCACAAAAAAGATTTTAAATCAAATTGCTAATTGTTTATGTAATAAAAATATATTTTAGGTTGCAATGTTCAACTAAAAATAGCCATTTTTTCTAATTAATTAAATTAATTCAATTCTAATTCTAAATAAAATTCTAATTCAGAATTAATTAACAACTTAAATTAATTAATTAAACTCCTGATTGACAATTTGTCTTTAATGGTATTTCTGCGAGCATAATGTTTCAAAAAATTTGAAATCTATTAAATTGTGTTTTAATTTAATTGCTTTAAAAAAACCAATTTGACATTGATTTCAGTTCAAAGCTACATGGAAAAATTATAGAAAAATAGTCTGTAAAATCCTTGAGAATTTTATCATGTTGAGCTCATTAGTATTTTATCTCTTTTGTACCAAATTAGGAGCACATCAGACTCAAACTTGTAAGCTTGGATCTTTGTTAGTACAGTTAAATCTCTCGGGAGCTGCTACATTCTGTCCCACAGTAAAATGGTCGTTAATGGAAGTTGCTCATTCTTAGGAATTGCTCATTCTCATTGACTTAAAAGAGTTATCGAAGGTGCATGAATTTTATCTAGCAATTTTAGTTTTACTCAGTGTCATTTTCTTGGAGCGGAAATGCCACTTATGTTGGTATTATTAAAACTGGATTGGGAAGAATGAAATTTAGAGTTAATAAAAATTACCTTTACTGATATAATTATGTATTAAAATCAATTTGGCCAATTATGAATGGTAGAATTATTTTAAATAAATAAATAATTATGTTTTTTGTTTAAGTTTGAATTTAATTTTATTTCGTAAAAAGACTAGTTTGCTTTTAAAAAAAATGAAAAAGTTTTTTTTGTTTAGGATGATTAGTTTTTTCTGAATTTTTTTTTTTCTAATTTAACTTTCAATTCTCGAAATCAATAGTTAATAGCATCGTCTTTAGTGCACTGTGAATGCAACATGACGTTGTTGGTCGCTTTCAGAAATAGTCAAAAAGAGCTCTTTAAGAGCCACTGACAAATATTTTTATATATTTGAATTTACTTGTTCTGCTAATATTTTTTGTTTTGAAATATTTTCGTACTTCCTTATTTGACCTTTTCCGCATTTGGTGCTTAGGCTTGTCCGGTCACTGGGGGAGGCTTTGATAATCTCTCCGTAAGGTTTTTTATTTGTTTAATCAGGCTTTCATTTATGAAAATCAGATTTATTTTTCTTTGTTTCAGTTGTTAAACGAATACTACAACAAAAATACTGCAACTCAGTTTTATAAAGCTGTTTTTTGTTCTATAGAAAAAAAAAATTTACAAATAAATTATGAATTTTAATTGTTTAATAACAATTGACTGGGCCATTTTATTGTGCTGTTAATTATTGTCTTATAATTGAGCAAAAATCTGTCACAATAGCTTTGAAACAAATAGTCGAGTTTGAAAAGACCGTATATTTAAAATTGAAACAGCGAATATTCATTTTTTGAGCAAAATGCAAGTAGGAGAAGAAAAATGTGAGAGAGATGTTTGAAAGCTGCTGGCAGGATTTGAACCAAGGACCTCCGGTGACTGTAGTTGCACAATAGTTGTGCAAGGCAGTCCATATATAATTAGAGACTTCTGTATAGTGGCACTGCGAAGGGCTGTGCAAAGGTTGTTGTTTGTCCCAAGGTAATTTTAATGTCTCTTTTCGCATATTTCATTATACCTTAACATTTAAGTGAATGGAATGTATGTCTTGATGGGTCTTTGCAGCGGCATGTAAAAATTTTTAATTTCCCCTGAACTATGCTGTATAACTCTGGTGGTCCATTTAAGGCCTGGTTTCTTAGGACAGGACGCCGTCAGCTGGAAATCAGCGCTAACCTCTGATTGGTCCACTTGTGAGATTGATAGTATACGTCATCGAACGCTCATCTTGAACTACGATTGCCGTCCAACTCAACTGCAGTTGAATTACAACGTGACGTTAACCACAAAAGCAATGGCGGACAACATCCAACAGCACATTGAAATCAGCCAAGATTTTGATTTTGACATTAAGCATAGCTTCTTAATTAAACATAGCACTCTTCATTTAGCTCAGCTATAATGTGTTTTTTCTTGGACAAGGTCATTATTTGTTCTCTAAAACACTGGTCGACAATAGCAAAATCAATACAAATCAAAATAAATATTTGTTTACATTATTAACGCATGCGCAATGAGAGATAATGTTTGCGTTGGACCGACTGCTCACGCTGAGCTAACAAAAAAGTATTTTTTTGGCGTCAGCTCTACGTCAACTTTAATCTGACGCCCAGATAAGGCGCTAGTTCTAAGAAACTAGGCCTTGAGCTAACAAACCAGTATTTTGTTGGCGTCAGCGGGACGTTGACGTCCCGCTGACGCCCAGATAAGGTGCTTGTCCTAAGAAACCAGACCTTATTACGAGCGTCCTAGTACGATCCCAAAGGTATTTGGTACGAATCCTACCGGCAGCAAGAAATCCCTCTCTCACTTTACAAAATGCACAGTCTGTATAATTTCTTTCTCAAACATAAGTTAAGCGGTTTGATTCTGAATACATAAGGTCTTCAAATTCGACTATTGTTTGTTTCAGAGCTATTTTGGTAAATTTTCGTTAAATTTTGGGGAAATTTTTTTTTCCATGATGAGTTGTGGTTTTGACATGAAGCTATTTTTACGTCATATCCATAAACAGCAGGCCACACACAAGAAGAAAAAAATTATTAAAATGTAATAATAAATAGTCTTCTGTGAACCTGATAATAAGGTTTTTAAAAATTTAATTTTAAGATAATAAAATTTCTTATTTTATCAATTTTTTCCTAGGTAATATTTTACATGAATGGAAAAAAAAATCTGATCATCATTCTTTTTAATTGAAATCGCAGTCATCTCTAACTTGAGCGTATTTTTCTATACTATATGACGAATATTTTCCACAATGAAGGATTTTTGTATGTAAGAGAATTCCAATATCTGTTGCGATAATTTAAACCCAAATACTTAATTACCCAAATACATTTTGAGTTCTATTGATTCCCTCTACTTATAAAAGTTGTACAGATTCGTAATGTAGCAATCTATTTTCATTGTAAAGGAATTGAAAAGAAAAAAGAAAAGAAAAATTCGGCTTTTTGTGTCTTTCTAAGGAAAAAGACATTCAGCTTCATCAAAAATTAGTAGAAAATGTTTCAAAAGACATATTATTTTGAATTAAAGAATTGATAAAAAATTGTATACATATTTTCTTAACAAATGTATTACTTCTATCTTGCTTTTTAACTACTTTCACTTTTAAAATCGAAAGAAATATTGACCTTTACTTACTAACAATTTTATAATAAAAAAAATCTTCTTTATCTACTTTCAGTAATCCATGATTTACCGAATAAAACTAATCCTTCGCGGGTTTTTTTCCTGTAATTACGTTGTTAGCAGGAATATATTGCATTTTCAGTAAATATTAAGCCTTTTTTGACGACATGAGTCTTCCAAGGGAAATAAAAAAAACCGAGGGTGTGACTGCTTTCAACTTGAAGTAAATCTTTAAGCTTTTATATCTTCTCTAAGTCACTGAAAAGAATATAATGGTTTTTAAAATGGAATAACGTTAAAAGTAATGTTTTAGAAAAATACTGTTTTTCAGTAAAAAAATTCTATCTTAACGAGATTTTTAATTGAGATAAGGAAAAGGTTAAAAGGAATAGAAAATGAAAAATTTTTAATTAGTAGATTTCATTCTAATTTAATTTTTTTTAAATTTTCAGTATCAGTATGAAATTCAAAGAACAAATGCAAACAAAAGTAAAATAACAATGAAGAATGTTTTTCAAAAATCCATGAGAGTAACAAGAAATAGTTAAAAAGTATTTTAACTGGCAAAAGAGCGTTCTGATTTTTTTTTCTTTCAAAAATTGTGGAACTCCAATTTACGGTACGAATTTTCGTTTAATACTAATCAGCTTTTAATTTTAAAGGCAAAAAAATAAATAAATATATCAATAAATAAATAAATAAATTTACCGATAAGTACAAAAATGCAAAAGTACATAGTTAATTTTTGTTTAATAATTAGAGGTTATAATTTAAGTACAGCACTCAAATTATTTTCATTTCAATCGGGTCAGTAGACTGACTGCAATTCTGTTATTTTAACTATAATGATGTACAAAAAATATTAAAACGACTTGGAGTTTAAGGCTTTGCTAATTGAACCATTTTTATAACACTTAATTATGTAATTTAAATACTAAGAATAATAACTTAAAATNATATAAATATATATATATATATATTTATAAGATTGAGTGCGATTCTTCTTTTTCCATGCATATATTATAGAAGTTAAAGCTGATTAACAATTAGAGGAAAGTTGCTTAAATCACACAACTTTTACATTGAGGGGAGTATTCCCCAGAGGATAACCCTTACGAAACATTCGAGGCATAAATGAGGTATTTTTCGAAGGTATAAAGGAGGTTGTTATTTAAATACGTCGCTAGGTTGAAAAGGGTGCAAATGAAATTAACCTCAAATATACCTTACATACTTCTTCGAAGGTACATATGTATCAACCTGAGTTGTTTAATCTTTAATCTGCGGAGAGGTGGATATTTATTACTTTAAGGTGTTTCATTTTCAACCTTAGGTTATTAATTATCAACCTGAAGTATATTTTTAACACTTGTGGAAGTATTTATTCAACAACCTAAGGTGTTTCGTTTAACACTTCAAGTTATTATAAATTTTCCTCAGGCATATCCTGAGGCATATCCTATAAATTTTCCTCAGTTATTATAATATTTCCTCAGGCAAACCCAGATAATTATTTTTCCACCTCAAGTGTAGATTTTAATGCTTGTAGATGCATTTATTTATCAACCTATGGTGAGCCGTTCAGGTTATTATAAATCAACCTCAAGGGCCGACCGTTGGATAGCTTGATTTTTATGAACGTGAGGTATTCGATGTTCTATTTTAGGTTATTATTTTTCAATCTCAGGCATAGATTTATATAGTTATTAAGGTATTTATTTAACTACCTAAGGTGTGCCATTTTACATTTCTAATTATTATAAATCAACCTCAAGTGTATTTCTGACACTTGGAAAGGTTATTTTTTATTAACGTGAGGTACTCCATGTTATACCTTAGGTTATTATTTCGTAACCTTACATATATATTTTTGTATTTTTAGATGTATTTATTTATCGACCTAAGATGTGACATTTCACGCTTCAGGCTAATATAACTCAACCAAAAGCTGTTTTTTAATACTTACAAAGGAAATAATTCCTTTGGAAATAATTACTTACAAAGGAAATAATTCCTAATAATAATTCATATATGAAGAATAATGTATATCATTGCATTTTTTCAACCTGAAATTTTTAATATTAAACTTTCGGCGGTAATCGCATCGTTTGTTAAGCTATAAAAGAAAGTTTCAAATACATATTTCTTCTGTGATTTTAATAGATTGAATTAAATCATCTTGAAATGACAATTACCCGAATTCAACAGTAAAAAAAAATCATTTGTGAGAAATCAGATTTTTAGAAGATAGTGCTTGAATTTTTAATACTATAAAACTGCAAATTTAAATAATTAGTCAGCTGAAATTCAAATTAATTTTATTTAAAACTATAATTTCATTTTTTTTCCAAAATTATTTTAAATATTGATTCCGTCTACCTGTTGAAACTTGGAAGTATTGGAACCTAAAAGAAAAAATATGAATTAGTAAGAAAGTCTTATTTACAATAATAGTGGTAGGTTTCAAAATATTAAAATATTTGAAATTGTTTTTTTTTTCATGATTTAAATTAACTGAATGAAATAAATTTTCGTTTTCAGATAAATGGTATTCCACTTCTGACATTTCTGTTCAATCCTTGTGGCTAAAATGCGAGACAGATACCACAGCCACAAAATAAAATACTCGGAAGACAGTACTACCATTAACAACAACCTTTACAGAAATTGAAATATACAATTCCTATCTTATTATGCACGATATTGTGCACGTTAATGTTATATGAAATTTTACACTTTTTATTTTCGTATACATCTGGTATCATTATGGCACTAAGTTTCATAGTTAAATTTTCTTTCTTTTTTTCTTACAAATCTTTAATTTCAATAAAGCTAGTCTATATTTTTTAATTTTTTTGTCAGACTTCATGAAACTAACAGCTTTTTATAAATTTTTGGCGCTGATTCTGAAAAGGTCTCCCAATTCTGTCAATCACATCAGAATTTCTTAAAAAATATTTATTCTAATATTTTTTTAATCGATGTATTCCAGAATCAACAATTGTTTAATAAAATGAAATTTTGAAGCTATGTACCAATTTTAATGCACTTTTTTCACTCAGTCGAATGAAGGTTTGTTTGCGTGAGCAATTTTATGTAAAAAAAATGTCTAAGAGAGAACGATTTGAAATAATGCTTTCAAAAGAAGTTGAGTAAAATATTCTACATATAACTTATAATGCAGAGTAGAATAGAACTAATTGTTAGTTGCGACAAACATTTGTTTAAATAAAAAAAAATCCCATATTATGAAATTAAAAAAAAATCAAATAACTTTCAAGCAATAAATGCTTTTATTTACAATTGATTTTTATTCAATTCAACATTAAAATTGTGTAAGAAACAATACTGACTTATTTCAAAAAAATTTTAGATTTCAGAAATTTGGTAAATTATGAAATAGTGAACCATAAACATTTGCATATACATGCTCATAACCTTGAAACAAATTGTAATATAAACTTGAAATCGGGTTTTACTTAATTCTGATTAAAACTCCAATAAGTAATAACAATCTTCTTAATACATAGTTAACATGGGTAAATTGCGAAAAAATAGCTTGCAGTGGAAATTAACAGTTCTGTGATCAAACATGAAAAAGTGAGCTAGTACAGTTCCTAGTTTTCAATTATCTGGCAAACTATTGTTATCAACAATTACATAAATTCTGTAGTTTATTATGAGAAATCATTTTTTCTTTTTGGAATAAATTCGGAACTATTTCCAAGGGAAAGGCTGAGCAGTAGCTTACTAGCCACTTCTTCTTCGTTGCTGCACATGTGCTATTTACAGTCTAGGTCATCTCAGCAATATCAGAGAACTACTTGTGGATAAGCTCTACACATATATATAGATATGTCACAAAAAGAAATCGCATATTAATCAGATTTGAAAGGCAGTGCTATTATACATATTTTCAATTATAAACAACAATATATACTTTGCATACAAATATCCAAGCAAACGATCAGCATGGAGCTGTAGTAGAATTTCAAAGCAAAATTGCTATTTTAAAATCTTTCAATTTTCAATGATTTATTTATAAGATAAATAATGAATATTATATTCAATTAAGAAGCTTGGATACTGCTACGCTAAAACATATACATTTAAGCAAAATAAAAAATAGTTGTATTTGAATAAATAGCAAACAGTAAAATATACTGTGTGTAACCCGTTGTAACGATTCACCAGTAACGTTACCCTAAACAGCGACAAGAAATATTCCGATTGCTCTCTCTCTTATTGCTAAGCCTACAACAATAGACTCTAATAATATCCTCCAACTCAAATTATTTAAGATCAAAGCGTGTCTTTAAAGCAAAAATAATAAAGAAAGAAATGAATATAAAAGAGCTTGAATTAATTTAATCTAGAATCAATCATTTTGAGTTAATAGTTCAACTGATTCAGTATAGTTTTCTCAAATGCATAATTTCTAGAAATTTTGCTCACTATGCTAGATGGTATGCTACGCTTTGTCAACATTTCCAATTTTACTTTTTCATGGAGTTATATTGAAAATATTTGCATGGTTGATAATTGTGGAAAATAGCTGAAGCTATTAGAATACATGAAAGGTGAAATAAAATAATTATATAACAGTATAATCATTGGTGTTTAATTTATAACTGAATATCTGCCACGATAAGGGAAAATGTGATTATGGTAGTAATGATGCTTCTTCAACTTCTACATATAATTCATATTATCTCTACCGGGAATATTTACTGACAAGTCACATAAGTGGAAAACATTCTTAGGCGTAGCCATGAGCAATAGTTTTATCAGTTATATCTGGTACCTACGATTAGTAAATACTCTTGATTATTCTGCGTTCGAAATTTTTCTAAATAATGTTCTGTTGCAGTAAACCTAACGGGGTAGTATTTTATGGAGATCGTGAAAGTGATAGATAATATCAAAATATGAAAATATCAATGAAAGTAAAGTACTTTTATTGATTAATGCTTTTTATCTAGAAGATGTGAATAGAAACGAACATGTATTTTCATGTGAAGTGAATCTTAAATTATTAAAGAAACATGGAGCTTGAGTAAAGGAGGAAGAAGCAAAACAAAATAAATCGATCGAAATAAATCTGTGACAAAATGATAGTGTGTACATCAAATTGAGAATTATTGCAAAATTTTTGAAGGACGTTATATCCGAAGGTCGTTTTGTCTGTCATTGAAAATGTCTTCAATATATTATTACGAACTAAATGGCAACAAGCCCTCACAAGTAAGAGTCCAATCGCGGCAGAAACAAATATATAAGAAACAAATTAATTTGAAATATGAAATGTCAAGTTGCCAACGGGGAAATAAAAGTGAGAAACAAAACGAGAAAAAACACACTGTGATCGAGAGGTATGAATAGTTCTTCTGTTCTGAATTTTCTTGGTCTGTTTTTATTTTATTTTTTCAATTTTAATTTTGTTCCCTCTTGGCTACTGCGGTTTTTCTAGTTTTGTTTCTCTCATTTGGAGCTTTGTATTTTATATTTCAAATCATTTTTGCTTCCTCTCATTCCCGTCTGGCAATTCATGAAAATAGCGTCAGTCTTTGAGAGCTTGAAACTACTACTCTACTTTATTTCTACCTATTAAGTTTTTATTAATCAAGTATTACCTTACCTCTACTACTTCTTGGGATTTTTCATTTCAGTCTAATGTAATATATTTGATGTCGAAAATTCTCCAATTTCTCAAAATGGTTGTCATATATATAGCTTACGAGAGAAAGTACTTTAAAAGTTTTAACAAAACCTTAACCATATCAAGTAATTTTGCACGCTGAAATACCTCCCTTAACTACGTTAGCCCCTCCTTCTCCAAATATATTTAGCGATAAGGTTGAAGCGGAGCTATAGAAGCGAGATTAGTAATTTCAATATCATTTTAACCGGCACGCATTTGTCGGAAAGCGGTGCCCAGTCCGTTCAAACTAGAAACTAACAATGCATACCTTTTCAGAGGAAGGCAATTAAAGTCACCAGTAGCGCGTAATTGAAAACTGTTCGCTTATCAGTTTGCTATTCGCTAATCCCTTGTACCTGCATTCAAACTTGGCTTATGAATTAGTTAATTAAATAGTGATTAGGCGTTTGAGTAGAGAGAAATGTAGTCAATCACTCTAGAAACCAATATGTCACTCATAGTGGAGTAAACTCTTTAAATAGGTGTTCCAGAACAAAACGATTTGAAGGGTGGAGCTGATAACTGCATTCTTCATTATCAAAATATATAACAATAGTTTTCAAGGACATTCCGTAATATAAAAATTTTAAGTAATGGATAGTATACAGTTAGAAATTTCTCAGAAAAAAATGTTAAATATCAATTTATTTAATTGTCATTTTACCATATTCAAACAAAACAGTTAAATAACCATTATTGAGATGGTATTCGAATTTTGAGAAAAACTGTTAATTAATTGCTTTCACCTCATACGGTAAAACAATTAGAATTTTATCGCGCCAAATAGGATTACTTAATGAAACACTTAGTTTCTTACAGAGTGGATACATGTTATAGCTGAGAGGGCGAATCTGTCAATCTTATGACCGACAGTACGGGGGTCGAGTCCCAACGTTAACACTACAACATTTCTTCCATTCCCTTCAGCACATGAATTGTTTCCAGTGTCCTGCCACCCCAATTTGTGCCCCTGGACTAGTATAATTCGATACTCTCACTCACGCATATATTGCTCCACCGTAAAACTGCTAAAGTAACTCCAATGTCCAGTTAAGTATCCTTTACATGCTTTTGAAACCATGCTTTTGAAACCATGCTACTTGTAAATGGTTAAAAAAACCGAATAGTAGTATAATATCGTATTTATGGTTTTTTTAACCACAGTAGTTGTTAACTGTTTCAAAACCATAAGTACCTATATTTTTTTACCAAAAAAAAATGTTCTTATTTACCATAAAATTTACGGTTCATTGGATGGACAAACTGCTGCCTGTTATATATCTCATGGGCTGCAATAGCGGCACAACTCAAAAAATTAAGTTTAGAGATAAGTTGGTTTAAAGTTTTCATTGCAAAGGAAAATGCATAAGAAATGCTTCAGTTTGCTTAAACAAAGATTATCTTCAAGAGTTGTGCTAGTATTGAAAGCTGCTGAAAAAAAGTGTATTTTCATATTTACACATGTTCTTAGTCCAAAACGCGTGCTTTTTTAGCTGTGTCACTATTGCAGCCCTTGAGCGATATTACCATAATTTCAGAATCTAACTGTGATTCTAAAAATTGTAGATCCTATTCTTGATTCTAAAATCTTTAGATTCTAAAATTCTAGCAGTGTATAAAAACTTTAATAACATGATCAAAATCAATTTCGGGAAATTTACCGAATTAATATTATTCTACAAAGCTTTATATTAAACAAAATATATCTAATAATTTAGGAATTAAGGATAGAAGAGCTTTGTCTAAGTTTTGTAAAATGGAACTGGATCATAAATTAAGATGTATTATATACGGAAAAATCTCGGCATAATCTAGTGTTAAGTCAAAATTTTTCGATGGGTGATATTTTTACATCAAATTTTTCGAAGGTATTGTTTCAATATAGGAGCTTGACATTCTACCCACTAGATAACAAATATCTACGTGGAAATATATGATTATCTACAAGTAAATCATGGAGTTTTTCACAAGAAATGCTTTAAAAGTGTTTTCAAGAAAATATGGTTTGTCATTATTTTGTCTTATAATGAACTATATATAAGTTTACTTTTGTTGTAAAAGCGTAAATTAAATTTTGAGAAACAAAATTAATAACATAGAGCTAAAAATTGTAAAACAAAACGACATTTTTAAATTTAAAAAATAATTAAAATAATTTTTTTTTTATCATTGATTTAAAATTCTTGCATATTTTTTTAAAGTCATATAAATATTTAACAATACTTAACAATAATTTACAAAAAAAAACATATAGCTGGTCATTAAGGTTGGCAAAAGTCAAAAGTGAAATGCAATGAAATTTACAGAAATTATTAAGTATATTAATATGAATTGAATTATCAAAAGTTTTGATTGATTGCGCATGTGTGGATATAAAAATAAGTGTACATGTAAGTTTGAAGAGCTTTTGAAATTCATAATAATCCAAATATGGAACAGTTATTCAGAATATTTTTGGTGCTATTCATTTTCATCGCAGCATTTTCATAAAAAAATTACAAACTGTAATCAGATTGAATGAACTTGAACTAACTGAAAACCTATTATATGATATATCATAGTTTTTTTTGTAACTATTAAAAAAAATGTATTACTAAATCATAAAAAAGCAACAGTAAAACAATTCGTTTCTTGAATACATAAAAATAATTGTTTAATAATTGAGTAATGGAATTTCCTTAGAATTTACACGTTTTTTTTAATTGTAATGTGAGTAATTGCCTTCCTTAATGAAAAGGGAGGCTCTAGCCTCCTTCTAAACTTTTTGCCAAATGTAATTGAATGATCATTTCTTCAATTACGCTAATTGCTTTTTTTTCGTTAATGGCAATTTCTTTTTGTACTCAAGAGATTCAAATAAAATATAAACTCTGAATTTACATCAATTTGGTAATGTCTGAAACTTTTATAAAAATCTTTGGACTTCAAAATTGAAAAGAAAAAACAAATATTGACTTTTTTTGGTAGATATTACATAATTTAAATATCAGTTAAAATTTAAACTCAATAATTAATTTCAAAATAATTATCGCAAAATTTAACTACTACATTGCTTCACTATTGTGCATACCCAACTTCAACTTCATCATTGCAATTGGTGAAAAATAAATAATAAAGAAAACAATGTGATACTAAATAACTTCTTAAGAGATCTTTTGACTAAATGAAAATAGATTTCCCAACAATGTGACCATCGCAATTTGGGAAATATGCCTAAAAACCTCAATTAAAGTTTCAGCCAAACCACGTTGAAAAACTTCTAATTAATAAGCTATTAAATTCGTTTTCTGTAAGTGGACATTCTTTTTTTTAAAGAAATAACTTAGCACTTTTTCATTTGTTGTGTTGTTTTCAATGATTCTTGGACAATTTAAGCTCACCAGCCATTAGCCTTTTTTCGAATTAAGTCAGGAGGGCACACCTTTCGTTTGAAAAGAGAGCACCGCAAGGGTGAAAGTACGTCTTGGTGCGGAACCAATAGGATAGATGTCAGCACCACTCATTCGTGAGACCACTTTCTCTATTTTGACATAAGTTTGAAGAGGAAGGAAATTTTCTCCAGACACCTGGACCAATGGTACTGTCCAGCGACCGACCATAGGACTTTCGATTAAGCAGATTTTAAAAGACACGTATTTCACGTGTACTCGGTGGGTCTTTGAGGAGTCAAGAATCGAACCTCGAACCTTCCCGATCGGAGTTCGATTCTCTAAACACTAGGCTATCACTGCCCTTTTATTTGTTACAGGATGATTAATTAAATACAGGTTAAAATTTGCACTTTTTTCAACAAACATTTTTTTTCCCAAAAAATTCTGGTAAATAAATTAAATGCATGGTTAAGTTTCTTTAAAGTAGATAATTTAAAATTTAAAAATGCACCAGAAAGTGTTTTTTATCAATATTGAATAAAATTTGTGTTTGCCTTTTTTGTTTCAAATTATCATAAAATTTTTAATCAATGATTGAAAAAAATTTCATTACTCACAAAAAATAACATCAGAGTATGCAGCACGAACCAGAAGCTATAATCCACCGGAAACGAACCAGAAGCGAACTCAAGCGATAAATGGAAACATAAAATATTGTAACTTCGTGTCAATAAGTCGAGTTTGTTTACAAAACGTGCAATTGGGTTGAATGGCAATTAGCCGTAACTAGAACGACGAACAGTTGAGAACGTATTTAGAACGGCTGAATGGCAATTAGTCGTAACCAGAAACGTTTTGCGAATTTCAAGAACTGTCGTGAATTGTGAAACAGCAGTCATTTCTGGAATAGTTTTGCCCTGTTGGTTTTACAAAAGAGGCCTCCTTCTACCTACTTTGAATTTTGGCATATTATACATACCGTTAAGCAGATTTATGTTATTGTTTTTGATAATTTCTGATAATTTTCAAATTTTGAAAAGAAGATAGGAAAAGAAATAAATGTAGCATTATATAAATAATTTTATTTAATAAATCACATCATAAATAATATTAGTTTTTCGCATTTTTGTTTCTAAATGAGTAGAAAGTTCTTTAACGGAATTTCCAATCTCTGGATCTAAAAAAAATCTTGGAATTGATGGGCGGGGTATTTTTTCTTTCTTTCTTTCATTTCAAACAGTTGATCTAACCTTTACAAGGTGCATTTACCAGGCGATGAAATGTTTGGCTGCTACCAGGAGCAAGCAAAAGAATTTATATAGGACTATTATGATTTAGTTTCTATAAAAACATTTATATAAGACCTAAATCAAAACTTACTTAATGATTTAGAGGATTTCAATGATAAGACTCATATTGAACTCTTTTTCTCTTTCACTTTCTTTGGCTAGAAGAACTGGCTTATCCTGACATGAACTTAAAGAACTATGTAAGTTTTTATTAAAATTATTATGGCATCTTGTATCATATGAATAGTGAGCTGCTATGTTAATGAAAAAGGTAATAGATTGAAAAGGAATTACTTTCATCACTCTTTCTCAAATACTTCCAAAGATTTCTTTTCATGAAGTTGAATGGAAATATCGTACTATAAAAGTAATACAAATATTAATTATATCAATAAAAATGTATGATTTATAATTTAGTTTCTCCTGAAAAAGAAACGCTGAACTCGTGTTGTTCATCATCAAAATATTATAAATTTGACTTTTCTTAAGATTTTTCTTGAAATCTTCTACTATTTTTCTGAATATTTCCTGGGTACTGAATATATGTATAAATATATATTCAGAAAATACATGTATAAATAAATACCAAGTGTATGCCACATAACCATATTTAAATAAATATATTTGTCCGCTATCAAAATACTTGCTTCAGATAAGGAAACTGTTCTCATATATTTATGTATTTATATGGCTGGTTCAGTTTGCTAAAACCACCCAAGATGTTTAGTGAGCATTTAAATAAAAGGCCAAAGGCAGTTATATTTACTGTTTCAATTTGCCATTGAATTCAAAACAGTTTTCGTGATATCAATATATGTTTAAATATTTATGTCTAAACATATGAATTTATGATGTCTCGATCTTTTGCATATCCATTCTACTCTCTCCATAATTTTATTTAGTTGAAAAACCATGTTGCAAAGTTTTAAGTTGGTATGTAAGTTTCTATGAATAAAATATTCTCATTTCCTATACTATTATGAATAAAACAATGTATAAACTCTTTTGAAAATATTTTTTCTCCAACTCAGTGCTATTTGACCAACTGAATATTCAGAAATGAGATATGGAAATACCATTCCACATGCGTTTTATAAATAGTTGAATAAGTCCAAATTGATTTATTTGAATTATCAATTGGCAAAACACTTCATTCTTTCCTACATTAATTTTTATACTAAACCAGTTTCAATAATTGATGACAAAGTACCAATGTTAACAAATAAAAATAAAATGCTTATAAAATAACAGTAATAACTCCTATTAAAGCGCTTAAACAAAATTTAGGCCGTGGTAAATCCAAGCCAATAGTTCAAACGATTCAGTTTAATTTTCCCAGATATATAATTTCTCGAAATTTCTTCACTAGGCCAGATGTAATACCTTTTGTCCTCACTTCCAATTTTATCTTTACATGAAATGATTCAAAATATCTTTGTGAAGAATATTTATGAGAAATACTTGGAACTATCTGAATGTACAGATGGCTCATTGTCGTAATTTTGCAATAGTATAATCTTTGGGGGGCTTATTTAAAAGCGAATATCTACTACGGAAGGGAAACATATGATCATAATAGCACTGATATTTCTTCAGCTTCTACAAATAATCCATATTATATCAACCGAGAATATCTACTGACAAGTCACATAAATGGAAATCATTCTCAGGCGTAGCCATGAGCAATAGGTATATCATTTCAATCTGCTATGTACAATTAGTAATTACTCTTGACTATTCTGTGTTAGGAATTTTTCTAAATTATATTCTGTTGAATGTTGTTTAACGTATTGGTAATAACGTTTGTGAAAGTGATATACTGTTAGAACTTTCCTTCTGAAGTTACGGTAAAATAACCAGCAGCAGTCTGTCCGTCCGATTTACCATGGAATTTATGATTAGGAATTTTTTTTTTATCGTTATGGTTTTGAAACTGTTTACAACTGGTACGGTAAAAACATCGTGATTACAAACTATACGGATTTTTACCATTTACAAATAGCATAGTTTCTATACAGCGTACAGCCTAGGGCCACTGATTGAAAAGTGCTGGATCGAGAAACTTTTCAAGTATTGAAGGGATGGAAGACTTATTATGGTATGGATGTTGGGATCCAAACCGTTGGTTAGTATGGCATGGCTGAAGATTAACCAATTAGCCCACACTTGTCTACGATACCAGAAGTATGGTACAAAACTTCTTCATAAGGTGGGCCTAGTTGCGGCGGATAGAATTCTAGTTGTTGAATAGTATTATGTTAAAAAAATAATAAACGGTTTTTTTAACACTTAGCAGTTTTAATGTCAACTTTTTTTATGATTTTTAGACAATTTGGTTGAATATGGTTAAAAAAAATTCTATAATTTGATTTTTAACCATTTTACCGAGAAAATATAAATCTACACACCTTTTTGTGTAAAATGTGTATATAAAAACTTAAGAAAGTTCAGGTTTAAAATAAAATACATTATAAATGTTTTGAAAAGAGTGTTATATTTTATAACATTTATAGTTTTCTATAACGATTGACAATAGTAGCATGATTACTTGAGAACAGTTTAAAAACTCAAGACGTCCCTTCTAGTCACATATCACAGTTAAACTCAAAAAGTATCTTCAAAACTCTCGTCGAAGGTAAATTTTCTGCTTGACCAAACTTTGTTTCTCTCGACGTTGTTTTCTGATACCCATTTTTTCTTTCTTTTCATCGTTCAACTGCTTTTCATTCTACTCGATTTCTACTTTCAAACTTTAACAAGCTTTGAATTCTTTTTGCCGATTCCTTTCCTGTCATATGCAGTCACTGGTGAACGTGTTTGAAGAGTGTTAGCAAATAGCTATGAGATTTCTTTTTCCAAAGCCATCAGTTCTGACATAACGTATCAGAGCATTAAATATTCCAATTCTTTTCTTTAAAAACATAAAGGAATATGTGAGCATATTGTTTGATATCAAAACCGGGTTGTTGATTTATAAAAATGTTTTCATTTAGATTTCCGTCTGAATATAGTAAAGAGAAATTTATTTGTAATTGGTAGAAAATTTATTAATAAACGAGGCTAATAATGAAAAGCAAGTTATTATTCGTTTTTTTTTGTGAGAAGATATATCGTAAAATATATCAGTTTATGAAAGAAAGTTTGGTTGGCAAAACTGGAAATTGTACAAAGATACCTACTAACTGAAGAAGATGAATTTATATTATTATAATTAGCCTGAAGTGAAATAATTTACTATACGAATAATAAGTTATGTAGCAAGTTATTATTCGTTGTTTTTGTGAGAAGGTATATCTTTAAATATATCAGTTTATAAAAAAAACATTGATTGGCTAAACTAGAAATTGTACAAAGATACCTACTAACTGAAGAAGATGAATTTATATTATTATAATTAGCCTGAAGTGAAATAATTTACAATACGAATAAGTTATGTAGCAAGTTCGTTATTCGTTGTTTTTGTGAGAAGGTATATCTTTAAATATATCAGTTTATAAAAGAAACATTGGTTGGCAAAACTAAAAATTGTACAAAGATACCCACTAACTAAAGAAGATGAATTTATATTATTATATTTAGCCAGAAGTGAAATAATTTACTATACGAATAATAAGTTATGTAGCAAGTTATTATTCGTTGTTTTTGTGAGAAGGTATATCTTTAAATATATCAGTTTATGAAAAAAACATTGATTGGCAAGACTAGAAATTGTACAAAGATACCCACTAACTAAAGAAGATGAATTTATATTATTATAATTAGCCAGAATTGAAATTATTAACTATAAAAATAATAAGTTATGTAGTAGCAATTTTTAAATTAAAATGGGGTAAAATACTCCATTGAGACAAAGCTTGTAATAGTTTTAATATTTAATTGGCTTTTTAAAAAATTCTCGCCATCAATTTTTGTCATACAAAAATAATTAAGATCAAAGTGCCTAGATGGTACAGTAGTACAAAGTGACAGCATCATAGACATAAAGGTCTAGGGGTGGTTGCTAGCTCGCAACCAGATTTCAGCAGCTTGTATACTCTGAATAAAAAAGTATGGTCAAAACTACCATAATATGGTAAAATGTACTATGTTTCTTTTTCCATGGGAACACAAAAAAGCTCGGAAAATTTTTACTGGAAAAAAAAGGGCTGTTCAAAGTAACCCCAATATTTTACTAAATCAGTAATATTGTCAAACAAAGATGGTTTTTATGTGGTATCCACGATCATGCAATTGTTCATAATTATATATCTTAAAAAATATTGATTCTATGTACCACAAAAAGACAAAGTATATATAATATCGTCAATGAGTATTTTAAATCTGGACTCAACTCAAAATTCGTGTTCACGAAATTGAATACATTGCGAAATGCGTGTTTATGAAAATGGACACAGCTGAAAATTCACTTTTCAGGTTTTAGTTATCAAAGTTCACAGCTAAATGAGTTACGTGCTTACTTTTCCTTACTTAAGGCATGCTCATTAAGGGAGGCAAAGTCTCGGGTTTTAGGGACAAGGTGGCTGGGTATATTACAGATAACTGTCTTCGTATTCAGAACTCTAATTGAAGAAGTGAGTTTCAAACTGAAAAATCTTACAATATAAATTTACAACCACTATTATACATTTATCATTATTATTATTTACTTTTTTATGGCCATTTTCAGGTAAAAATAAGGCGTTTGTTTGCATATACGCTAAACATTGTAAAAAAGTTTATGTCGCCTAAAAAAAAACCTTTGAGGATTTTATTTAAAAGGCTATCAACTTCTATTAGTTTAAAAGCAAGTGCATATACTACTGAATTAGGGACCAATGTGGTTAAAAAGCTAATTTCTAAAAATTTCCGCACTTGTCCTATGCATAAAATGGTGAAATGGTGAATGTTTTTCTGCACAGGAATAAAAATGAAATTCTACTTTTTTCTCTAAGTCTGTATTTCAAAACATGCGTGCTATAATCAGAAACATTCATGAAATATTGCAGACAATTATTTAAAAAACAGCATGGTATATCGTGTTTAACGTAGTGTAAAACGTGAAAAAAAATTGCCTTTAGATAATTTGTTATCACCTTGTATAAAAACTGCTATAACTTTGCAAATAATCGGAGTACAAACAAAAGCAGAAAATTTAAGTAAGCAAAGAGTACAGGAATTCTAAATTTATAGTAAACTCAATTTTGAAACTTTTACCCAAAATAATGTTTTTGCAGATAGAGTCGGAAGATAATGTTTTAGTCTGAATTTACTTTTTAATTTTGAATTTTTCGCTAAATGTGTGGTAATAATAGCTGTAATTTTCAAATAAGCCGTTAATACATCAACGGAAAAAAAATTTCTAAGTGAATGGTTTTAATACCGTATATTTTAATTTAATTAGCAAGAACTAAGTTTTTTTCTTGTTTTGTTTTTTAATCGGAAATGACATTAGTGGTAATTTTTTCAGAATTTTTTTTCATTGTACTTATTTGCTTCCATAAAATAATTTTCAGTTTGGAAATCACCTATGGATATGGTCTGAAAAATCTAAGGTGAGCTTCAAAATTTCTTAACATACAATACATTAGGGTTATTTGGATAACCATATATATTGGAAGCATTTCCTTATAAATTAGTAAGAAATGGGTTGATCTTAAATATGCAATATCCTAAATATTTTTCTCAATATACAAAAGTTATACAATCTGTTTATAACAGTTGTGACGATATTTTATAGTATATAAAGATACTAATCTATTATATTCTAGCTGTGTTACCTGAACCCATGTCATATTTTCTTATACTAAAGCTCTTTAATTCACAAACATTAAAGAATGCATTTTCTATGAATGATTGTCCTGAAGAAAATAAGTTCCTTTCTCTTTTTTAATCATTATGATAGTTTTCAAGAACTACTACGGTTTTACAAATAAAAAGGAATCTTTGATGAAATAAAATCACAAAAAAGATTTCTTTTGTTTCCAATAACAAGTACAAAAGTTTAAAAAGTGATGTTGTTGTTTCATATCCCCCGGGTCCTAGAATCCCCAGATGAGGTTCATGACATCAAGTCACTCTAACAGCTCCACTAACTATCATCCTATCCATAAAAGAGCCACTATATGAGAAGGAAAAGCAGAACAGAAACAAGAAAATTGTTTGTAGATTTAAAAATGTCGCATAGGGTACTAACATAATCAAAGCTAGGTAAGATATTTTATAATAATAAATATCAAGTTATACAGTTTATATTAACATAAAGTAGCATTTAGTTGAGTTATTTTATATATATATATAAACTCATGTTTGTGAAAATTGCAACACCATGAAGGACTTACGCGAGTGAGCTGAAAATTTCAGGAACTGCAAAGTAGAGCATGATATGCAAATTATTAGAATTTCAGACCCGTAGCGCATGCGTATGCTGAGCAGCGCCCTCTGAACGGCGGATGGAGCCGAATAAATAGACGGCTGTAGCCAAGCGAGTATGGTTATCGGTGGTTATCTGCTAGCCTATTCGACGAAAGAGAGCGAGATTTCAACAACTTACGGAGTTTAAACGGGGGTGAATCATCGGCCTTCGTGAAGCTGGATTATCTTATCGTGCAGTAGCCGCTCGTGTGCAGCGTAACAGCAGCACAGTGATGCGTGTTTGAAAGCAGTGGATGGACGAGTGTCGGACAACTCGGAAAT
>NC_092210.1:58355691-58395342 GCF_043381705.1 Parasteatoda tepidariorum | reverse complement strand
ATATATATATATATATATATATATATATGGGTCATTGTCTCGAAAACTGTCATTTTTCAGTTCATAAAATCCCAAAAATTCATGTTTTAAAAATCAATTGTTAATGTTTTTAAAAAAATATACAAAGTTTTCTATCAGTTTAAAAGAAAATTCTCTTCAAGTTATTTGTCGTTTCTAAGAAACTGTTACATGTATGTGCATGCGTCTGCATTTCTGGTAAAAAATAAATCCAATAAATTAAGCTAAAATATATGGTAATGAAGCCATTTATTTGGAAAATGTCCCCTTCTTTCTACTGGATTCCAAAATTATGAAATAAAGAAATACAAATCTGAATTCGAACTGTTTGTTGTTTCTATAGATTGAGAAACATAATGTTACCATATTCTGGTAGTTTACCTAATTTTTTTGTTTCAGATAGTTAAGCAAGCAACAATATTAAACACATGCATCAATCTTGTCCTCACAATCAATCATTGGCGAATTTATATTTTTATTGAGAAAAAAAATTGTATTTAAATTTAAAAAAATCAGTCATTTTCATCACTTTTTTTGAATAAAAATTACATTCTTTAAAAGCATTAATGAAACTTTCAAATAGCCTAAAACAACATGAACAAATATTTTAAGCTAAAGCTGAGGAAATATTGTTTTAACGGTGAGGTCTATAAAAGCGTCTGTCTATCAAATGCCATCATTTTAAAACTTTCCAATTCCACTTTAAACTGACTTGTCCAAATCTGTTGCTTAAGAGATTTGGTAAAGATTAAATTTTAAAAGGTTCAAACCAAATAAATCTCAATGTATTCAATTTTCGTCCAAATATTTGATGTCTTAAAAATATTGCAGAATTAAGCAATAAAAAAATTTCTCTAAACTATATCAACACGTGTTTATATTTCACACTGTTAAAATAAAATCAAAATTGCAAAACATTTTACAAGCATCATAAAAATGTATTTCCGTAGCTATTATAATTTGTTCTCAAAAACTCTGTTGAAAAGGATTTTTTTTTTTAATTTTCAGGGCAAAAAGGAATTTTTTAAGAAGCAATGTTTTTTTTTAAAAATAAAAGGTTTTAAATGGATTTAAAAAGATTTTCATTTAACTATATAATAATTTGTTATTATTTGCTTATTTACTAGCTAGGACAACAAAATATTAAATTGAAATACCTAATAAAAAACTTTAATTCGGATACCAACTTTAATCTATCCATACAACATTGAATCAAGTTTTTTCTAAATAAAAAAAAACCCGAAAAAAACAACTCAAAAGTCTATCTCATACATGCTCACATTCTAAGATTTTAGGGTGTTTTGGAGTACTCTTCAATGTGATTAAAATGGGTATGGTGCAGAATTTGTAATGAAAATGATCAGTACAACATATTTTATGTCCAACATAATATAGATAAAAAAAAGAAATCCGCTTTATTAAAATTAAACTGTGTTCTTATTTGTTTTAATCAATTTCGCTGCGTGAGAAATTAAAACTCTCGATTGCAAGCTAATGAATTTAGATTGCAACAGTTTTTTTTCGTAAAAACTGAGCAGCTTCAACAGTTAAAAAATTTTTAAAATTAAAAGATTACATAGAAAAGAAAGATTATTTAACATTTTGAATACATTTTTAAGAAAAAACTAAAATTTAAAAAGTAATAATTTATTTTAATAGCGCTGTTGAAGAACTGAAAGACTATAAACAAGTAAATAAGGATTGACGTTGAAAGGTTAAAATTGGCCTTTATGTTTGTTTGACACGTTTAATTGGTAATTAAAATGGACTTTCATTGCCTGGAATGCTTCGCGACGTTTCCCCAACTAAGCTACTTTGTATTATATTTACAATGATGTCAATATTTTTGTTAATCAAATAAAATTTAGCAACATTCACTGTAATACTGAAGAATTTTGGAGCTAAACAAGTGAAGTTGTTGTAAAAATTATTTTTATGAGGTATCGGCATACCCTCCAACTTATGAGGATTTTGAAAATAATTCTTTCTAGTGGTAGCGAACCAAAGTAGAAATTTTGAAAGCAAATGGATCTCTCATAAAACTTTTATCAGAACTTAAGAATCTAGCCATATGGCCTGCACTTTCATAAGTAATAGTGGACAAGTTACGCTAAAATAAATAAAAAATTTTTAAATATTAAGACATTAATTTTGCTACCGTCTGAAAAGAAGATTTCTGAAACTACGGAAATTCCGTAGCAGTTGGAGGGTATGGGTATCGGTATTAAGTATAGTTCATTAGTACTTTGTGGGTTAATATTTTTGTGTTTTTTACACTTCTTTGGGTGGGTTCATACATAAATATAGACAAATTTTATAGAAAAATAGTTATTATTAGATATATATATAATAATAACTATTAATTATATATATATATAACTATATAATTATATATATATATATAAATAATATTCTTTNTGGAATTGCCCTATATATATATATATATATATATACATATATATATGACCATTCAATATGATAAATATCTTAAAAATTAAAAGGACATTTTAAGTTACGTTGGCATGCGCAAAGTTTGCTTAAACCAAAAAAAGGTATTATTTATTACGATGCACTGTAAAATATTCTGGATCAAAAATCGAAAAAAATGCCGGCAACAGCAAAATCTGGTACTTCTTACTGGTACTTCTGGTACTGGTACTTCTTACTGTAAATTGTATTTTTACCGGAATATATTTCCCGGATGTTCCCTTGGTAGCGGGATAAAGTTAAGCTTCGCTTGCCGTAATATATTACAGAAAAAAAAGTTACTAATCAATTGAAATTAAATTAATTGATATGCCTTACTTATAAAATTTGATTATAAGTCAGTTTTTCACATGCAGTTCTTCTTATTTTTTGGGGGGGGAGGGGGGAGTATCTATGAAAACTATGATGTAATTTTGGCATATTTTACTGTACATCCGATTATTAATAAACTATTATTTTCATATAATTTAAGTTTGTCGAAAATAGAGAAGCCTTAAATAATATAGACAAAGGAAAATCTAGGATGTACAGTAAAAAAATTCAGGCTCAAATTACGGTAAAAAGTGCCGGCATTGAGGGTTCCTGTCCTTTTTAATCGTAACGTCCGTTTTTTAACGAAACATGTTGCTGGAAAAAATTGATATACCATATTTTACACCAGAACGGATTTTTTTGGATGAGACATTCAGAGTGCCAGTACTTTATGCCGTAAATTGATCCGAAATAGAATGAGTGTTAAAATTGAAGAGATATTGCCGTATTAAAATAATATTTCGGCATACGTCTCCAATTAATTCACTTTAACTTAAAATATATTCTATTTTAAATCGGCCAATATGAAAGCTCTAAATTTCATTGAAATAAAACATCACCTATTTCTTGTTACTCTTCTACGTAACTCTTTCAATCGATTAATTCAGACGAACATGCTTCACCTGTTGTAATCCAAGCTTTCCCCGTTTAGGCAACCATTTGACGTCATTATAACTATCCAGTTTTCCAGGTAAATGGAAAAGATCATTTTCAAATTTTATATGATCATTCAGAGTTCTTAAATGCCAAGGGTCATATTAATTTACCTCTGTTCAAAATGAAGCGGAAGGGAGCCATATTTTTATTTTTTTACTTATTTCTAATTTCTATTAATTTACTAATTATTAAATTCTATTAATTTACTTATTATTATTTTTCTATTAATTTAAATACTAATATTTTATTTATTTTTTTAATTTTTCAGCATTCTCCTTTTTACACACGAATTTTACTGAAATAATAGTTCAAACATGATAGATAAATCGTATCATATATCTACAAATGTCGATTGTATTGTATGTAAAAGTCATACATTGGTATCATTCAAAAATAACTTCCATATATATCATATAATTTACTCAGAAATATTTTTTTTAAATAAATCAAAAGAATTTGTTGAATTAAATTTTAAAATCAGAGAATCAAATGTTACCCAAATTTTGTAAATACTTCATTTTTTGTAAAATATATTGGATAATAATTAAAACACGTTTGTTCTTAGTGAGACACACTAGTTTACTTTCTAAAGAATGAAAACTTAAAAAAATTTAAGAAAAAGTATTAAATAAAGTGTATTTAAATATATATTTTAGTACAGTGATATCTAAAAAATGTTTACTTTTCTTTTTTATATAAATTTAAAAAGATAAAAAGTTGGAGAAAAGAAAAGCCTTTTCTTCTCAAAAATGAAATCCCAAGTGAGATATAGGGAAAGATCGTGAAATTTTCTTTCAAAGTTATAAGATGATACACAGTCTGAACTTCGCTAGATTACACCAGAAGAAATATTTCAAAACCTATAAGTTGTTTATTTACGTTTGAACGTGCAACGATTTGATTTCATTGTGTTCTCCTAAACTCTACGTGTTGCGTTCTATCTCTTTCACAACAAAGAATTTAGCTCTCATATTAAAACTGGAATTGAAAACAGAAAAACGAGTTTTTGTGACGCGATTTAGATTTCTGTTTTTCATGAAATCGATTTAGCATTTACAACATTTAAACTCAAATGTATAACCTTATACTTTTATTCAAACTTGTGAGGCACTTATCTTGAGTTAAATGCTTTTTCATGCTTGAGTTGAGTGCTCTTTCATAATTTAGGCTCTGATTATTCACTATAAATATTTAGCTAGCATTTTTTAGTAATTTTTCTTTTAAAAAATCAAATACGTATTTGCAGCATTCAATCTTACATGTAAATCCTTATATCTTAAACCCAATTTATAAGACAACTAAACACTTGAGTTAAATATATTTAAAAACTCATTTCATTGTGTTCGTCTGAGCATTCGAATCTAAACTCTGTTCATCTGTTTGAAAACATAATTTTCTTCAGGCATGATTTAAATTTTTTTCTCAGAAAATTAAATAACTATTCGAAGCATTTAACAACACATGCATATTCTTTTATTTTGAATCTAACTTGAATCTACTTGAAAACTCCAGAGTTAAATATAAATAAATAAAACTTTCACGAAAAGCATTATGAATAAAACTGAACAATACTTACGCTATATAGGCAGAAAAATACTGAAACAACAACAAGCAACTATCTGACTATCATCGTGCTTGAGGATTTACCAGCAGAAGCTCAAATCTGATGTCTCTAAGTCAAACGTCAATATGTATAAGTATTCACCTTCTATTTAAAAACCAATTTCTTTAAAAAAAAAGCTTAAAGTATGAAATCCACCTGGTTAACCTCGTACCTAACAATCTTTAAGCCCAAATTGTGTATTTTTTTTAACTAATTCAAAATTTTTATTCCTAATTCAAAATTTTTTATTCAAGAAAAGCATGGGACAGGATCCAATTAAGTATGCACCAAAATTGGTCACCTCATACCAAAGAATCTTTCAATCCAAATTAGGTCTTTCATTTTACCCATGTTAGCATTTTATATTTTCTGGGTAGATTAATAATCTTTTATTTAGTAATCTTAACCAGTGGCTAGATTATCTTAGTTAAAATCCCTGTTTTAGTAGCATTCAAATTAGAAAACTGGTTTTGGTAAAATTATCTACAGTAAAATAAAACCATTAGTAAAAATTTAGTATGAACTTAGAAAAATAAATTGCGCTTCTGTATTATTTTCTAATCAATATGCGCAATCATTTATTGTTAAGTTAACTCAAGTTATAATAATGAATTTATATTTATACTGATTGTATTTCTATTGTAGAAATAGCATGATTTAGTTATATTTATATTATTTAGTCATAAATTTTATATACTTATCTAAACAATATATTGAAATAATAAAAAGTATGCATTAATATTTAAATGCGTTCTAAACATATATTTGAAAATTAATTTTCTTTGTGATACATTTATGCGGAATAACTTCTGAATTTATTTAAACCGTATTAGATTTATTGGATTGAAATTTCCAGAAACTTTTTATGGTTAGAGGTAATTTGTTAATACTTAAAATGAGCACAAGATATTAAATGATTCTTTCATTCTGATTCCTCGTATTTCCTATGACTTTTTAGTTCCGCAATTGTATAAGCAATGGTGGGTAAAATGGTGGTCATTTATGGTGGGTAAAAGCTCAGTGAGTTAAAGAAAAAAAATAAATGAATAAGATGAATAAACAAATAAATAAAATAATAAATGAAATGAAGAAAGAAAGAAAATAAATAAATAAATAATTGAAACGAAGTGAATTCAGCGGATATTCCTTTGAGGTAAAAGTGTGATCTATATAAAATGTTTTTTTCTGACCTATTTTCTTGTTTGATTTCTTTTTAAAAAGACAGTTTATTTTATAATTTACATTATTTAATAAAAAAATTGATGCTATTAAAACCTACTCCTAGTTAAGAAAAGAAATTTATGATTTTAAAAGTATTTTACTTGTATAAAAATGGGGGAAATTGTTAATTTGAGAGTTAATTGGAAAAAGAATGCAGCCAAATTTGAATTTATGTTTCAAAAATTGTCTCCACGATATATGAATATTTTTTCCAGGAAAATATTAATTTTGAAGAAGAATTCAGTAAAATGAGCAGCCCACATTCGTTCCTTAACTGTGAGGGGTACAGAGGAATAATTACCATTTGTGCACTTGTATGAAATAAAATCACTTAGAAAGCTGTGAATGAAAAACTACTAAATTTGTTTTTTTATAAAATATTAAAAAATCCTAAATTTTTTACTTAAGTCTGTCACAAAACGTTCAAAATCTAGAATCAGAAAAGCATTATCTTGAGATTATAATCAGTATATTAACAGTTTATTATAGATGAGTTTCTTATAAGTTTCTACTTTTCTTTTTGACTTTCACAGTTTAGTTTTAAGTTAAAAAAAATAAACTAACCAATTACAGAACATGCCATCTATGAAATATAAAATAAATAGATATTAGTAAATTATTTCTGTGGCACATGCTAAAAATACTTTCCTTTTAATATAATTTATGACAGGCAGTAATAGATTCTATAAATAGTCTGAAGAGGAAGAACATAACTCAAATGGGATTTAAATTATATTCAAGTGAAAACAATAAAAAAATATAGAAAATAACTCTGGTGTGATTCAAATGAATTCACTTAAAGGCTGCTAACTATGGTTTAAAAATTATGGAGATTCAATTAAATTTAATTAGTCTATTTATTCTATTAGTCTATTTAAAATGATTGAAATTCACTATAGTTCGAGTTAAAGTGGAGTACTCGAATAATAATGATCATCAAGAAGAAATGATTGAAATTCACTCCAGTTAAAATTATACACTAGAGCTTGAGTTAATTCAGTTGACTCTTTGGTCAGAGTAGATTTAACTCAAGATGAGAATGCTTCTTTTTTCCAGGCAAATGAGTGAAGTTCAAGTTGAGTTATTTTAACGCTTGAAATGAAAATATTTTTTAATATTTGTTCCTGAAAACTATTTTTCTGACTTAAAAAAGAGTCTTAACGAAATACTTGAATAATATTGAATACGTTTTAACGCATTAACAACTTACTACTAGAAAGATTTATGAAAAAAATTTTTTTGAAACATAGTTAAAACTACTGAATAACACGGGTGAATAACAAAACCGAATTTCCAAAACATAATATCCAAAACCGAATAACAAAAGCAATATTTTGAGAGGAAAAAATTAAGAAAATAAATAGATTTTCTGAGTAGAAAAAGAAAAATAATACACCTGGAAACAAATTATGAGTCGAACTCTCATTGCTTCAATTGGCATTTTTATTAAGTATTTAAAAAAACTCTAATTCATTATTAATAGCTCCTTTAAAGTTTTTTTTTCTTTGCTCAAAGACGAGTACATGTAGATATGTAAATATGAATGATGGAAATAAGAATCATATTAAAACCAAGCATTTTAAATTCAGAGTATTAAACATAAATGGAATATATAACCCGAACAATAAACATTATCGATGGTTAAAGTTGAAAAATAATTTTGTGAAAAGAGTAATAGTAAGCTTTAGTAAATATTGTTGTTTAAGGAATTCTTACTTGTTTAAATTTTTCATTAAATAAAAGTTGACGTAGATTTTTTTTAAATCTTACTTTGCTACTATCTATTCTTCATAATTACATAACAAAAAAACATTTTCGATTCAATTTTGATTCAATTTGTTCAGTCAAAAATTTAATTCATATTTTCGACATCTTAAATTTAGAGTATTAATCTTAAACAAAATATATAATCCGAACAACCAGCGTTATCGATGGTTAAATGTGAAAAAATAATTTAGTAAAAAAATGAATAGTAAACTGCAGTAAATGATATTTTTTGGCTGTCTGTATACTTGTTTAGATATTTAATAGAAAAATATTGACATAGATTTATTTTTTGTGTTACTATAGATTTTTTTATAAAATTTTGCAGTACTACTATCTTAAAGTACTATCGATTTTCTATAACTATAATGACAAATAAGGTCATTTTTCCAATACATTTTTATTCAATTTATTCGATCATACAAAATATTTTTAACATTCATCAGATCAAGAATTATTTTAGGAGCAACCGAAAATCAAAGCAAAATAGGCGATTTCTGAAAACATTGTATGAATTATTTAACCCAAATTTAAGTTTTAAATAAATGATGTAGACAATGATCTCATTCATTAAGCTCGAAACACAAATTCTACATGATGAAAGTAGTAAAAGTGTGTTATATATTTACACATGGTTAAAAATGTAAATATACAGTATATTTTAATGTAACTTGTAGAAGTAATTTTTAGGTTTAGAAGGAATTTATTGAAAGTTCTAAATTGCAGCAAACAAATAAACTTTACGGACGCCTTTTAGTATTATTCCAATGAACTACAAGTTCTACACATGAATAAACAGATATGAATTAAAACATAACAAACATTTATTAATTCTAAGCCTACTTAAATTTAGTGATATTTATAAATCTTAATTAATCGAGCACTAACTATTCAATATAAAGCATTTCAATAACGTTGCCATTACCGAAACTAAAGTAAAACAATAAATATTAAGTGGAAGTAGTAGTAGTTACAGTCACGTGATATTAACTATAATAATATATTATGATCTCTAACAAAAGTAATCTCTATGCTAAAGTTTCAACAAATACCATAAATACGCATTTTATGCGTGCATGGAAAGCTTATTTCTAATTCATATTTTGTTATTTTAGTAGCTTAAAATGACTATTGTCTTCGTTAAAAATTAACGGAAATCTATCCTTGTCTCTAGGAATAATAATATTTTAGTATAATAGACTTCATCTATTCAAATTAGATTCTTTGTTTCAGAAAAAGAATGACTGGGCTTAAAACAAAACGCAAGTAAATGAATACCCAAGTGATTATACACAATAAGTGATATGCCGTTGTACAACAATTCGTGATTACGAAAACAAAAGAAATTCGATTTCAAATACGCTTGAGACTGTACTAATGTGAACGATTCTTTCCTTCATCAGTTACTCTTTAAAAAATATAATGTTTTAAATAACAGGTAATAGAAAATGTTGTTAAATGTTTTTTTCTTTGACTGAGAATAAAAAGTATTCTCAAAACTAACAGAATAAGGTGAAATTTATCGTGTTTCTCGCTCCATGAGAAGACCAAACATTTCGACAATTTTTACCGAAGTGCTTTGGTAATAATTTTGCTAAAATTAACTATAAAATGTGGTTTTATAATATGGTTCATAAATATATTTGGTAAAATTTGGTAAATTTATCGTAGTACCTTAGTAAATGACATAAAAACCATTCAGTGATTTAGATTTACTTTTAAGTTACGTTTTTTTTTACCAATTGTGTGGTAACAAGAGTTGTGTCCAATATGAATTACTACGCCTACGAGAAATATTAAAATAAATTGTGAAAATTAAGAAATTTACTAAGAATTAAGAAACCTTTTAGACAATGTAGACAAACAACAATAATTTTAGGATATATTAATTACAGAAACTAATTTCAAAAATTTAAATATGTAAAATTACAAAAAAAAAAACTATCCGTAGAATTGCATTGAAGTAATTTACAATAATTTTATATTTTTCGCTAAAAGGTATGATATTAGAATTCTAGCAGCCTTTCACTAACAGCTTAATCACCTTTCAAAATTATCTTGCCTAGCATTAACGATACACAAGTCTTAATGGTAACCAAACCAAATGCACAGCTCGACTGTATTTAAGAATTCTGATACTTAATTAGTTTTTAAGCTATATATTATTAATTCTCTTACCATCTAGCTGTTGCTTGCCCTGAAGTTCTTTGATTTCAGTTTTAACTATTTCCAAGAGATGTGCACGATATTGCCAAAGTACTTCATGTTTTCAGTTAAAATTTAAAATCTGAACGGCAACCAATAAATCACACAAAACACCGTAAGTATAATGCTTCAGCATAGTAGGTGGCTGAAGTATTGAAATTATTTCCATTTCTGTCCTGATATAAGACAGAAAACTATCCAGTGTTCCATTACTTGCTGCATGACTTCCTTACGTAACCCTCGAGCCATACTTCGAGTATCGTATTATATATTAATCATTTCTCAAACAAGACAAGCTCTGTCACCAATAATTGGTATGACTGCATGTGGCACCATAACTTTGTTTACATTTAAAGTTTTTTCAGGCATTTTAGAAAGGATCAAGAATATTAGTATAGAAATATAAAAGTACAAAATTATTCTAATTAAACACTTAACATTTAACTAACCATTAAGCAGTACCCAAATTATTAATTAAAACTACCTAAAAAATGAGTAATAATTATAGTGTAATCAAAAGATAGAAAATTACCCCCAAGTTGAATAGTACCACACACACACACGCACACACACACACGCACACACACACACACACACACACATATANTGTGTTTAGAAAATTTCGTAATGAATTTCAGAGCAAATTAAACTCATTCATTTTCTTAACAAATCTGGAAATCGAATTTAAATGACGCCCATTCAAGAGAGATAGTACTTTACATACATGTTATATTTACTGCCCATAAGTTGCAAGCCTCTAGAACTCATAATATAAGTTAAAAATATAGAGAAAACATGGGAAATAATATAATAAAGATTAAAGAAAAGAGACGAAGAAAGATTATTAAAATAAAATAAAATAACGTAACAAAACAAATTAGAAAAAAAAAGTTTCAATAAATATCTATGAGAAATATATAATCTTATCATCAGGTCACACGATTATATTCGCAAAAAAGAGTTCTTTTTAATATTGTATCAATATAACCAAATCAATACAATAGTGTGAGGAGCTCTCAAAAAAATGTAAACAAAATAGAACACATTATGTGATAAATGTCACGTAAAAAACAGAAAATAAAATGCAAAGAAAAAACAGAACAAAACACAAAACGAAACCTGGAAAGAGAGTAACGAAATCAAATTAACTTACGTGTTCGGGAAAATTTTGAATAATGATTTATTTACTGAGCACAAGCTGGAAGTGCATAAAACTCATAAAATGAGTTGAAAATATAGAGAAAACATGACAAATAATTTAAAAAACATTTATGAGAAGAGAAGAACAAAAATTATTAAACTGAAATATTTTAGAGAAAATTTAAAAAAATATTAAAAATAATAAAATCCGAAGGAATTTTCTCTACCAACTATTGAAGATACAAGGAATTAAAATTCTGAACACAACTTACTGATTGAGATCAAAATAAAACATTTTTGTTTATAATAAAAATTTGTTCAATCATTAAGAATTCAAAGTAGAACAGAAATCCTTGAAATACAGAGAAGTTTTAACCAAGTTTCGTGATTTTTTTAACGATACATTAAGGACTTTAGTTATAATAATTAGTTTAAATTAATAAATATACTAAAAATGAAATATTATTAAAAATAAAGAATAATTAAACGTTTCAAACTATATCGTTGCATTTAAAAATTATTTCATTGTTATATATAATGCAAGCAAATACATGATGAAAATTTACAGAAAGTGGAAATTAAAATGTATAATTATTAATGACTGAATTAAAGGTCAAATCACAATTTTAATTTCACAGTTTTTTTTTAATTCTTAAAATTATATAAAGCGTGTTTCTTTTTACTTCACTTAAACCGCAGGTTAGAAAATTTTTCGGAATATATTATCCATCAATTAAAAAAAATTGCAATAAAAAAGACAATCTTCATTTGATTATTCACCTATGAATGAATTTTTACTAATGCATATTTATTAATGAAAATGTTATTCTAACACATAAAATACCTTTAACTAATAAAAAACTGGTATACTAAATTAAAATGTTGAATATTGTGTTATAAAATTAGGATTAGTTAAATTTTTTCTTACTATCATGTGATAAACAAAAGAATGAAATTTCAATAACTACTTTTATTACATGTAAAAACATATAAGAAAACTACATTAAATTTTCGAGTTGTTCTTAGCATAATTTGGATTCTAAATAATCCAAAATAATTTTTTATATTTTTAAAATCTTATTTTATAAGTGTTCTAATTACTTTGTTACACACCCAGTACAGATATACTTTAACAAATTTAAATTTATTAACACAACAATTAACACAACAAAAAATTCAAAAATCAATCAAAATCAATAAAATTTTAAAATCAATAAAATCAATAACATTTTAAATAATCTAGCTTTAGAGCTCTTCGTAGATTTTAATTAAATAATCAGTAATTTCTTTTAAAAAACTATTTAAATCAAATCAGTAATATTTTATGAAAATGAAATAAAGTGATTTGAATCAACAAACCCTGATTGTGACCATTACTGAATTTCAACATAAATCAAAGTTAATTAATACTTAAAATTAATAAGAATAAGCAACATTACATCAACAAATTAAATAACAAATACAGGACAAGTATCAGGGAATATTTTTATTTGACATGAATGAAATAACAGAAAAGATCGCACGGAAGGCATAAATATTTATTTTTTGCTGTGAGTTAAAAAAGTGTTATTGGCCGTAATAGTTTTCACTATAAAGATGTTATAAAATTAGAATAAGTACAAAGCAAAAGCAAAAACTTTATTTTGCTTACATAAAGGCGGAAACAGAAAAATGTCAATATAATAAAACGACTTACTGAAGTCATTGCATTTAAAAAGAACACAAGAATCGCAGATAATAGTTCCATGCATTTGAGCTCGAAAGCAAAAAAACTTATGTTACAACTCTGAGTTAAAATTGTTTCAATCATCATACTTTGTTTGAATTATTTATGCCTTTTGTTTATTTCTGATCATAGTAACTTTTATTTTGCAGAAAATAAAATACAAGCAGAAGTAAAAATTTAATTTTCCTTCACGTATAAAATTAACATAATTTCATCATTAATTAATCACCTTATTCTTTACCTGACAAATGCAAAAAAGAATATATATATATATATATATATATAAATACTATTCTTCATCTACAGAAATCCATGTTTTCCACTTTGAACCGAAAGTTATTGTGAACGTTATATCACAAATGTAATATTTTTTCCTTTTAATGTTCCTTTAGCTAGATGGAAGGATATATTTTTGATAAAAAAATATTTTTAGACACAAAACTTTACAAAGTAATTCTATATGACATAAAAAAAATTAAGATCGTAAGACATTCTCATCGTTGCCATTGCATTCTTATTGGCCAGAAAAATCATATGATAAGATGCTGAATAAATTAAAAACAAAGATCCAGAAATCTACGGCTGACATCATTTTAAATTAAATTATGATTTTTACTAACAAATTAGTTATTTATTACGTATATAATAGTTATTAATTTAGTAATTGTATTTGAATACAGACCATCCTTATTACGTTTCGATTTTGACTATTATTCAAAAGTGTAATCTAACTTTTTGATTNTATATATATATATATATATATATATATATATATCGCAATACAAAAAAGTTTTTCAAAGAATATGGTTTGGGCAATAATGTTTAAAACTTTCTAGAAATTTATTGATTTATAAGATATTAATTTACTAAGATAATAATACTTACTTTAAAAAATAAGAATTAGCCATTATTGAGGCATCAAGTTATTTAATACCTAAAATAATACTTGGTTACATATTAATACAATAATTTTAATGACTGAAAATGATTTCGACACCAGAAAATACTTTTCGACTTAAATGGCTTTCGGCAGAAAGTTGTATACATGTACGCATAAACACAGAATGCCAAGGTCATGTGTAGAACATGTGCAGAAAATGCTTACAAGACCAGTGACTACAATATTTTTGTAAGTACCATATTTAAAATATTTCAAAAGAGATGTCAGAAAAATTTTTCTTTGAGCACTTTTTTATAACTTACCAATCGTGATGTTCAAGAAACATGCTTATTATCACTTGTAAAATTTCGTTATGTATTTCATTACTTGTAGAATTTTATAATGTTCAGAACTATTACGTGTTTTTAATATTCCTTTGACTGTGCTGTACGTATTTAGATTGAGATTAAATTATAATAAATATTTCTGTTATAAACTGAAACTGCCATTTCTGATGTATATTACTTTTTGTTTATATTCAAGATTAGTTAGAGTTCAATTTCAACATTTACTATTTTAAAGTCATTTTATGAAGTACAATTCAACAGCTTGCTTATTTCTAAGGAAAATCTCAGATGAGTAAATGATAAATATAATATAGTCTCATGAAGACTAAAAATCTGTTGACGTTGTTCTAAACAAATTATCTTTGCAATATTTTAATTTAAATATGTACTATTTAAATTGATTAAAATAGAAAAAATAATATCGAATTATTTGGAATTATTTAAAGAACGATTTATGCTTTAAAATGCTTAAGTGAAACTAGATAAAGTTAATCACTTTCTCATAGAAATTGTGTTTAGAAAATTTCGTAATGAATTTCAGAGCAAATTAAACTCATTCATTTTCTTAACAAATCTGGAAATCGAATTTAAATGACGCCCATTCAAGAGAGATAGTACTTTACATACATGTTATAATTGGAATTTTCATTTAAGTGTAAGACATTTGACATTTGAGAATTTCTAAAAATTACCATTCGTGTGCTTAATTTATTTAATAATAATAAAGCAATTTAATGTATGATAAATACACGATTCTTTAAAAAGTATGCAGGAAACTGATAATTTCAAAGGTATTTAATTCCATTAAAGTATGCTTAGATTTAATATAAAATCCATTCGAAGTAGTGATACATAAGTCAAATTAAGATAATTAAACTTTAGTATTCGATTCAGTTCGGAAATAACTGACTCAATTATATTCATCAATAATTTTAAAGGTAATTATTTTATTAAAGTTTAGCTTGTTTAAGAGTGTAGTTTTAGCATTCGCTACAGTTATTCTCTTAAATAAATTTTATTAATTAGTTAGAAAAGATAATTGGAATTATTAATTGGAATATTTAGTGAAATTTAAAATATCCATGAGCTATTCCGCTTAGTAGATTAGTTTTAGGTTTACTATGTGATTGAGTTAGATTCAGTAATACAGTATCAGTTCAACTAAGATAATTAGAATGTTTTTAAGTTCATCAAAAATTTTTAAGGGATAAAAAGTATATTATGGAATTTGATCATTATAAAATATTTTTGTTTACCTAATGCATTTTATACCAAGTTTCAATTTTTTATGATCATTTTTGTATTGCATTAAAAAAATTAAAATCTGCAATTCCGAGTAATATCTCTCAAATTCAGCTTTCACCATTTAATTTTTTTAGGTGATTTGAAACAGAGGATTTATTTGCGGAATTAGTCAATCAACTAAAACATACATAAAAATGACAGAACATTCTCAATGACAGTTTCACACCAAGATAAAATAATAGTAAATTATTAAAAAGACAAATGATTATTAAAATATTTGATATCAGTATTATACCATAACTCAACTGCCTTCATTTGTTATTCTGTCAATGCAAATAAAACAGTTAAGAAAAATTAGGTTCATTCATTACAAGTCAGCTACCAAATAAAACATCAGCAACAAGCCACAACTTAAATATTTTTAGCTGCTAATTATCCCAAAACTAAACACGAATTATGCCAAGATAAACGTTATACTCGGACAAAAATATCTACAAAGTCATTAATAACTTAACTATAATTGTTGTTATAGTTAATTTTTAATTATATATTGATTACTATATAATAATTTCTTAATAGTTAAATGAAACATTTTCGGAAAAAAATATTTGCTGATATGATTTTGTGATCGGATATAAAAGAAACAATATTATCGAATCATTAATCTGTTTTTATTTGGACTAATTCAGTTTGGTTTTTAAACTAATAAAACTATTTCTTTTTCTAAACTCTCCCTGTCATAATAGTTTCGTTTTTGTACTTAAATGTAGCTTTCGATACCATGTAATAAATGGTAATATGCTTAAGAGTTTTTTTTTTCCAATTTAAAGAAAGTGGAGCTTCATCATTACTCTTGTATGCTTTTTATCTTTATTTTTAAAAATTCTTAATATGATTAAAATTTGTGATCACAAAACAACGTGTATATTAATAAAATAAATTCAATTTCTCTTTTGAAAAAAAAATTGCATAAGAATATCTTGACCTAAACTAATTTTTAATTAATTTGTAATGATGAGTCACAATGATCAGTTTTTCACAATAGTTTACCACTGAAATTAATTTAAATACGTATTGAATAGAAATTACACACGGAATGAAATTGCACATGTCAGTAAATGTAGATTTACGGTTAATCGTGGTAAATGACAATTGATCATTATTAGAATTATTATTCTTCAATACTAAAGTTGATAAAAATTAATTTATAATTGTTACAATGCTTTAAATTCTAGGATATGATAGGAGCGTCCAGCACTATCAATACACTCAGCTAAAACCAAATTTTGTGCACACTCTAATAAACCACTCATTATCCTTAAATGCGTATTATTTGTTTGTTAAAATGAAAATCAAGCTTATATTAAATTAAATTCAAATATAAACGTACATGCCGAGAGATTTGAATTGTGCAAATGTAATATCAGTAAAGGAGATTCTTTTGACCAATGCGATATATATTGCATATGACCAAGGAATAGAAATTGAATTGGAATAGGAAGGGATTGTGTTGAAAGGAATGCTCTTCAAAGAAATTGTATATGCATTTAATATTGTTTGGTAATAAAATCTAAAAATAACATCAGTGAATTAATAATTAGGATGGCGAAGTATTACTTTTATTAAATGAAACGCATTTGCAAATAAATACTTAGGTAGTGCAGATGATAATATATATTTGATATAATATATATTTGATATATTAAATATTAAGATTTTGTATAATTTGTGACTTCAAACAATTCATCAATAATGCAGATGTTTGAAATTTTTAAATTCTAGAATTGCAAATCTGATTTCTCTAAAATTAAACGCAATAAGAATATTAATTAAAAAATAAATCTTTATGAAAAAGGGACTCTCTAGCATCTTCTGATTTGTACGAGAAATAAATGTTTTAAATGCATTAATGTATTGTTTTACTGGAAATATTCTTTAGTCGCTACATTAAAGAGCGGAAGTAAAGTTTTCACCTCTGAATTCTTTATAAAATTGGAGAAAATAATAAAATTTTTCAGAAAAAATATCGTAAATCATATCACAATAATAGTTAAAAAAAGTTCTTACAAGTCAAACTCATTCTGAATAACGTTGAAAATTTATAATGTTTTATTTTATTTTATTATTTACTGCGCATTTTTAATTAGTTTCCAAACAAGTAAGAATTTAATGAGAATTAATAAGCCTTATTGTCATATAAAATTGACCTAATTAAGCTTTATTGTCATTACATATTTCTTATATTCCTTAAATCAAGTTGCTATTTTATTAAATCCTGTTAAAAGTATAGATAGACAGACAGGTAGATAGATAGATAAAATATTAACGATGGTTACAAAAACTAAAAATGCTTTGCTTGCTCTTTGTTAAACATAATGCTTTTATTACAGCTAAACATGACGATTCTAAACATTTTAATATTAAATACTTACTTAGGATAAATATTTTACTTAATACGATTCTATCTAACGATTCTACGATTCTATCTATTATGAACTAACTTTTTTCGCTTGAAAAAACTTTCTATTAAGTTACAAATTCTTCAAATTTTACTTCTGCGTTTGGTAATTTTTATACAAAATAGTCTTGAAATATTGACATCATCTGATGAATAAGAATGATTAATAAAAATGTCTTATTTGCTCTTAGGAACGACTAAATAAAATTCATAGGATTTCGAAGTTTTTTAAATATCTAAGTGTACTTTTTTTAAAGAAAGGTACTCAAAAGCTTCAGGAGGCTCGTTCAATAAATATAATGAATCTTTTTAGAACTATTTTGTTATAAAAATCGAAGATTTCAGAAAATATTTCTTTCTTCATTTTATAAACTATTATCTTCTTTATTACACTTTTTGAAAAATTGAGTTTTATCTTCAAAAGTTCTGTGGGAGTTTTTCTGAAAGCAGATCATTTAAAAAAACTACATCAAAACGCTTACGGGTTTTGAAAAAGACTTTTCAATTTATCTTTTTGATTCAAAAATGTTGTCGAATAGTGTATCATCTTGGATTTTAAGAAATTCCTTTTTCAAATGCCCTAGTCTATTAGTGCATCAAAATACTATTTATTTATTTACTTTATTTACATTAAGAACATATTTTGTTTGTTATAATATAAGTCACAATGCACATTGATATTATTTTAATTACTTGATTTGAATATTTCAAAATAAACAGTTTTGCAGTCTCAACTAATAATTTAGAACCGATTTTACGTTAAAACAAATGAAAATCTAAACAAATCTTTTCAATTTGAAAAGTTTCATTTCATTATTTTATTGTATATCAATGAATGCAATGTTTGTTTGTTTTCTATTAAGAATTTCTAAACATCATAAGAAAAAATCATTTAATTAACTGAAAAGTGAAACTATTCACAAGGCATTGAGAACTACTTGAGTTAAAATTAGTATTTGAAGTAATATCGTGACGAACAAAAAAAACAGCTCTATTTAGAGAAATAGATTTTCCCAATGTTAGCATATTATTATAAAAGCATGAAATTTGCAAAACTGCTGTATTTGTAGTTCTTCCAATTGGAATTTTCAAGCATCATAAAGACGAATATTTGAATTAAATTTAATAAAACAATTCTGAAAACTTAATGAACTACTTGAGTTAAAATTAATGTTTGTGGCAATGCGATGGCAAACAAATGCAGAAAGCAGCTCTACTTTGAAAAATATACATTTTCCTAATGTTTACGTATTATTATAAAATCATGAACTTTGCATAATTGCTGAAAATCAGGGTATGAGATCATTATAAGTTTCTGCTATAGAGTGTTTCTAAGCTATTATGTCATCTGGTTTTAATAAAATTTGCAGCATAATGGAAAATCAGTCATCCGTCTCGTACATCAAGCAATGAAAGGATGGTTTCATGTTTTTCCAACTGACGCAAGGTAAAACGTGAATTTGTTTTAGCTGAGGAAGAAGTACTCAAAATTTGTGTTGATTAAGAAATTGTGGGCCATAAATTGACAGTCTCGAGAGTAAATAAACTGGAAAGTGCAAAGTTTGTGTTAGGACGCGTCTTTTACGGGCCTGAAGGAAATCGTTAAAGCTCTATAAGGTGATCAGGAATTTCGAAACCTATTTTCAGCTTCAAATTTTTAGCGTTTTTAACAGAAAATGAAAATTTAGTCAAACACTTTTCTCTACTGTGATGTATCGAGCAATCGGATGCAACCGTATGTGCCTGTCAGTTATCAATGATTACTTTTGACAGTTTGTATGATCCTTAGCATTTAAGTACTCAAGTATTGATCAATCAGATATTCGTCAAGCTTTCAATAAGCAAAGATTGTTTCAAATTTGACACATTCCAGCATCAGCTGTCAAGAGTAGAATGTTATGCTAACGAGTAAGCCGAGAGGAATCAGTAACCTTTCCTCGACAGAGTTTAAGTTTACCTGACCATCGGATTGAACACATTCATATTGACTTAATTAGACCTCTACCACTCGCACATCTGCAACGATCATTTTACTCAATTGCTTTTCTCATTTCCAGCATATCTGCTGTAGCTGTAGCGATATATGTGTCATTAATCGTATTGTTAGGTTTGTAGTGCGAAAATGACCTAGGCTGACAATCAATGTCTAAATTGCTTTTCATGCTCGAAAAAAATTATTCCGTACCTCGCCTCATCGTATCATGACGAATGGTATGGTCAAACTACTTCATAGAAACATAAAGCAATATAGCATATCACTAGCATATCATCTCCACAGCATATCACTATAGTTATGAAAGACCGGGACTCTGCTGCTAGGCATTAGATCAGCATTTAAAAATTACTTGAAAACTTCCTGGTCTGAAATGGTTTACGGAATGGTTTAAGGTTACCTGGCGACCAAGGGAAGCAACTCTTTATCCATGATGCTTCGTGCAACTTGCCTTAAATGAATGCACGCACGATTTCATTCTGAAAGATTGGACCAATTTTCCATTAACTCCATCATACGATGGACATTTTCCGGTGCTCATAAGACAAGGTAAGCATTTAACTTCGAAACTTGGAAGGCATACAGAGACATCATGCAATACAGCACAGATCGATACAATCCACTGCTTTTGACAAACATTCGCTCCTTTAAATTTTTATACAAAGTCTGTATCTAAACCTCCTTTGTTTACCTGAAATAGTAGATGTGTCAATTTTAGAATTTTTTAATAACGTAACTCTGGTATTTAGAGGGAGTGTTCAGTGGTGGTGTTAATTGCTTAAAAATTAGCGTAACTGAAGTTAATTAATTTCTCATAAATAAACTGCCTAGTTTCATTTATGGTTTTAATTTAGAGTCACAATTTTTATCGTAGGTGAAAGATCCGTTTAAAAAAATTTCCACCGTCGAAAATATAATATTTCTTGCCAAAAACCAACATCTTAAACTTTACAGCAAAAGTTTATCCCCTCTCTAGTTGTATGGATTTTATGATACTCCTGGTGCCACTCCTTTCACATCCAATTTTTATTCCCTAACATTAGTCGGTGAAAACTTCAACTTTATTTTAACATAGTTGGTCAAACTGCACTTGACAGAAACTGTAATCTCAACCTTTAAATGCCTAACACCTTATTGTCAAGACGTGAGCTTAACAGCCTACTAAAAGTGATGGTAGAATTTTTTTTTTCTCTATCGAAAAACCACTGCAACTATTTTGCGAAAATTCTCTCACACTTTATACATATATATNTATATATATATATATATATATATAACACTTATATAGGTTGAAACTTAAGCACAGAAATGAAACTTGAAACTTATTTTAGAATGTTATCTAAAAGGAAATAACACCTATATTAGCCTTCGAAAAACTCCACTAAGAACATAATATACGTGTTTAAATTTCTCTGACCAACAATGGGTAAGATCTTTCGAAATTGGAAGAAAACGGTCATATATTCAACGACTTCCGGCTTACAATACCAGTTGTGAAACTCAAATACCAAAATTGAACAATGGCTCTGCTACTTTATCCGTCAACCAAATTAGTCTCGGGATAAAAGAGATATTTAATTTAAACATTTTCTTCCCAATAAAGCAGAGGGGGAAATTCTGGAAAAAGATAATGTCGTATATTTATGATATAAATTCGGAAAATTTCTCAGAATTCGGGATGTTCAGTAACAGCTCTCGATATGTACGTTTTGAAACATACTTATATATGAAGTTAAAAAGAGTATACCCATTAAGAGTGCTGATGAGGAATCAAATTAGTTTTTGAGTGATCAAAAAACACAAACGTTATCGAAATTCAACAAAGCACTACTCTGGAAGTTGAACTGAAATCATTAAACCTGCTTGATTGCTGGAGAAAGAAGAGAAGAAATTTTACAAACATATTTAAAAGAAAAAGAGCATACCCATTAAGAGTGCTGATGAGGAATCAAATTAGTTTTTGAGTGATCAAAAAGCACAAACGTTATCGAAATTCCACAAAGCACTACTCTGGAAGTTGAACTGAAATCATTAAACCTGCTTGATTGCTGGAGAAAGTAGAGAAGAAATTTTACAAACATATTTAAAAGAAAAATTGCAAATTTAGTTTGATGGTTTCAAATAAAAGAGATAAAAGAGATAATAAATAAAATAAAAGAGATAACACTTTAAAACTCAACTTTAATCTCAACTTCAAAACTCAACTTCAAAACTCAACTTTAAAATTCATTATTCATCTAAGGTAATCTTTAAATACTTGTTCTTGTTACTAACATTTTCTTTTACATCTTTTTTTATAACTTCTTTAATTGTTTTCTTTCAGTCGGAAATAAACTCTATTTTATATAGCCTAATAGTTGTACGCACTAAAGATTTCAAAAACTCTTCCAACTCTATATTGGAAAAATCGCTTTCTTAAGGTGACTAAACTTGAGATTATTTAATATGTTGATCTTTATTTCACATTTAAATGGAAGAAACTGTGAAATTTATAATAATAGTAATTAATATACAGAAAATGTAGAATTTTTACACTGATAACCAGTTAAATAGCAAAAAAAAATGTTTATAGTTTAGTTTTTTCTGTAAATAAATAATTAAATCTCATATTTTTAGGTTTTTAAGTTAGTTTCGAGAGTTAATATTCATATTTTCATAGCTTGTTTTGAAGTGTATAGTTTTAATGATGCGAAAAATTATTTATATGAAGTCTTATGCTATAAAGATATTCTACTGCAGTTATTTCGTATATTTTCTCTTTTTTTTTTAATCTATCAAGCTGATTCACATTAATATTTTTGTCAAAGTTAATAATTGGCTAGGAAAACACTACCAATGCGAAGTGAGTTCTACAAACGACTGAGCCATTAAGATTGATAGCAATTAGCATTACAGAGAGTTCATGTTTCTACTGTTCCTATCCTTTATTCTAGTTAATAAGCAGTGTGTAGCTGAAAGAAAAATCTCTTGTTACAAATTTGCAAAAATGCTCTTCAGTTGAAGGATTTCTTAAACAACTAAAATTATAAAAAGGTTTCCATAAAATTTAAATGAGACATTATATGCCTTACTCCTCTATGTATGTTCTTGTTCATGCATATCATTTTTATCAAAACAAAATCCCTAAATGTGCCTTAAGAAAACAAATTCTACCTTTTCTTTCCACTTCCCACTCATGCCTGCATGAATAGTTTTATAAATATTGTGCGTGCCCTTCCCTCAGTTCTAATAAAATTTGCAAATAATTCTTTACTAATAGGCTGATGTTTTCGATTGTATTTCATGTTTATTGTTTGTGTATTTTTCGAATGAAAATCCAAATGATCAAAGGTAATAAAATGTTCACAATTAATTTAATACCCTGTAATGTGGGGGATAAATTCTCCAACAATTTTGTAAGACATGGGAAATTTTCATAGTAATTTTGTTTCAAATAAAAATACGGAGCAGTCCAAATATGTGAGACAAAATTCCAAGCATTACTGAGCAAATTTTTCATTATTGGTTAGAAATTGAGCTTATTGGCATATTTTTTGAGCATGAATAATTTTTGGACGTACAGTGCTCCAAAAAAAAGTTGACCTCCCTGAATCAGGCACCGAATCAAACATTTATATGCTCAACATATCATATTGGTAATTTTCAAATTTAAACTCAAATAATGGAAAAAGCGTACACTACCATTTATAAATCATTACCGTCTCTAAAACAACAATTTTATCGTATTTGCGGAAACCATCAGAGGGCATTGAGGAGTTATGAACTTCTTGACATTTGGCATACTTTTTAGCGACCACAGAAACAAATGTTCCAAAGACACTTATACTTTTAGTTTTATGGTAAAGATACTTATAAAATATAATTAAACAATTTTAAAATATTTAATTTTTATCTGCTTCTGTTCCATTAAGCTAAACTAGAATCTATTTAATGTTTCCTTTCTGTTGCTTGCATGATCAACTTGCAAACTAGTTTTATTTGATGAATAATTAAGTGTATGTACACATCCTGAATTAATTACTCTTCATCATAAAAAATAACTTAACTGTTTTTGTGTATTATATCTTATTGTTCATACAAATTGGGGTTCTATTGAATTCCATAAATGGTGGTAACTATTTTACACCTAAAGAAACAGTTTCTTCTGTTCTGTTTTACTACACCAAGAACTATTCTTGGTGTTTGTTAACTAGAAGAATTCTTCTTCTTGATGAACTACACAAGAATTACACAATCTTAGGGCAAGAGTTACAGAATTTTAAGACAAGTTACTGGACAAGACAAGAGTAGCATAATTTTAGGCACAAAATAGTTGCTACTAATTAGGGATAAAGACACTCTTATTTTTCTTTGCAGTGTAGTTAAAACTGTAGCAAACTTGTATACAACTATATGTTATGATTCGAATTTTAAAATATGTTGCTAAGAATGTAGTCTTCTTTTTATTTTTTAATATTTTGAAAAAAAAGAAACGAAACTAAACGCCTACGCTATCCTTTTCACTGGAATGTATCATTTTTCAGATTTTTGAAAGTTCATTAAAAAGTAGTATATTATTAAAGATTTTATGCAACTATCGTTTTAAAATGCAAAAGGTTAATGCAAATAGTTTATCCCACGCTTCTTCTGAACTAATGCTATGGAAATAGGGTAATATTTAAATTGTAGGCGTAATATTTTATTTGTCTTCATTGCTAAATGCACCTAGGAGCATTTTATTAAGTAATTCCTATATTATTCCCTCTACTAACATTTCGACGTTTTTCCTCTTTTTCAGTGTTTCTTCCTGTTTTCTTTATTGAAAAAATTGATAAATCCATCAATTAAAAGCTTAAGAAAATAATATAGATATTTTATTATGATAAAACATAGGTAAATACATAATTGCCAAGTCAATGATGTATTAGAGATGCGTTCAGTATTGAAGTTTTCTCCCCTCCCCTCCGATTAAAAAACATTCATTACGAAATTGAAGCTAGTAGAAATTAATAAATTTGAAGTATAAAAAAATATTAATTAAAGGTACTAGTTAAATTTAAAAATATTAAAAGAAAAATAATTGTTTTCATTAAGGGATCTCAATAACATCAATTGATAAAAATATTGATAAATTAATTTCAGAGAGCATTTAATGTGTTTTTCTCTCACTAAAATCTTGAAATTTTAATTACGTAATCGTAAAAAAAGTTTATAATTTTAACTATAGTAATAAAATAACGTGAATTGTATTATTAGGCTTCTAAACTACTCTTGCAGTCTTACATCTGTGTCAAATAAAAACAATTCACATAAAAGTGTGTTTTTAAAAAAATTTGTAACAGAAATTCTAATTCCTGCGTAGCGAAAAAATATATGAGAGCCCTCACTTTCATTTATATTTTCATTATTCTAACGGAGATTGAAAAGAAGGGAAGTAAATTTCTTTTTAATTTTTCAGCTCAAATTTCAAAGTGGAAATGAATGACTCAGTCACCACTCTTCATGGCGATATATCTATTATATGGCTATTTATCAAAAATATCAAGCCAAACTGATAAAGTTGTGTTAAGTGATTGTAAATTATTTGATAATAAATATTAATGGAAACTATTGACTCTCAATGACAGAATGTGCATGCAAATGTGTAATTAGTTAGTGAAAGACAATTTTTACAACTTTATTTCAGCTCAAGACAACTTTAAAGAAAACTTTATATTTCCGCTCAAATGTCTCTACATCTTGAAGTTGACGATTATTTTTATTGAAAAAAGGATCGGGTGGATCAATTCTGTGAAAAAAAGATATTAAAACAATGGTATTTAATAAATGGAGAAATCTAGTGCCTGATCAAGCCACATGTAAAAGGCTCTGGTCTGTGCTAGACTGTTACTTTAGTGGAAGAACAGGAAGTGGTTTAAATAAATTTTAAGAATTGAATGATATAAAAAAAATATGAATATGCATTGCCTGCATGATACTGAAAAATGTCACGTTCTAACCAAGACGAGAATAAGTTCAAAGTTTTAGAAATGATGCTTCGATATTTTGAAATTTTTGATCGCCGGTTTGAATTATATCAGAATTAATAACAAATGAACAAAAGAAACATAAATTTAAATGGCACTATTATGATTGCTGTTATGCATTTTAAATAAAACTTTTAAACAAGTACTCATTGTGAAAAGACAATTATTAATTGTTTTACGTAAAATAAGTGGCCTTGAAGCAATTATTATTTTGCGAGAACAGACTGTAATAAGATTTTTACGAAGTTATATGAATTATTAAACCTTTTTTCAAATATTAATATTAAAAAAATAATTGAAAGTCTTAAACTTGAAAAAAGAGGTAATTTTGAAATTATCATACAAAGTAAATGTAAATTAATGAAAATAGATTTGAAAACAAAATTCTTCTTCTTCTTGTTAACTACAGCCTATAACAGGCCAAGGCCGTCTCAATAAGTTTTTGCCATCTTGATCTATTCTGTGCCATGGCCTTCCAGTTAGTTAATCCTATTATCTTTAGGTCCTTCTCAACTGCGTCCAGCCACCTAGTCGGTGGATGACCCCTTTTTCCTGTACCTTCTGGTTTAAAAAAAGTTACTTTTTTGAGGGGTTTTGATCTTCAGATCTATAAATGTGTCCCAGCCATCGAATGCGATTGGCCTTAATAACGTGAACTATGTCTGGTTGTTTATACTTTTAATATAACTCATGATTGTAAAGGGTGCGCCATTGACTTTAAGGCAGCATACCACAGTGTCAAGAGAAATAAGTTGTATGAATCACTGGAGGAATTTGGTATTCCCCTGAAGCTTATTGGCTTGACAAAGACAACACTCAGAAGAGTCAAGTGCAGAGTTAAGTTGCAAAACGAACTCTCCGAGCCCTTCTACACTGATAGAGGCCTGAGGTAGGGAGAAGCACTTGCCGGCCTTCTATTTAATATCGCAATTGAAAAAGTAATCAGATCATCTGGAATCAACGTAAGAGGCACTATTTTTCAAAGATCAAGATAAAGGGGAAAAAATACCAAACTATTATTTATTACTATTGTGCCGAATTAATTTTGGTAATAGCTATTTATGGAAATAGAAAAACAAACAAATACAATATGTGCTCAAATGAATGGAGAAAACGTATTTACTCGTTTTGAAGAAAAAGAACGTAAAAATTCGTCACATCAATTGACGCCAATGATACTTAATTAATTTTGGTAATAGGCACTACTGGTATCAAGGAACTAATACCATTAGTGCCTATAACCAATGGTACTTATTAAAACGGGTATAGACCAGTTTTAATAAGTACCATATATACTACCCTAGGTTGAATTGTATGATTTTAAGTACTGTGAAAAGAGGTTCGTGAGAGAGGTTTTTACGGTGCCTTGAAATAAAGAAATTCCGACGAAAATTGCTTGATTGTGATAAATTTTAAATATCATGAGGTGGCGTAAAGCAACAGCATCATGTCAAATGATATTGAATAGAGGTAAAGTTTTTTTCTGATGGTATGAGCTACTAAAAAGCGCTTTGCTTAATCTAATTACGTAAAGCACCTGAGATGGACATAATATGATTAATAAAATAAAATGCAATTATTAGACCTTGATTCATTGTGTTGGTATGGGTCATTATGTTTTGTGCATGATTTCGTAACGTTGTTCAGTATTAATATTTTGATTGTTTAGTTTTTTTTTACCTGGTAGGAAGAACTGGTATTCAGGTATTACTTTCACACTGTACCTTTAAATTCTATACTGCAGACGAAATATCGAAAATTATAGTCTTTTAAGCAATTATTTTCTTTCATGTTGCCACGCAATAAATGCAAAAAACTATGAATTCTCTTTAAACGAAAAAAGACCCCCTAAAGTTTCATATTTGGTCCTAATTTATGGTAAGTCATAATCTGTTTGTTTATTTGTTAATTGTTTTTTTGTATTCACTCGTATTGTGATAGGTCACTCTCTTGTCTGGTTTATTTAACAGATCGAACCTGTAGTTTTGCAATTATCGTCATGTATGTTATCGAATATGGTGGCCTTAAACCAAAATATTATTTGTAATGCATTTTTCATTTATAAATCATTATTTTTTTAAAGGGAATTCTTATCTATATATTAATTAAAAGAAAGTTTTGTCCTTAACTATCTTTTCTTCTCATATATATATATATATATAAATTATANGGCAATATATATATATATATATATTGTGCTTCATTGTATTTTGATTTGGATATATTAATACTATATTAGAAAACTCAATTTTTGAGGATATAATCATGTGAACTGATGACAAAATTATATTTTTACATTTTTAATTTTCATAAATTTTAATTATTTTTTAAAATTCTTAATATTTTTTAAATTTAAAATACGTTTTTTTCTGTTCCTTTGTTTAATCTCATATTATGGAATATATGTACTTATGCCCAGTTAATGAAACTGAGAAAAGAGTAAAAAGTTGCTCTGCTTTATTTTAACTTCAAACATTTCACATTTGCTCGTATAAATATTGTTTCTTTACTACGTGATTTTGTGATTTCACATTTCGTGTGCTGGTCTATGTAAAACATCGCATGCAATAATATAATTTCTAATTTTTTTTTGTTTCAAGATTTAAATTATCTCAAACTGCTAATTATAATTAAGAATGTTTAAATTTTTTAGTTTGCTTTTAAACAAAAGATTCTCTCTACAGCACCACATTACTCTCTACGCACGTTGTTAATCAATACTTAAATCCATAGCCTAATAATTCAAAATTTGAATGCTTTTAAGAGATTGTTTAAATATTTTTTTAATTGGTTTTATCATACATATATTTAACAGTACATAACAAAAATACATCACAGTTTTTACATCAAATATTATCAACAACATTCACAAAATATTAAAATGTTTCACAAAGCTTACAACAGCACCTTCAGTTATTTTATTATCAGTATGACATCGTCATTACCAAAGATTGTAGTACACTGTTAGAAATTTCTTGAAACAATGCTTAAATAACAATTTATCTAACTGTTATTTTATCATATACAAACAAAACAGTCAAATAACCATAAATAAGATGGTATTCAAGCTGTAAACTGTGAGAAAAACCGTTTTTTAACTGCTTTCACCTAATACGGTTAAACAACCAGAATTCTATCGCACCAAGTAGACCCACTTAATGAAGCCGCTTAGTTCTTTGCAGATAGATACATATTATGGCCAAAAGAACTAATCTGTCAGTCTCATGACCGTCAAAGCGGGGGTTCGATTCTCAGCGCTGACACCACAATGTTTCCTCTCTTCTCTTCAATACAAGAGGAGTTTCCAGCGTCCCTCTCTCCCCAATTTGTGATCCTGGACTTTTAAAATACCATACTCTCATTCAGGCATGTATGGCAGCACCATAAAGTTGCTAAACTATCTCCAGTATCCAGTTAAATTTCTTTTTACAGTTGTAAATGTTTAAAAAAGCTGTATAGCTTTGCTTTCATGGTTTTTTAAACACACTAGTAGTGAGCGGTTTAAAAACCGTAAATGTAAAAAATGTTCTTTAACGTAAACTCTATGGTTAGTTGGATATATAGACTGCCGTACAGTAATTTTACGGCAACAGTAATTTTAATTACTTACCACAATTTTAGAATGAAAATTCTGACAGTGTATTATCATACTGAACTTAGCGTTTTATTTACAAACGCAAAACGTATCTAAGATAATAAAGCTAATAGAGCTCTGAGCGAGAGAAAGCTTTAAATGTATAATTTAAATTGCTTTATTTATAAAAAAATTACATTAACATGTATAATAAATAAAACAAAAATAAAACTTATTCTTTAATATTTGATGCGAATAAGTTTAATATTCATGCTTTATAAAATATTATTTACAATATCTTTTGAATGACTTATGTATTGAAATCAATTACTTTGTTTAGAAGAACAAGTTATAATAAAACTATTATCAAGTTTATATTTTGAACTGTTTTTGAGTAACTAAATATAACTTTTAAAAAAGTCTTACTTTTTACAAAAAATTTCAACGCTTTTGCAAGTTTTACAAGATTTCAAATTTCAAAAGGTTTAAAATTAAAAGCTGTAAAATGTAAGAAATTTAAACAATAATGCATGTTGCAGTGTGATTGACATATAATGACTTTCATTTGGTTCCAAAACATATTATTTGTGTTTCCTTGTAGTATTATGCAGTGTATAAAATTCAAGAAAATATAAAATCATACTCATCATCATAGTATCAAGATTATTACTTAATAGTATCATTTATGAACATTTAGAAAGTACGAATACAGTTACTACACAACCTCGAAGAAACATTAAGATAAACCATTAACACATCAAAACATTTAGTTATATACACTCCAACAATAAGTATTGTTAAAATAAATTGTGCGGAAAACAGTAAAATAATGAATGCAATTTTTAAAATTTTAAGCAAACGAAAAAACGCTACATCATAAAAAAAATTATATTCATTACTCTTTAAAAATAAGAGCAGTAAAATTGTACAGTAAAATAGGAGAAACATTGAATTTGACACAACAATAAAATTAATATCAATTTCTTTTTTGAGTAATTAACGAAATTGAGAGTTGCTTAAATCGTACTATTTTTGACTTCTTAAATTTTAACATAAACAAGTCATTTTATTACCTGTATTTGAAATGATTTAAGAACAAAATATAGTTATTCAGCAACGTATATTACTTTTTGGGTAAAATTATTTTTGCTGTAAGTGATAAAAATGAATATTTTATTAGTTCTGGAAGTGGTAAGATTTCAGAAAACAGTTTCCTAATTCAAACCACAAGCTCTCTAAATCATCCTGACCTAGAAAACTTGATTAAAAAAATGACTAAACCAATGAATAAAGAATAAGTAATCTAAAACAAGTATTTAGCATTATGTAAAATAGAATACGACATTTTTCGAACTGTTACGAGTTCAGTGAATGACACTATAAGTCAAAAAAGTTTCCATAAAACATGATAGTTTCTTACAAGAAAGCTCAAGAATGACTTTTACTTGGAAATAAAAATATCATTAATTATAAAAACTGACACTTATAAAACTTATTATTATATTCAATACTTGATAGTTATGTTATTTTTAGAAATAAAATACAATAATGTTTCGGATATAAAATCGTTTTTAACTTTCGACTGGTACATTTTTTATGAACCCAAGTTCAACACAGAAAAGATAACACCATATCTTCAACTGAATTGAGCTTCCCACACAAAGCAAAGTATTCATCAAGTCTATTTTTGAGCACATGAATCATGCTGAATTTTATTTCCATATGCATATTTTTGAACCCATTGAAGTCTGTTGATAATCAAGTAATATTTTAACCTTTCAGTTTATTGGGATTATTTATTTAATACGCCAAACTTCTTTCGATTCCTTGCTTCCAGAAGTTGTTTTCATCGATTTCAGTTTACTGTTTTCGATTTTTTTGTGGGATTTTGATCAAATTTCTTTAATTTTATATTCCTCTCCAGCCCTTTAAGTTTTTATTTGGCGAGTTTTAGTTCAATCGACTTTTCCAGCTTAATTTAATAAAGGCTACGTTTTAAAAACTACAGCTCTTTTTGATTTAGAAGCAACTTTTTTTTCGTTTTTGGTATTAGAATCATGGAAATTGATCATTTTCATGAATCATTTTCTATTAAAACCTTTGGTGCAGATGAAGACATGGGAGCAGATAGATCTGTTAAATCCCTACCAAACGTATGACGTTGCTTGTATCATGATGTGGCTCATCACTTGGATTCAATTGATTTGTAAACATGATTATAAAAAGTCTCTGGTGAAAAGACAATTTCTTAAAATATATTGGATCAAAGGGCCACACGCCGGAATACTTACATTTTTGAGCAGAATTTTCAACTATCCCTGCCCTATTTTAAACGTCTGTCACTAGACTCGAATCTTGGTAGTGTGTCATAATCAGGCCAGGATAACTTCGCAATCACTTTTCAACCGCTTAAATAAAGAACAAGTTAAAGAAGAAAAGTCATCTATCCAGCTGTTGGTGTAGATGATTTGTGTGTTCTGATAGGTGTAACGTAATTTAATTGAGCATTTTTATACAGTATCAAATCATCTTGATTTCTTAAATAAGTCAGATAACCTCCAAAAGAAGTAGAACTTGTATTATGCTGGAACAGGTTGACAAACTTACATTTCATTAAAGGAGTAATAGAAAATGCTAATTGATTTAGAGCATTTTAATGGTACAAATGGTGATACTTTTGTAATGTTGATTAAATTGTTAAATTGTTGGAATAATTTAAGGAAATACTGAAAGATATGAAAACTTATATGACAGATGTGGACTTTGGAATTGATTCCTAGATCGTACAGGAACAACTTAAGAGACTACAATAGGTACAATTTAAGCTATTACGTAACTCTTTAAACAAAGCCTCCCATTCCTAGCCTCAAACAATAATTCCCAACCTACGAAACAAGTTGAGCATAACAGAATAAATTGTTTAATAATTATTTGATGCATTTAATAATTTCCACGCAACATAAAATGTGCTGCATCCTTATACATGATGTTTAAAAATTAGATTGAAAACCTGTTAAACCAATAAATTTAAATAAAAACTTTCGTGCACAACAACTTGATTCTTATGCCTGGATTTCCAAGTAAAAAAACATTTTTTAATTCATCCGCTAGGGCATTCTGTCCTCAGTACTTTTTTAGAAATCAAAGAGGGTGCAATTTAAGAAAGGTACGATTTAGGCAACTTTCATCTGTGTATTTATTTTAAGAACTCACAGTTTAAAAAAAATTATTCAATCAATGAATGTATATTATATACAATTTTTCATTATTTTATATACACTTTTTGTACACATAACAGCTTTTAAAAACATTTATTACGTAAAACACGAACATCGTGCTTCGGTCAAAACTTTCTCAGACATTTAAAATAATCTCTCTGAATCTGAAAGTTCGAGAGTTTATTTCACTTATTAGAAATGACATACTTTAAAATTCAAATCATACTGAGTAACGTATTTTTTAGCAATTGTTCGGGAATTTTGTCCGATTTCAACATCGAGTTTAAAAGAAAAAATTTATTATTGAGTGAAGATATTTCCTCTGTATCGTAATGACTTCCCTATTTGAGCTTTTGTATCGATAACATAATTATTTCTCCTTTTAGAAAAATCATATAGCACTTATTAATTCATTTTTAATAGCAGCGATTTATTTTTAAGCTAATAATAAATTATCGGTAATGCCATTTATTAACAATACACAAAACAATTGTTGATGCATTTTGAGAAACATTAGTATTACTCAAGATACTGATAATATATTGATTCATTTTACTGTAAACATAAGCAAATTCATAACTATTTACTTTTCGACTGTTACATTTATAGCTATTGCATTTGTTAGGCCCTTTATGATTTCCTACACTCTCAGAAAATTCTGTCCAACTTTAAACATTAATATCGGCACTTTAAGCCATAATACTTTGCAAATCTGATGGCACCTTAATACGGCAATAATAAATCTTAAAAATGGCAAATTTTGGTTATGCGCGCCTATATTTGAGAGCGTGAAGCACATTAAAGTTTATTTCCATCTTCATATTTTAGAAGCCAGAGAAGGTTTTTCAGCCAGTGGTACCTTAATAAGGTGGTAAATTAAATACTATTTTCGTTTAAATTTATAAAGTCTAAGAAAGTCTATAAAATGGAATAATTGATAAATAGATAAAATGGATAATGGACTATATTGAAATTGTGACTTATTTGAACAATGATTCAACATGCTTCAAAAGAACAAAGATCAGTTCTGCAATTCAGAACAGTGTTCTAAATTTCAGAAAGAGAAAATTGGTTTTAAAATCGCAATCATTTTTTTTTATTTCTCTACATATGAGTAAAATTTCAAATTGGACAATCATTCTGGTTCAGATATATAGCAATATAAAAACATTAAATATTTCTTGATCATAATAAACCATAACAAAACAAAATCATAACAAAAATATAAAGTTGACTTCATTTAAGCTGCTCTAAAACTAACTTTCATTTTTCATATTATACACCTCGAAGAACATTGCTTGGTTTCTACAGGTAAAACAAAATTTTCCATAAAACTATAGAATAAGAACTAAATTACCTCTGCTTTGACTTTTATATAAATCAAAGATGATTAGTTTTCAGAAAAAAAACATGGTTTTCCCATAAGATTTTTCATTGTAAGTATAATGACGAACAGGAAAATGAGAACCCATTGAGATAAATTTTGAAAGATAATTGGATTTTCAAATGTTAAAAAGCTGAAGCATTAGTCATTATTTAATTAAAATTATCCAAAATACACTAGGTGTATCAGGCCTAGTGCATCAGCTCATCAATTCATCTTTTTTTAATAAAAAATTTAAAAATTACAAAATCAACATATAAGACTAAAATATACCAGTATACAAATTTTGTAAATATAAATAAATGTAAATTCTTATTTTTCAAGAAATTTCAATAAAAAAATGGAAAAATATTAAAGGGATATTATCATCAGGGATTAAAAAAAAATAATTGGAAAATTAGAGCTCCATAAAGATGCACCTGTGCAGTTTTTTGTAAAGTTAAGAAAAATAAGAAGAAAAAAAAGGAAAAAAAAAACGAAACAGCAAACTGGATTTTGTGACTTTCCCTTAAGTTCGTTATAAGCAAAATTTAAACTTGAGTAGCTTGAGTTGTTTCCGCAGCAACATTAAAACCATTTTTTAACCCAGAAACATCTTTTTCACTTTTCATAACCGTAATTCCCGTTGATTGTTCCATTTCGTGTCGGTCAACTTTGAGAACACGAGGGGTGTCACTTTTTCTCTCCCCTTGGCGACTGGAACCACTTTTGGTTTTAGGAAAAACACTGTTTTCCACGTGAAGTTGAGCGTTTACTTCGCGGCGAGAAGCGCAAGTAAATGCCTTTGCGAAGCTCTTCTTAAAGTTATCACTTAAAAAAGCGTAAAGAATGGGATTAACGGCCGAGTTGGCGTACGACAAGCACTGCGTCAGGAGCATCATCGTAAACGTGAACGTATTCTGACCTGAATCCGGAGGAATGAAAGTTAACCACAGCTGAGCACTCCAATATGGTAGCCAACATAAAATGTAAACAGTTATGACAGTTAAAACGAGATATGTTACTTTTCTGTGTGTTTTTTTCTTTTCCTTGCTTTTATTCTTAGGTCCAACTTTCCTCAGTTTACATATCACCAAAAAATAAAATACAATAATAAATAGCAGTGGAGCAGCGAAACCTAAGGTAAACGCATACAATGTGAAAGCCTTTTCTCCGTTCATGTACGAGCTTTCTGGCCAGTATATGTTACAATTTATGTAATCTCCTGCATTGAGAATGCTTGCGTACATATATATTGGGACCATAAGGAGTGCGGATATTGTCCATGCTGTTAGGCATATGAACTTAGCAATAAATGGTGTGCGATACCTAGGTGATTGAATTGGATGGCACACTGCCATATAACGATCAGCACTCATTACCGTCAGCAACAAGCTGCTTGTAAATTGGTTAATGCTTGTTGTAGTCATATATATTTTGCACATGGCTCTACCAAATGGCCATGAGTGGTAAATCATTGTAGTAAGAAGAAATGGTAAACCAATTAAATACATTTCGTCCGCAAATGCCAGATTCAAAATGTACATGTTTGTAACGGTTTGCATTTTGGAAAACCGCAGCACCACATAGATTACCAAACTATTACCGCACAAACCTAATAAACCCACTAATCCATACGATATCCTCGCAAACTGCACCAACCATTCAGGGGGAGAGAAGAACATAAATCTGTCTTCTGGGGGATCTGGAAAAGTGCAGTTTGTTTCATTAGGTAATAAAAAGGGGAATAAATGAGTGCAATTTAAGGATATATTATATATTAAAAAAGCGACATCCCCGAACTCCGTCATCCTTGCTATTCCGTAATCCAGTTTGAATATTAAAGGGTTTTTAATTTAAATGTGCATCAATGATTTTCTATACTAAATATAAAAATCATAACATAATTTAGTACTTAATGTTGTTTTGCATTATTTTAGTTTAAAAAAGTTTGAAAAAATGGATTTAAATGTTAAACTACAGGTGTGAAATTGTTTTCGAAATAAAATTTGTAGATCTGTACATCTGTAATAATATTGTCATGTAAGATGCATCTAAAACCTACCTAAGCAAATAATGTTTTTCGTTTGAGATACATACACAAAATGTAAGTAAAAAAGTTCAGGTATATTTTTCTAAAGACAGTGAAGAAGCTTCCTTTTCTCAAAAAAAGTGAAAGTAGCTTTTTTTTTTATGTTAAGCCTGTTTTCTATCAGTTTTTTTCCAGTTGAATGTCTTTGATGTAACTGTATCCAGTATGTATGAAAAATCTTTTAAGAAGTATTACAATTTTTCTGACTTCTTGTTTGCTATACTCTGAAAGTAAATTCCTGCAGACATATTTGATTTCAACTATCTTGGATCTTCTCACTGCACTGATTGTGAAATATATTTCATCGATCCTGAAAAATTAAATAAATAATATTACCTCTTGATAGTACAAAAATGTGAAATTTATATCTAAAAAAATAGTATGCAATAAATAAAGGAGAATAAACCTTTCTTTACAACATTTAGGGCCTGAATAAAACTTTAAACTTTAAAAATTATGTATTATAGTAAAAATAGCGCAATTAAAGCATTCCGTCATTGAATTCTGATATAAAACCCATTATGAACCATAATGTTGATCAATTTTGGTAAAAATTTTATAAAAAGTCAAATTAAGCCATATTATGAATCATAGTATCATATTAATCGAATCAATAGTATACGGGAGGTGATGCATGTGTGTGGCAGAAATCAAATTTTTTGCCATGGATGGTGCCACTGGAAAACAAGAAGAAGCACACTCCCTTTGTCTTAATATCATAGGACAACAACAACAAGAAATAAATAGTATCTGTAATCAAGTTTAAAATAATTCAACTTAAACTATATTCTATTTGAAACTGCTACGTTCGTATGGCACAATACTCTGATTCTGTTTCACCGTAATATATCGTTCAACTCGTTCAGCTTGGTGCTAAATATACATTCTAAATAAAATATAATATGCATAGTTGGTGCTAAGTATACATTTTTTTAATGAAAGGCATGAAATATTAAAAGTAAGAACAAGAGTGAAGTATTAATGCTATTTTATTTCATAAGAAACTTATACTAATTTCAGAAAAATAAGTTTAGTAACACCTAACAGTTATTGACGATCATCCTAAACACAGTTTAATAATGAGCTTTTACTTAATACTAAATAATCCATTTTTTCCGCTTTTCGCACAATATAGCATCCTATCATCTGACCCACGGAAATACCATTAACATACATTTAAGGAAATTATCAGATTAAACACTCACAGAAAAACTGTTTAAACACTTTTTTTATGTTTGAAAGTTTTTGATAGTTACTCTTTGCTCTTTCTATTTCTCTAACTTGTAGCAGTACTACTATTGGGCATCCCTTCAACAACATTTTTAAAATGTCCTTTCCTCGAAAACTAATAATCATAATTGGAAATCATGTAATGGAATGCATTCAACCATATTGTGTTAGCCATGAAATTTAACTGATTAAATATGTTTTACAGTGCTAAGTTATAAAACTACATCAAAAATACATGGTTAGATTTCATATGTTGAAACTAATGAAAAATATACATAATATTATCCCCTACAAATAGAGTTATTATGCCTTTTAAAGTTACTATTCACACACTTAGACAATTCTATGAAAAAGAAGGAAGATTTTTTTAATGATCTGGATTGTTAACTTTAATGTTTGCAAAACTAAAGAAGAAGTGTTTCTATGATGTGACAGCTTGTCAGAGTGAAAATTATTTCCAAATTGACTGCTAAGCAAACAATTTGAATCCCTTAGCATCGTTGTTCTGTGAAGCTCACAGTTATAGCTGGTGAATTATTAATATCATTTCTATTTGTATTGTATATTACCAGTGAAGGAATATGATTATTAAATTTTTATCCCTCCATTTTCACATATTTTGAAAGTAATTTTACTTCATGTTCCATAGGAGAATCGGAATTATTTTTTTATCTCAGTAATTTTAGCAAAGAGTTAAAAAAATATTAAATGACACAGATTCGGAGAAGGATGTAGTTGCTGATATTTTAACCATTTCAAAGGAGAAAAGGAATGAAAGAAATAGAGAAAACTAATCAAACAAGTGAAAGATCATAGTACTTTCAAGCAGGAGACAACAGAGATTCTCCTGGAAAAAAAGATTTGTCTGGTGACGGTTTCTTTATACGGTTATATGGTTAGAAAAATGATGACTTAGAGCTTTTCTATCAAAAAATCAATGAAGAAAGGTATTTGTACAATGTTCTCTTTTCATACTTAACTGAAAAAATCCATCATTTTTCAGTAATCAACGAGCTACATTCATTTTTTTAAATGGTCGTTGGATATTTTTTTTCTTCTTCAAAATTCTTAATCGTATTAAGAGCTAACATAGATGTTTTCTCTTTTGACTCATTTTACTAATATCTTTTTACCGAAATTTTATACCAAATATTTTACCTACCAAATATGCAACTACCTTTAATATTTTTTTATAAAAATGACATGATTATTCTATTTTTTCAGTCTTTGTTTGCACAATTTACCCCTTGGAAAAGCAGTCTCATTTTTCCCGTTTGTTTGCATTTATTTTAAAAAAAATACGCGGTGGGTAAAGTTATTTTGATGATTTGGTTCTCTGGATAACTTTGCGCACCAAATTTTGAATTTATGGTCTAAGAAAAATAAACGAAATATTTTAATACCACAAATTAGAAACGTGGTGACACAGGCAAAAGAGCACTCGTCTCCCATTGAGGTTATCCTGTTTCGATTCCCATCTTGAATCCGACCGACCTTCTTAAATCCGATCAACTGAATTGATCGACGCATCTTGTCGAATCCGATTACTTCATGTATAGTCATATAGTCATATTGAATATATATTCAAAATTCATTTTACTAACGGCTTGCACGAAACAAAGTATTAAAGTTAATGTCCTCAGTAGTTGCTTGATCATGGGTTAGAATACCCTTGTCCTCTGTGGAAGGTTTTCCTCCCCATGTAAAGGCAATTGTGGTTTAGTTCTATCAAAATATCCTACACGAAGCCTATTTTGTTGCTATTCTTTATACAAGTGTTCCTTTGTCTTCTGAGTTAGGCTCCAAATCACCAGGCTACAGGCTAGTAGCATAACTATTGTAAATCTCAAACTATGACATTTGTTTCCTCCCGACTGATCACCCGTGTCCCCAAAATAGGATGACCTATTGATAGTCGTAAGCTCCGGTGCAGAATAATTAACCCATAAAAGGGTCAGTAATTAGAAAAATAAAGCGACCTCTGACGGAGCTATGAAAGACTGGATAAAACTTATTTTTATTGATAGGTGAAAAATTGGATGAAGCGCTCCTTTGCGGAAAGGTAGGTGAAAATCCAGATAAAATGCACTCTCAAGTATATATATATATATAT
>NC_092210.1:58282037-58355603 GCF_043381705.1 Parasteatoda tepidariorum | reverse complement strand
TATATATATATGTATATATTGCATTCTAAATCTATATTATATGGTGAAAGTATTATTTTTTGTAATTTTCTATAGCTCTTTACTGTTGTGTTTTATAGTTTTATTACACCCTGTGTTTAGCAATTAGTGTTACAGTTTATTTTATAATATGCAAATTATTGCATTTACCTTAAATAAATGCTAAATCTTTGCATTTTGAGAAAATAATGGAAAGCATTTATATGATCTGCGCTACCTGAATTTAAAATTGACAAAATAAAAAATACTATTTAGCCAACAGGCTTAAAATAATCCAATTTATCCAGTTCTTTTATATTCCAGACGATTCATTAAAATTTAATATTACTTTATTTTTCAATTTTAACACTTTGTCTGAAAAAGGCTAAAATATTCTTCAAACATTTCATTTCGTAGCATTTTTCTAAATCTTAAATGCTATTTTCGTCTATTTCTTAGGATTATCGAAATTAGGTGGGTCCTTTTTCATTTTATTTTAAAGTTTTTTATTCGTTGGTACCAGTAATCCTATTTTGATGAAAATTGAAAAAATAATTTAATCACATTTTTTGGCACTGAATATATTTTTTCTATAATCCTTATTAGTTTGGCAGATGAATTTTTTTTCTCACCTAAAGGTTATCTATTTATTTTTTACGTCAAATAAATAATTTAGAATGCATGACGTGCACTTTGAATTTTATTGAACGTTACAATGAATTATTTCAACTTTAAAACAATAAAACGCGCCTTTGATTTATATCTAGTTTCTTAAAAATTTAAGACGAACATTTTCCTTCACAGTTTTAAAATTTAAAAGTTATATAAGCGAATTTTAATAATCGAAAGAGGGAATGAATAAATATTTTTTAGTTATTTATTTTTTGAGAGTTATTATATTGCAGGCGATAGTGGATTTTAACTGTATACTAATGTGTTAGGGGTACTGATCCTCTATTTAAGATTAAATTTTTCTTATGAAACACTTTTTTTATTTAAGAAATAAATATTTTAAAGTCCTGCAGTTCTTATAACTAGAGAATATTTTCTACAAATTTCTATACCTTTATTTTGACTGTAGGGTAATATGAGAAAAATGGTAAAATGAGAAAAATGAAATGATTATGAATAAACAAGAGAAAAATGAGTATGAAAATAGATGAGAAAAATTGTGAGAAATAACCTTTAATAATATGATTTTAAGAGTGGTCCACTTGCTATTTGTTCTTCAGTAGAAATGTGAAATTATTGACAAAACTCACTCTCTAAATTTTATTTCGATTAAAATTAAAAAAGAAGATTAAAAACCAAACACTCTGTAAGAAATTCGGTATCAGATTACGGTATAAAATGTCGGAATTTTGGGTGCATCATCCGTACAATTAATTTTAATGCACAATTTATTTTTATCGTAATTTTTACAGTATTATTTATTTAATTAGAAAGATTCGTTGATTGTACGGTAATTCTTATGAAAAATACGGTGTATCAGGTTTCTTTTCCGTTACATGTTTCTGTAAAAATAAATTTTACGGTAAAAAGTTCCATTTTCCTGATTGTCGATACTTTTTTCCGTAATTTGATCCAGAATTTTTCACAGCGTAGTTTCAGGTAACGTTTTAAATAAATTATGGTTATACGGCTGATGTATAGAGGGATGGGATAAACTCCCATCACAGTACTGTGTACTGTAAGCTGATGAAGGAGATAGGAATCCTCAAATGAGTACTATTAAATTTGATTGAGTAAACATTTGCGAAGAGTGCTTAAAAAGAAAAAAATAGAAAAAATCCTAATGATTATGATTATGAGGAAGGTTTAAGAATGAAAAGTAGTTACACGAGGCAGGAGAATACTTCCCTCAGGACATGGAATGAATTTTTCCAGATAACAAGCCTTGACAAAAGTTTTTTTTATATATATAAAAGTTCGTACATCTTAGTTGTTTTTCCTGTTTTTCCGTCCAGTGCTACAGTTTTATTTTTATTTTTTCAATTTTTTTTTACTCATCAGGCTTCTTTTATTTATATAGGTCAAATTGAGACACAGATTTTGTAGGAAATTTACTCTTTTCAGATACATCATCAGAATTTTTTTATCTTTAAAAAAATCATTTTTCTTTAATTTATTTTTTATGATTATTACTAAGGCTTTGGATAGAAACATATTTCTGTTATTAAATTTCGGTAATAAAATTTGGAATCGTGTTAAGTACACACAAAGAAAAGCAACCTTAATATAAGAAAAAAGGAAAACTCACTCCAATTTTTCCACGTAATGTTCAACAATTAAAGACTGTTGTTGTTTCTAATGCCACTTGCTACACGGGAAAGCCTGCTTGGTGAAACCGAGCAAATTTTAAGGCAGAATGTGCGTTTCTTGTTTTTCAGTGGCGCCATCTTTGGCCAAGAATTCGACTTCTGCCACACCATACGTCGCACCCTTTTATGGGGCGAACCAACTCTTACATCCATTCATTCAACCACAGATCGTAATTTTGACCTGAATCAGAGAACGATCGATCTCCATTCCAGTACCCCCAAACGTATTGATTTGCTATAAGAACATGGAGGACTTTTGCGACTCGACAAATTTAATGTGCATCAGTCACTTTACTACACGGGGAGTCTTCGGCTGGCGGGTTTCGAACCCACGAAATCTCGGACATGGGCCCAGCGCCCTACCGACCAGGCTATTCCGGCATTTACAATTATAGACTAAGTGTTCCATGTGTAGTAAATAATATTCTCAAAATAATTTAATTTTGGTCATTAGAAATAAAGATATATGCTACATCTGCTTTTAAACACTGTCAGAAATACAGTAGACGCTTTATAAACAAAGATGCAAGCTATATCTTCTTCTGTTTTTATTTTAGAATCATTTTCAGGTTAGCTAGCAAAACTAAATTTATGTCCATTAAATGTTTTATCAGTATTGAAAATTGCTGGAATTTATTCCATACCTTGCTAATGCAACGTCATCATGACTTTTAATTATCGTCTATCTCTCTTTGTTGAAATATTGGGCAAAATATTAATTTTGAAAGGTCACAATTCTAGCCACCTCAGGAGGTATATCAGCTAAATAAATAATTTGTTCTACATTAAACTTTAACATTTTGTTTTAATTTATTACATTTCATTACATGACATGTTACAACTATTCCCTCAAGTAGGTAAGGTTTTAACACTAGGTTACCATTTTTGTTGTCAAGTTCAATGCAAGAATACTACTTTGTATTATTTATTTAAAAAAATTGGACAAAAAGATTGCACCATCAACATATTTTTATTTCATACTTGCGGAGCTTGAAAGTGAAACTTTTTTAAGCAGTTGTGACAACTATTTTAAACTGTCCCTTGCCTTTATTTTGAGAAAAAATGCATGGAAAAAACTACCAGATTACGTAACATAATTCGTATTTCAGGCTCTCCGAAAGTTCGGTAATTTTTCAGTGCTTTAGTAATGATTTTGAAAAAAACAAATAAATATGATTTTAAAATATGTGATAAGATTTGGTAAATGTGGTGAAATTTGCAAATTTTTTCTTGATACCTTAAAACATGGCATGAAAAGCCATTTATTGGGTTAAATTTATTTTTCAGTTTAGTATTTTTTACTAAATGTGTTATAATAAGAACTAACATTTTGAAAACCAGAATTTTTGGTAAACAGTTTCATATAAAATGAAAAATGACCAAACGAATAGTTTTAAATTTTGGTGTTATTAACCAGAATTATGGTTTTTTAACCAGTTGTGCCATTACCATACGGCACATTATTTTTACCAGAATTTTTTCCTCTCTGTACTTTAAAAGTTTTCTTGGATATTTTATAGATTTTTCTCGTCCGAAATAGTGGCATTATCCTTATTTCAGGAATTAAAATAAATAAATGCTTTGCGCTCGTGAGATGCTTTTAAAAATTTTTATTCATTGGCATCTAGTCGAATATTTATTTTAAGTTCCTTTGCGATCATTTGTGTTGAGAACACAATTAGTTTTCCATATTTTATGGCTCAATCTTTGAAGTAATCATCATTTATACTAATTATATTAATCATGTAAGTCATAAACATTATTAGTCGTGTATAATTCAGAACAATAATAATAATATTACATCTACTGATTTTTTTACTTAAGTGAAACCAGTACTGCGTTTACTAATTAACGTTCCTTTCCTAACTTTTATAAACCCATTCATCATAACTAACTATTCATCTTGAGCTTCGCAAAAGAAGATGACTACCACGTGATATTTCCTTTTCCAGTAGATTATAAGTATTGCATTTCTTTATTTTATAAAACGAAAACATAAGAAAATATATATCTTCTTGAAGTTGTAGGTTTTATATCGTAAATTATTGTCAAACAACTGACAGAGTTTTGAAAGATATAATCATTTTTAACTAATCTAATAAAATTTTGTTTGAGTAAACTTAGAGAAAGATATTGTTGAAATAGAAAATTAAGTGATCACATTATAAAAATTCAGTAGTAGTTCCTTAGAACAACTTAAATTAGATCAGAATAAATCGAAATTAGATTAGTCATTCAGAATTTATTTAAATTGGAATTGTTGTGTATAATACATCATTATTTATCCAGTTTCATGCCTTTAGAAAACTAGACAATAATTCGAAATTACGTTAAAAATGTTTTTGCTTTTGATTTGAATTTGAATTTTCTCTTACTCAATTGATTAAATTGTAACAGATAAGGTGGATGAATATGTTTAACAAACAATATTTCTATAAAAAGCATTACAATATAAATTAATTGGAACAAATATGAAAGTAAAATTGTCTAACACAAATAACTAAATAAATATAATTATAGATTCATTTCGATATGTGTATCACTAATTGCTTAGCAGGCACCATTTGTTTGTAAAGAATACGTTTAAAGAAGCTCTCATCATCAATTTTTGCCAGTAAAATGCATATCTCTTTCACAAGATAAATATTTTAGCATGAACTCATAAAATAATACCAAGAATCTTAAAAATGTCAAGAATATTTTTTGAATGGTAATTTATGAATAGAATCTTAAAAATACCAAGAGTATTTTTTGAATGGTAATTTAAGGAATTGCCAATGGTGCAAAGCGAAAAGAAATGAGCTTGTTAAGACTAACAGCATTTCGTCTCTTTGAGACTAAACCGTAGTAACGCAAAAAAAATTGAAAAATGAGATATTTGGGTCATTTTGTGTAAAAAAATCACCCTTTTAGAGAAATAAAGTGTTATCTTCATAATTCTATAAAATTAATTTAGAGAGCAGATTAATCGTTATCGCATTGGCGCGATTCGCCATCTTGGTTTTAGGAAATAGTGTAGCAGTGTGCCAGTTGCAACAAAACCTTAGAGGAAATAACGTCGCTTTGAAACTAAACCGTGGTAACTCAAAAAAAGCAAGTTTTCCAGGAGAGCGATTTTTTTCCTACAGTGCTGTATGTTAAAATTTGAAATGAAGTATGTAATATTCTGGAGGATATTTTGAAGAACATCGTTGCATTTCGAAATAACTCTCCACTTTTAATAAAAGTTTTAGAAAAGAGTGTTGCAGTTCAAAGTACCTAAACTTATCTCGAAATTACCACAAAATTAGAAATGCTACAAGAATCAGGCCTGGTTCATTGAAAAATGTAACGAGGCTTTTTTTCATGTGAACTATTTTGCAATAGTCGCCATAGCTTTGAGTCAACCTGTGGTGGAAGTTCCTGAAAAAATCGCTGTCCTGAGAATCTTGCTTTTTTGAGTTACCACGGTTTAGTTTCAAAGCAACGATATAAGTGCTTGTGTGCTTGAGAAGAAGTATGATTAGAAGTGTTTGAAAGTTCACTCTGAAGTTTTAAGTCATCCTGTAGGTGCACCTTCTGCTACACTTCCACTTTTTTTAATTATTTCATTATTGTCTCTTGCAGCCTCAATTTTTCTGTGTGCATGGTACATATACAAAGCATTGCTATATTGGAAGAGCAATTGATAGAAATAAAACCATTACCAGGATCAACGCTACCTGGTGTTTGAAGGAAAAACTTACAATTACGGATTCTCAAAGCAATACGCAGTAATTAGTTCTAAGTTCTCAAATGTACAGTGATTATTTCCATACTTCTAAAAACTATTTCCTATTGATGGTACACAATCTCAGCATTATTTTTTCAATCACTGCTTGTTTCTCTGCATTCACAGATGAACTGAAATTAAGTCACAGTGGCAGAACTTAAGTTCAAATATTGCATAGCTCAAAACCTTTAATAATAATAAAAATGATATAGAAAGATCTCATTTGTAATATATTTATAGTTAATTTTTAATAATTAATAATTTGTAATTAATTCATAATAGAGAGATCTCATTTTATAATAAGATTTACACATTGAAGTCTTTTGAGCTCTCCCGCCCTCATATTTGTTTGGTTGGCAGGACAGCTCCTGAAAAAATTTCGTGGTGGCATAGCTTTGAAAGAATAATATGTTTGTGAAGATTTATGCTTCATTTTGTGAAGGAAAATAACTGAAATAGAGCTAAAAAAGTGAATGTTAATATTGCCGAGCAGTCTAAGTCCCAGTAGCTCCGTGGTATAATTCAAATCTGCAAAGCAGAAGGTCCCAGGTTCGATACGGGACGAGAACACTAATTCCCAAGGTTTCTTATTTAATTCTATGAACATTCCAGAAGCTTCTGGTACATTCAATTTACATCATTCCCTCTTTAGTTATTCCTAGGAAGTTTCTAGAACATTCTTTATTAGTGATACCTTCATTGTAAACAGGCAGTTCTTAGTGCAGACTGGTTCTTGACTTTGTTTGTATTTTCTTCACTTCAATAAATTCATTATTTAAACCTCATCTTGCCATCTGTATTAAACCACTTTAACGTGACAATATATCAGTATTTTTGAATCATTTAGCGTTGTTTTGAATCATAATTTGCATGATTTCGAAAATTTAAGTTTTTATTATCATTTGTTTTCGTTGGATACTGGGGAGACAACATATGTCATCTTTTAAAAAGCTAACAGGACAAGTTTGAATGTCAGATGATATTTAGGACCTATTTCACTAGACATAAGTTGGGTAAATGATTCGGCTTTGTTGATGAATCTGCTTAGCCCCAGAATCACAAACTATAAGCAGATCCTGATATTTATAAAGGAAAATTAACTAACTCGTTACTGGAATTCCCACTTTCGCCTAAATTAGATTTTAAATCAAAGAATTTCTCTACCTTTGAACGTTGAAGATCCAGTAAGACAAATACTTCTTTCAATGTCATTTTATCGGAGAAATTTTTTTAATTGAATAGTAATTATCGTAAAATTACCGTACTGTATTCTAATGATATTTCTAGTAAGAAAAATTAAATTTTTGGTCAATAAATCCAAAAAATACGGTATTTAAACCATTACTTTGGCAATTTATCTATTCATATATTAACAGTTTACCAGAAATTCTGACCTTTAACATTATAGTTGTTATTCCATGGCTAGTTAGAAATGCAAAACTGAAAAATAAATTTTTCTGAATAAATGCTTTTTTATACCATGCTCTAAGGTATCATGATAAAAATACCAAATTTTATCAAATTATAAAACTACATTGTATTGCTGATTTTACCAAAATCATTACTAAAGTGCTTCGGTAAAAATTACTGAGATTTATTACATTTCCATGAAGCTAGCAGCACTGTAATACTTTTTTTTAATCAATGTAGTGATCTGGTAATACAAGTTAGAAAATACCATTGATGTACTTAAAGCTGCTTAATGTAAATTTTTCGATGAGTTAATTTAAAACTCAATGTTATTAATCTTACGTAAGGTATATGTGTTAAGATTTATGGAAGTATTACAAATTAGGCCTTATTTTTTTTGTAAATGTGGAGAAAAAATATCTTAGACGCACTTCCGAAAATTACCAACGCTTACAGTGCAAGTATTAAAAGAAATTTCAAATATTGTATTTACAGAAAATATTGTAATATATATTTATTCTGAATAAAAGACTTTTTTTTTAAATTCGAACATAAATGAATTTGGTCATTTTTAAATAATATGGGCGAATTTCGGGATAAGACCTTTTTTAAATTGTTGATACTGAAGCGTCAATACCTTAAAATTGATATACCAAAGTCATATGAGCAAGGAAAACATTTATGCACTAACACTTAGAATTTTGGTGTAACTAAAAAGAATTCAAGTCAGGTTGATTTCAGAAAACTTGTAAATATTAAATATTTCTCGAAAAAAATATTTCTCGAATGTGCATTTTTCTGTTGGACTCATAACTAGACCTTTTCTTCGATTCATTCAACTGTAAACTATATTTTTAAAATCAAGTACTTTTTTACAGAAGTACACGTCGCAAAATAAGAGAGGGAATACCCTAAATAACTTTTGATCTAATTATCGGATCTTTTCGTTCTAGGACTCATTCTTTATCGTTCGAAAGGGTGAGCTCAAATATTCTAATTAGTTGGAGCAGATGATATTTTAAGTTACGAAATCAGGCATAAATACGTACTTTCTCTGAATAAATATACCTTTTTTTTTAACCGATTCAGATTTCTGACCCCCAAAAAATAGGGGGTCGCCGCAGTCTGGGAAATATGGTTCCAATAGTTTGTCAAAAAAGCCGTCCGATGATGGGACCCCTTTCATTTTAATTTTACTTTTTGAGTATTTCGCTATATATCAAAAACTTTTAAAGCGAATTGAAAACTTCTTACTCACTTTTATAAAATTCGTTTCTATAAATATAACAAAAAAAAACTTTTAGTAACTATTTATTATTTTTTATTATTTTATCTAGGAAAGATCGAAAAAATTTGAATGGAATATTACGGTAATAAAAATGTTTTAAGAATGTAATCATAAAAGAACGTAATTTTTTATAGGAAAACACAAAATTTGAGCGAAATCGTTCAAATATTTCTTGAGAAATTGGATTTCAAAAAATTCAGGAACTTAAAATTCTACTTCTCAAGAACTATACCACTAATTTGGCTCAAATTTCGTATTTTGCCATATAAAATAGCAAGGGAAATGCCTATAATTTTGCCATATAAGGGGAATTTTTTTTGATCATTTTCAAATAGAGTAATAAAAAAAATATTAAAAGCCATTCTTTGCATGGAATTATCTGTAGATAAGCGAATTTTATAAATATGAGTAAAAAATCTTCAATTCTAATTTTTTTACTTTGTTTGAATGCTCTTACGCAAATATTTTGTTGCATGAATAGCATTATAACTGTTTCGCATCTTGTTTAGATTACTACCTGAATAACCGTTCGTATAAGGTGAAAAAATTAAGCAATCAATGAATCAGTACTGAGCAGCTCTTCGAAATCATCCCCAAATCTAAAAAAGATACAAACGCAAATTATAATCTAAAAATAATTTCGACATTTTTTAATTATTATTTTTGTTCATGCTACTATATTAAGCAGAATGCGTTTTTAGTAGTTCATCCCATCAAAATAAATATTAACTGCATTCACTATCATTCCGGATGATAATGCTGCTTGATGTCATGTAGTCAAACTTTAACATTACAATTGATTTTCTCTTGTACTAACCCCATTCGAGGGCACGTAAAATCCCTCTTTCCACAGTGTCTATACTAAAACTATACAGTATTGATGCAGTATTATTAGATGCCGAATATACTAATGGTACCTTTGTTAGTATTAAAACTGAAGAGGTCACCATAATAGCAGAAGTGTCTATTACCAAAACTAAGTAAGCATCAATGGCGTCTGTCATTACGCCATCAATTTGCTCTTTAGTATATTGTTTATAGTTTTCTTAGTATTTATATATATTATTTATTTGCTTGGTTCTCTTAGTATATTTCTCTTAGTACTTATTAACCCTTTCGCGCCGACTGTCACAAATACGTGACAGCAAAAAACCGTATCAATCAGGGTAAGAAGATAAAACTGGTAATCAAAGTATTTCTTTAGCAGTTTATTTGTGGGCGGAGTTATAATTTTTTGATTTATTTAATTCCCCATTACTTTGTTCAAAATAAAACTATTTAGTTATACTTTGAATTAACATTGATTATATATATGATTAAACTAACAATAATTAAAATAAAAGCAAAGTAAGTCTGTCAAATTAGTAACGACTACATTTAAGTTACCGTTTTTTATTTAATTGCAACTTGATTCTGATTTTGTACGAATGCTTTTCTGAATCACCCGTCCCCAAGGGGTTAACTAAGCATCATTGGAGTCAAAACTAGTAAGACGAGTAGTTACTTTACTCCCAAACGAAACGAATATGTATCATTCCTTCAGTAATTTGACATTTTTTCCCGGCTAAAATTTTTATTTCATTTAAAAATGGTACACAAATTTATTAGGCATATTTGGCATCAATAACAGTATGAAATTTTCTGGGATTTTCCTAAATTAATTAGTATGATTTCTCTATTTGTACTTAGCGTATTTTTCTTATTTCAATTAAAAACCCAAATTTTAAGACTAAAAAAAACATGAGCATTCTTTATTTCAATATGAGGAAATTTTAGAATCGTTTTTTTTTTACCGTAAGCATTCTTCATTTCGTGTTTTTCAGTTTAGAAATGATGATTTTTTTCTTCAAACATTAAATTTTGTGTGCTTTTTTAAGTGCTTTTGTATACATTATATCTTTCAATATACTTTTTGCATATTTTAATATTTTAAGTAACATAATTCAGGAAATTACGGAACGTGAAGTTTAAATAGACCTTTTATATTAGATCATTTATTTTAGCTGAGTGATTTCTCTGACATAAGGCTTTAAGTCCACTAAGAAGATCAGATACATATTTTTTTTCTGTATATCTACAAATATTTTTCCGATGTCGTTTGGATGTTTCTTATCTGAAAAAGAGAGATTTCATTTTGTTTTCGTTTTCATAAGAGGCAGCATCAAATATTTTCTTTTTTTAAAATATAATAAGTCACAGCAAAGTAGGAACTATGCTATGCTGGAAAAATCTCCAGTGCAACTGGTGATCGTGTTGTTCCGGTAGCAGTCATTCGTCTCAAATAACATCGCCCGAAATAGGTCATTGCATTCTCGAATCGTAAGTTATAAAATTATTCTTTTTAAGCCTAAGAAGAGTATTTACTTCCTTTAAATTTAAATTATTTTTTCATTTAATAATTATTAATTAATCATTTATTATTTATTTATTGTAAGTGCAGGTTTATATATGAAATATATTTTGATCTTTAAAAGTAAGATGAAAAATTATTAATGACATCTTTAAAGATTAATAAATTTACCTCCATAAATTATTACTTAAAAAATATATAATTATATCTAATTACCCTCTTTTTGGAATGAAGCATTTGCAGAAATTGTTTAAATACTCCTTTAATTAGAATGTGTTCGCTCTGACCGAAAAGGAAAAGAAATATTGATATAATAGAGAGAATCATTTAAAAATTTTCAGTACGATTCCTTCAAAAGTCTAGGTCAGGTTTAAGATCTTAGTCACTTTTCATTGAAATAAATTACTCCTTTTTAAAAAGCAATTTTTCTTTGAACGCAATATAATGGGGATTAGTCGCATGTTTGATCGAAGACATTTCAGTAAAGTTTAATCTTTTTAACCAAACAGAACAAATTAAAGGAATAATTCTTAATTATGGTTATGCCTAAAGCAATTGTGTTTGAGTTAAATATATCTGATTACGAATAAGCTTATTACGAAAAATAAAAATATTTCTTTTCGCCTTAAATCAACAATTTCGAAAGTTATTTAATATGACAGAAATTATGTGGCATAGTTTGAAAAAAATACCCAGGAAGTTGTTTGAAGTAATTATTCTTAATTAGTTTCATTTACGAAGTTTGTTCGTAATCTTAAATAAAAAAAATCTATGTAGAGTAAGGAATAAATATGTAGGAGAAAGTAAAAAGTAAGTAATCAAATTTAAAAAGAAATTATTATTATTTTAATCATACTCATAATTTTTAAGAAATATTCTTAACAAATATAAGTTTACTAAATGTAGTTAGATTAATAATATAAGCATTAAAATAAAATAAAATAAACATAACTGAAAAAAAAAATAAACATAACTGATAAATCTAATTGCACTTAAGTTTTGAATGACGAGGACAGATAATTCTGATAGTTAAGTCGAAACTCCTTTCAGAATGTCATGTTTTAATGTCGTTGTCATCGAAAAATACCTGATAAAACGACTGTAAACGCAACCAACGTAAACATTTTAAGCAATTTCCCTAAAAAACAATAGAATAGAACCCTAAAAAAACTCTAGAACTATATTGTTTTATATTGTTTATCCCGTATATTGTTTTATAGTTGAAGTGAATGAAATGTCTATACGTTTCAGATACTTGAACACGGCCCTCCTTGTCATTATAACACCCTATAAATGATAAATACAATGCAGAAGGAAAAAAAGTAATTGTCTCCGAATAATAAGGGCAAGGGAGATTAAGGGCCGGAATAGACTGGTTGGTAGGGCACTGGCCTCTCTTTTGTGAGATAGGGAGCCTCCGGCCTGCTGAAGACTTCCAGAGTGGTAAATGGTGACTGGTGCACGGTAAATATTTGGGGTCACAAAGTCCTCCATGTTCCCATAACAAATCAAAACCTCTGGGGGTACTGAATTGGAGATTGATGGTTTTCTGGTTGAGGTCAAAATTATGATCTGTTGATGAATATAAGGATGTATGAATGAGGCCACCCTATAAACGGGAGTGACGTATGGGTGTGCCAAAAGTCGAATTCTTGGCTATAGATGGCTCTAAAAGAAAACAAGAACAATCGCATTCCTTCTGCCTTGATGGCCGACTCCAACAACAAGGGAAATTAATGAGAGAAAGAAACTGGAGGAGAGAAATAAAAGAAGTATATCTTTTTTATGCACAATACAAAAGTGGGTTAAAACCAAGATAATTTACTAGAGCATTTTATTGAAATTAGTAATTTTATTTTTTGAGATTCTATACCTTAATCACTGTTCAAGATCAGTCCGCCTGCATTGCCCATAGAAATCTTTCTGCTTTGATTAGTCTCCTTTGACTTTGCCGCCCTGTTGGTTACCACGGTTTCTTATTCCTCTCTTTGATTTGTCTTACCATTTCTTTTAACTTGGATGTTTTTTATGGATTCAGAAGTCGATTGAAATCAAAATTGCTGAACACCAAAACCAAAAGAAATTTCAGAAAAATTTTAATTCGACATGTTTTCCCTCTTCTCAGTCCCATTCTCTGCATGGAAGTAAATGTTCCAGTCTTAATATAGCAAGAGAGCATATTTGAAAGAATATATTGAAGGTTAAGCAAAACAAGTAAACTCTAGTATGACAACACATGCTGAGCAGTTTTAAGATGTATAAAAATGTAAAGAACTTGATATTATTAAAATCAGCAAAGCATTTCGCATAAATGGAATGATTATGAAAACTCTAATCCAATTGAAAAATAAATATATCTTTCACTAAACTCGTAGAAAAGCATAAAGAAGGAAGACTACCTATAAAATTGCTAGATTGCTTTAAGAAGGGCTTAAAGCTCATTGTAATATGCTGAAGAAGATCTATAAAGTCAGAAAGAAATAGCTTTGTGAGTCGGCCACCATCTGTAGCAAGCTACAGCTTGCTACAGGCTTCAAATGTACATTTTTTCGAACTATAAAACAACTTTCCTTTTCTGGATAAAAAGTTGCTTAGAATTCTGGCTACGATTCATTACAAAATAATAACCTATTTACAGCAAACCTTTTATATTTTTATGTGCGTCTGCTAAATAGTTATTGCTTGCTTAATTTTTCTTTTCAATTTTAAAGTTAAAATAACGAAAACTTATTATTTGTACACTGACTGTATGATGTTTAGAATTTCGAAGATATTAAATACTTCAGAAATGTCTACACAAGTACTCACATCATACGATGGAATCCAGATACACTTACAACTGTGTAAGCCAAGAATACTACCAATGTCAAAGATGCATTGTCATTACGATGGATATCGATTCTAGGTACCATGAATCATGCAACTGGAGTTATGGCCTCATATCATGGCAAATACATGAGAATGGGTTATCAATTACGGAATTCGGGAATAAATATCTCAAAGTACGCCTTGATCAATCAGGCGTCAAATCATCATTTCTCAAGATTGTGTTGACTACAGCTCAGAGACATTCTGTTTATGTTCTGGATATCTGGAAATTCGATGAAGCTAAATTAATATTAACATTCTTAAAGAAATAAAAGGAAATTTCCAAAGTTTTAACTTTTTTTAACACTTTTTTCAGAAACAATGAAGAATATTCTTTACATTACATTATGCAAAACGTTTGAAATTTTAATTATTTTGCGCAAATAGATTTTTATACTATTATTTTATTTTTTCTACTAAGTAGTAAAATTATAAGATTTAGTTTTGACAAATAAGTCTTCATAATCTCCATAAATCGGGTTCTTGAAGCATTTTAAAAGTTGCTGTGTAGTAAAAAAAAAGAAGGTGTACACAGTAAGTTCAAAACGTTAATATAGTGAAATATCACACCAAATTAAGATTGCATTATTATAATAATATTAATTTGAAATAATATAATAAATTTAAAAAATATTACACTAAATAAAAGTTTTAAATCATTACATTATCTTGGTTAATTCAGCTAGCGTAAAAATTATCAAACTGTTCTGTCACAGCATATTTTACAAACTAAATTAATAAAATAATTAGATTATGACAAATTATGTTTCTAATACGAAATATTGTTACTAAAAATTGAACATTATTTAATTTATACTTTATGAAATATTTTAATATATTCAGAATGTTATAATAAATATTTTTCAATAAATAGTTGACTTAAGTTTTTCCGGTTTCTTTAAGAATATTTTGCAACTGAGAAATGCGATACCAAAATTACTTTCTTTTATGTCTGTTTTCTTAAAAAAACTTTTTTGGGACATCTGTGTTTAATGCAAATACTGTTTTTTTTCTATCGTGTCCATGGACAATTAAATGGCCTCGTGTGCTTTCAAAACAGCATCCGCAAACTCCAATACATCATTACTGTAAAGGATCTCACGAAGTTCTGAAGCCAGTGGCACCATACTCAGTTGTAAAACATATGGGGTAAGGGCTGGGCACTCGAGAATGTGATCCGGAGTAAGTTGGACATCGGCGCAGTTCTAGCAGGGAATGTAAGTTCTTATTTCGTCGGGAAGAATTTTCATCCATTTAAAGTGGTCTGTTCTTAGTCCAGCAATTGTTGATGTTAAGATTCGGGAACAATCAAAGTCAGTAATGAGAGGTCTCCTGAAGGAATGGGGCAGAAGCGCATTTGCGTCTGCAAGCGTTACTATTATTACTGTTTTATTACTTTTATGAAACTCATTTAATTAATTAGATCTTAAAATTTCATATAAGGTTAGATTGTTATTTCATGCATATACATGGTAATTATAAATTATCTTTGCATATATGTGATCCACTGGAGAACATGCCAGTTGAGCGAACGGAATAAAATTTTGTGCATATCTATGCTGTCAAGAACGGTGCCAAATAACAGTTGCGTAACTCTCACGGTCACAATTACAGTGACGAAATAATTTCGAAATTTTCAAATGGCAGTACCCAATTTTTTGATTGAAGCGTAGCCCTTGTAGTGAAAAAATACTAAAATGCAAATAAAAGGATATTTTTAGCACAAGAAATTGTGACATTAGGCTTTTACCAAGTGTACCATTTTCGTGACCTCTAACGAGAAGAGTGAGATAAGAACTTTTAAAAATAGCGAAACAATTACGAAGAAAGCATTTTATGTTTCAAAAATCGTTGGTATGTCCTTCATCGCATGTCCATAGTATTTTTCTCTATTTTTGAAGGTTTTTATCCCCCACGAAAAATGGCGACACTTGTCAAACGCCAACTGTCACATTTTCTTGTGCTAAAAAAATATCCTTCCAAACCCATATCAGATTTTAACAAGGATTACGTTTCAATGAAAAAAGCGGGCGTTGCAGTTTGAAAATTTTGATTTTTCTTCACTATAATTGAAACTGTGAGAGAGTTACGTAATTAATTGTAACATTGTTTTAGAGTTTTTTTTCTCTCGATTAAACATTAGTCAGCGAGCAATAACTAATGTATTTTTCTACTACGTATTTGATTAAAAGTCGAAAAATATTTAATAAAGAATCATTACAAAGCACTCTGTGTATTACAAAATTGTTCTGTTTAAATGTAGTTGTGTTCTATTTAAAAAAATTTTATTTGTTAAAGTGCAGAATCGTGCTAAATAGACTTTCCAATTGAATAAATTTAATACAATAAATTAAAGTGAATGAAGTTTCTTTATTAATTGAAGTATTTGCAGGCAGAGAAATTTAAAATCAAAGTCAAAATTTAATCGTTATGCAATAAAATTAAAGTTAAATATTACAAAGTGAGCAAAACGGTCTTTCGGTGTTTGGGTTTTGCATATTAAATTTCAGAAAACAGTAAATTAATTTAATTAAAGTGTGTAATTTTAAATATTTACTGTATTAATTATTTAATATTATTACTATATTTTTTTTAAAATTATTTTTAAGATAAAAATGTATTTTTCTGCTAGCGTTGAATTTACTCATGACTTTTACTAAATAAAATTATTGTTTGTAATACTGTCTTTTTTTTCTAAATTCTTTATAAATATTCTATTCATATTCAAACTTAGCTTTTTGAATTTGTTGGTTTTGTTACATTTGTGATTGCTATCTTGAGTTTGAAATGACAGTTGCACAAAAAAAAATTCCATTCTTAAAAGATAAAACTAGTCAGAGTTTTGAAATTTATCAAGCTTATTAATATTTAAATTAGCTGACAATTTTGATTTGTATAAACTTACGATGTTCATTATGAAATACCGATCTTTAATTAACAGTTCACTCGTTATTCAGTATTTATTTTGTAACTTATTTTAGTAACTTATTTTGAGAACTAATGCAATATATGAATTTCAAAATATATCGAACGATTTGAAGAGTTTTCTTAGTTTAAAATTTATTTCCATAGCTTTGAGCGGCAAAGTGACAAATAAATTAAAATACCCATTTCTTTCCTTTTCCTATTTTTACATTTATCAAGGCGCTTTACAATTGTTTCTTGCAGTGTTTGTGTAGGAAGAAGTGAAGCTTGTATTTTTCTTTCCTCAACAATATTTTAAATTACTGTGTTGCATTTGAAGTATAACATTCATCTAGAAGTAGAAATATTGAATCCCATCTTATGATAGAAAAAAAAATTGTTTCTGGCATATTGATCATATATTTTTGCTTAGAAGTGTTAGGAGTGATTTATCGAAATTTCGGTATCGGAAATGGTATTCTTCGTTCTTATTTATTATTTTCTGTTAAACATCACAACAAGAACGTTTTTAACATATTGATACCTGAATAAAATGCCAAATCTAATATGAATAAATGAATAAAAGATTATATTTGAAAATGAAAGCTAAAATGCAGAAATAATAAAAACTTCTTGTATGAATTTGTAAATAATAAATAAAGTAATAAAAACTAAATATATTCGAATGAATAATAAGTTGATATTAAGTAATTGTTTCAATGATTTTTTGGCGAGCTAGGCGTCTTTTATCAGCATTTGAAATTTATCAATCGTGAAAGATAAAAAAGGGAAAGTGCCAAATTTAAACCTAATTTTAATAAAATTTAAACAACAAAATCTTAAGTAGTATTAGGCAGGATCCCATTTGTTGAACCAAAGGGAAAGTGATAAAACGAAAAAGCCAAAGAGCAAGCATTTGAAATAGTATATATACATATTTCATTAATTTGAATTCAGTTTACTTTGTTTTAAGTTACACTTCAGGTTTGGTGTTGAAGTTTACAGGTTCGACTGGTATACAGAAACTTCAGTACTGGAACCTAGTATGTCGCTGATTATACTGCAGAAATTTCGGTATTTGAACCTACTACGCTGATTACCACGCAATTTTTTCGTTATTTTATACCCTGGTACAGAATATCGGTTTAGTATGTCAATTGTTGTTGTCGTAGTGGTTCATTTACGTCTCACTAGAGTTGCACAATGGGCTATTGGCGACGGTCTGGGAAACATCCCTGAGGATGATCCGAAGACATGCCATCACAATTTTGATCCTCTGCAGAGGGGATGGCACCCCCGCTTATGTAGCCCGACGACCTGCACGCGAAGTCGAGCACTTTACGGAAGAATAGTTTAACGAGGACCAATACCGCCCACCCTCGGTCCCTACACAGACTGATCCAAGTGGTCACCCACCCGCACACTGATCGCAGCCAGTGATGCTTGACTTCGGTGATCTGCTGGGAGCCGTGTCTTAACGATCAGTCCACTGCGGGACTTTGAAATATGAAGTAAGGTCAGTAGGTCTAAATACGAAATGATTTCATACAGGTTTGTTGCATTTAGATCAAATTTGATTTTTTTATTGGATAGATTAAGATTCTTTGAAACGCAACTGTAGAAGCTCAGCTCTGAGAGACTATGCATGTTTCGATCGCCGTTTTTACAACTACGCGCAGAATTTATCCCGATTTTATTGTGAATAGGAATATATCGTCAATCAAAATACGACCATTTTAAAATTAGATCTCAACAATTTTAATTGAAACTCAGTGATGATGTTACAAGTTTCAATCGTTTCCTTATTTGTAAAAACATAATATATCGTCATATTATTGAGAATTTGAATTTATCGTCAATCAAAATTCCGACCAAGTTTTTAACTATCCAAAATGTAACTGTAAACTGAATTAAAATTTAACTCTGTGCTTGACAAAAATATAAGTTTCAGCTGTTTCTTAACAGTAACAAAAAAAATTTATTGTCACATTATCGCCAAAAGAAAGTTAGCGCTCATTTGAATTCCAAAACTATTTCCTCGTGAGCTGGCAGAAGTTCGTAGTTTCTTTTGAAATATGATTAAATTTTCCAGATATATATAAACAGACAATATTTTTTCAAATATTTCCGTTAGTTTATTATTCAGCCGAGTATTTTGATTTGTACTAGGTATATCTTTTAATAGTCTACGGATGTATTATATTTATATAATTTATTATATTTTTATACTATATTACATATTTAAATTACCGATGTTTCAAACATACTAAATATATTTTTCTAATAAAATATCTTTGATAATTGATTCAATTTAACTCAACAACTGAAAATTATGTCTAAGCAATCAATCTTTATTAGACAATCGAATCTTTATAATTTTTCGCCCCTTTCATAAATTTGTATCGATATCTATCTGATACTAAAAGTAAAAGATTTTTTACCTAATGAACAGTTGTATCAGCATTAGTTTGTAAATAATAATAAATAAAAATTGTGTTAACAAAATATGCGACTATTTCTTTAAAAACGAAATCTTTCGTCATTTAAATTCTAAAAAATTTAATTGCTTAAAACTATTCGATTGATTTCATAATACACTCTATAACAAAAAATCAACGCACCAGGAAGGAGTTGTCCGATTGAAACGAAAATTGGTGGATAGGATGACAATGTACAGAATAGTGAATGATTAAAATTTCAGAACAATTGAATAATTTATTGCAGAGTTACAGCAACAAGTTCAATAAGGTGTTGCCCCGCCTCTAGCCTGGATACAAGCTGCAACACGGCGTGGCATAGACCGATAAAGCTCTCGGATGGTCTCTTGCGGTATTTCCTGCCAAATAAGATCCAATTGTCGAACGAGGTCATCAACATTCCGTGCCAGATGCAATCGCCTTCCCATCATATCCCAGACATGCTCGATGGGAGAGAGATCTGGTGATCTATCAGGCCAAGGAAGAGTTTGACAAGCTTGCAGACAGTTCATAGCAACACGTGCCGTATGTGGTCTGGCATTGTCCTGCTGAAAAACCAGCCCAGGGAGCTGCAAAAGAAACGGTAGCAAAACAGGTCTTAGGATGTCGTCGACGTACCGCTGTGCAGTAAGTGTACCTCTAATGACGACCAAAGGGGTCCGGCTGTCAAAGGAAATGGCACCCCAGACCATAATGCCTTGTTGAGGGCCGGTGTGGCGTGCAATAGTGAAGGCAGGATCCTCCCTCTGCCATGTGCGTCTCCAAACACGTATTCGATGATCGTCAGGGAGCAGTTGGAAGCGGGATTCGTTGCTAAAGACTATACGTCCTCAGTCGGCATCATTCCAGCCATATCTGTTCAAAACATTCATGCATACGAAATTTCAAAGCAATCGGATGATTGCTTCTTGGTGCGTCGATTTTTTTGTTATAGAGTGTAATTGTGTATTTTGCATTTAAAATTACATACATTAAAATGATGTTGTTAAAATTTGTATTCCCTGTCACTCAAAACTTTCTTGGCAATTATTAAATGAAACAATAATGAATAATTAATAATTATTAAAAAAATTTTAAAATGAAATTATTTTTGGATTAAATGAATTATGAAATTGTGTTCGAAATTTTTTTTTATTTACTTGAAAAGTTATGGAGTTATACCGAAATACGTATACCGTGAAATTACTATTAATGGTTTTAAACCTTCTACAACTAAGCTATTGGGTCCCTATTTTCAGGATTGCTTCGTGTTTTGGAAAGTCAAGAACACTAATTCATTGAAAAAAACAAGGATCATTCAGAGAAAGCACATTTTATTCCTGATTCTGTAACCTATAATATGGTCTGCACTAATTAATTATAATGTAAGGTTAGACCCTAGAACCATTAAAGTTGAGTTTTAATGCATAATAAAAAAAGAATAACTGCGGCAACTATGAATAACCCCTGAATTAATTATGAAAAAAATAGTAGTTTGGTGCTACACTTCCTATATAATGTGAATTTATATTTTTGTAATGTTAACAGACAAATAAGCCTACCAGTTAATTTTCAAGAGCGAAATTCTGTATGTTGCACGTTTATTAGCTCAAAATATGAATTAATGGATGATGCAAAAGTTTCAAAGTTAAATGGCACTTTATTGACATACTCTCTTTAAATATAGAAATTCAGTAGGAAGAGATAATAAAAAAAATACAATCGCTTAATAGAAAGCTTAATGATGCCTTATTATAATGATGGTTGAAATGAAAGGTAATTTGCAAAGTAAAGGCTTCGAGCAATTTCAACAAACTTTTTTAATACGCTGTTTGGAACCAAAAGTAAAAATTGGATTGTTGCTTAACTTTCACCAGAGTTTTAATTATTATATCAGATAAAAGTTTTGGAAACCGATTTAAAGAATTGTCTTTTATCATTGCTTGAAAGCATGCGCTTTCAAAGGCTGCGTCGTTTTTTTATCCTTTATATTTGTAAAGCTTATTGACTAGTCTGTACGAAGTCGTTTTGAAAAAAAATTAGTTTTCCTGGGAAAGGATCTCATTTTTTGCCCAACATAATACAATGCTGTTTTTTTATACCGAGTCACTTCAAAGCTCTCAGTAAATATTAAAAAATAAATGTCTTCTAGCATTTTCGTTTACTGAATTACTGAAATATTTGTTAAATACAAATCATTTAGCTAATGAATAAATAAACATTTTTAACACTCTGGTTTTCCACATATTAGGGAAAACTGTTATCAAGTTGAATGTGAAATTGAGATTTATCGTTAGCTCGATTTAGCCCAGCAAAGAAGTGATAAAATTTGTAAAAAAGTACAGATTTTGGGAGAAATCGGCTTTTGTAGGTCCCGCATATGAACTTAAACTTCATTATGCTTGATTCTGAAACGCAAAGTTCTTCTTTGTACTCTTAAAATTTTACTATTGTGAACACTCAAAATTTTGAGCTAATCTGGGGATAGAGAACACGCCTCTTCATGTACTAATATTTCAATCCCTGCAATGGCAAAATGAATTGAATGAAATGAAAAATGAATCCCAAAATGAATTCTGCTCCCGAATTTCATCGAAACCAAACGGCAGCTCTAACGTGAAATATCATCAGTGGTAGATGAATCACAGGTTAGAATCTACTCGCCTTCGAGATAATTTATGGAATGTTTACGTGGTTTTCGTTTCCATGTAATGCAAATATGGATTAATGAAATCAAAAACCCTTCACAAACGCTAGTTTATCACAATGCTTCACCCAGGAGTTCTCTCGTCTTTCGGGTTGTACTCAATGATAAATATTTTCAGAATGATAGTTGCAGACCAAAAAGTTTGTCCGATAAAATACAACAATATTGTTTAAATGAACATGATATCTTTTTTGATTAATTATTGAAATGCCATATTGCGAAAGTTTCACACCATGCAGTGAAGAGCCATGAAGAGGGATGTTTATAAGGTCACCTAAGAATGTCACCAAAGGTGTTTAATATTAAATATTTCTATAATAAGTTTTCCTTCACACATTGGTGGAACTTCAACTGACATTTCTTTTTAAAGAAATAATGTTTTTGCGATAAATTTTTATGCGAAAAATAGATAGCGCTGCAAAGATTCATTTCATTTAGGGATAAAATATCGTTATTTATTAGTATGTGGAATAATTTATAAAAATACTTACACATACATAGTTCTTCGGAATTATATATATATATATATATAGTTAGCTAGATTTTTTAGCTAGTTAGTTAGATTATTCATGAAGTTAGATTTTTTATTACACTATTTTTTAAAAGAAACCTGCGTCTCCCATGTAACTCTTTACACCCTTACCAGCTTAGATATTCAATATAATATACAATTACAAATTTTATAATTTAAAATACTTGATGTTTTACAATATTTTATAAATCTGATAAATTTTTACAAAACAATGTATCTTTTTATACTCAGTAACGTAACCCTTACAAAAGTAAGAGAAAGAACATTTTGTTGCCTATAGTTCCGATACATAAATCTTTATTTTTCAAAATTATAAATAGAGTATTTTATAAAAAATTAAAGAAAATAAATGTCACGATTCAGATGTTACTGAAAAGTTACAGTCAAAGGCTAACAGAAAGAGTTATTTTCGACTACTTAATCTAAATTTCGGAAGTTTCAGACATTTTTGTGAAGTTATGAATAGATTAATATTCATGAACTTAGGGCCTGGAGATAACTAAATCCTCAAAGGAGACGATACCTAAATGCTAAAGTTTTTTTCTTTAATCAAAAATTACTCATTAAGGAAAATTTACATTTATCATTATTTTTTTATATTTAATATGAAATCTGTGCTTTCAATGTTTTATACTTTTTTTATCCTTTTTATACTTATTTACTTTCTTCAAATATTTATACGAAATTTAATTTATATTAAATTTTATAACTTAGATGTATGGCGTGAAAGTATAGGGATAGAAACCAGGGAGTATTTTTTTTTGGCCATCAACACTAACTGTGTTTAGCTATGCTCGATTAACTGTCTATATTTGTAATTTTTGCATTGTTATCATTTCGATTTGATTTACCGAGAATATATTATAAGGTATACTTGAATATACTTTACATTAATGAACATATTTAACATTAATGAAGACAATTCACTGAAATATATTTCAGGGAATATTTTTATTTTTTTTGGCCATCAGCACTAACTGTGTTTAGCTTTGCTCGATTAACTGTCTATATTTGTAATTTTTGCATTGTTATCATTTCGATTAGATTTATCGAGAATATATTATAAGGTATGCTTGAATATACTTTACATTAATGAACATATTTAACATTAATGAAGACAAATCACTGAAATATATTTCAGGGAGTATTTTTTTTTTGGCCATCAGCATTAACTGTGTTTAGCTTTGCTCGATTAATTGTCTATATTCGTAATTTTTTGCACTGTTATCATTTCGATTTGATTTATCGAGAATATATTATCAGGTATGCTTGAATATATTTTATATTAATGAATATATTTAATATTAATGAAGATAATTCACTGAAATATATTTCATAATAGGTTTGCAAAGCTTACGATAATATTTTCAGTTATTATTCTTACGTTAGTTATTCTTATTCTCAAACTTCTCTAACTGTTGAAATGCCATTTAACAAATGCAATGAGCCAATATAAATAGAAAGTCATTAATATTAAATAAATTCATATAAATGAATATATTTAATATTAATGAAGATGATTCTCTGAAATATATTTCATAATATGCTTGCAAAGCTTACGATAATATTTTTATTTATTATTCTTATGTTAGTTATTCTTATTCTCAAACTTCTCTAACTGTTGAAATGCTATTTAACAAGTGTAATAAGCAAAAATATAAATAGAAAGTCATTTTAACCGCAATATCCGTGGTCGAAAAAACTATTGTTAGTAAATTTTTTTCCCCTTTCGGCAAAGTGAAATGCATGGTAAAAAGCAATTAGGGACAAAGCATTTTCCACACAAAAAGGTCATTCGAAATATTAAGTGTGAAAAGGAAAAAAAAATATTCAGATTTTGCAAGAAAAATAGCAGTCTCAGGAACGTGAAAATAATAGAGAGTGAAAATTGGTTCATCTAAAGCCTTTTTTCATGCTCTAACTTCGTTACACATTCTTAAAATTGAAGATAAAGTAAACGCTAATGGAAGATAAATTTTGGTTTTTTAGTTTAGGGATAAGAACAGGAAAGCGACAGTGGCATAGCTTTTAAAAAAGCTTTTTTAGAGCTCTGTGCCGGCGCTAAATTAAATTAGCGTTATTCATCATTTGTTGCCACGCCCTGACTTTAAGAAAAAGAAAATTAAAATTTTAATATTGAATTTTTAAAATTGCTTAACCCGTTAATTTAATTACAGATACGCAGACAGGAATATAATAGATATATCCATTTTATTGCACATTATAAACAGAGACACAGACGTAGATTAAACATAGATACATGAGCAAGCGTAAGCAATGAGACATAAATAGCATGTCATAAAAATGAATGATATTTAAATTGCTATTGAAGAAGAATTAACTGTTGGTAGATCTCGCAGATTTGGTAGATCTGGTAGACCTACCAGAAAACTGCGTTTCTGTACTGGTAGGAATAACTGTCACTTTACACTTCAAAGCAACCTTATTTCCAATATAAAGTTATGTTATACGATATCTCGATCTCTGTATTCTTCTCAAGGCTGACATATCAATGGAATGGAGCGATTTAAATAAAGCTGGACATTTTTTTTTAAAAAAGAGATTTTTATTTATATTTTATTCCTAGGATTTCAGTTACTTGATACTATTGAGTACAGTTATAAATTCATTTTCTTTAATAAGTAACGTATTGCTTTCCCCTTGAAATTGATTGAATTCGAGAAAAAAAACTTTCAACCTTCCAGAGGGGAACCCAAGTCACTTGGCAATTCAAGCTTATCACCTTTAAGCCCTTACCAAGATAAAGAACATGTAGCACAACCTATACATCACATGACACATCCAGGGTTGCAGCGATATTTAAACTCTCTAACTCCAATGTACAGAGAGTTTTGTGGATCACCGAGAACACTCTGACAAGAAAGACCCTGATCATTCTAAGAATAGCTTAACCCATTAACGCCCAGTGTCCTCAATTGAGGACAGTCAATGAAACGTTATGTAAAACTACTTTTTCTAAATGTGGTAAATGACATTGTTTTTTTTTTTTAATTTAAAGAAATTAATTTATATCTTTGGAGGTTGGTCAGTTACATTTCTTTTTGCTATATTTATTTTTCAATCAGCAAGTTCAATATGTTATGATTTAAAGTGCGCTAGTTTTAAGCTATCAGCTAATTTAAAAGGAGTAATTTTAGTTTAAAAAACACTCACTGAAAAAATTGTTCAATTTTGACAACTGCCATGAGCATAGGAGTGCCATTTAACACCAATGAATTTTTGCGAGAGGTAATAGCCTAATTTCGGTTAAATACAAATTATATTCAACAACAATTTCCTAAATTATCTTCATGTAATTTTCGCTAACATTTATTTACAGTTAATGTTTAATACTTTGAAAATCTGTAAAATGTCATAAAGTTTTAATCGTTCGGTAGACTATGAACACTTACTTTAAGTAGCCAGGCACCCAGCTTTAGTTTCACATATTTATAATTTTGGAGATAAATGAAGTAGAAAAATACTCCACCTCATCGGTCTTGTTAACTTCCGTTCGGGGTATTTAAAAAAATGACTAGCGACATATATTGATTGAGAATTTTAAACTGTAATCAAAGTTAAAGTTAAATATTTGATTCTAGTTTTTAAATCGAATATATTTGAATTTTCTTTCACCAAGCATGCAATTGAAAAAGAAAACCTTAATAAAATTTAGCAAATTTGAAATTATAAAATTCAAAAGAGACAATACAAACCAAATTATACTTAAATAACCTTTTTTACCTATTGTTAATAGTGAACTTACTGCTAATGTTTTGTTTAGTTTAAAAATGTGTTTCATAGAAAAGTGCATACAACAACTTGTAGCTAATAAATTTAAGTGTGTTTTTGCTTCAGTACTGTTAATATATTCAAGACTGCTAAGTGGGTTTGAATTATTTCCTTAAAACTAGACTTATTAGAATTTATGTATTTAGTAAAGCATTAATATCCACCCAATATGCAGTGCAAAGCAGCTTGAATATTAGATAAATCTTAAGAAAGAATAAAAATGTTCTTAGTGATTAAAAAATAATAAATTTTAGGAATCTTGATACATAGAATAATAATAAAAAATGTAAACTAAGTAAAATTACTAAGTAAAAGATTTTGAAAAGAAGCTACAGATGAAGGAATAAGTTAAAAAGCTAAATCTATTGTCTGATAATAACAATAGATATAGAATAACCATAGTATATTTACAAGGAACAAAGAAAAATAAATTTCCTTTAACGTTTCGAAAAGAAGGAGCAAAAAATATTTATAATGATCATAAAAGTGCCATTATAGCAAGCTTTTTTAATGTTAATACATTTGGAGAAAAAATATTCTTAAATGTTTCCAGACATTTAGGATGAGTTGAACAGTTTTGGTGATAATACAATTAATGGTAAGTGGTTTAAATAGAAACTAATGACACATATAATTTTTCTTTAGTATATCTTACTGCCAATTTGGAATGTAAGATGTTTACCAGTTTTACACGAAGAGACGTTTCTGATGAAGCAAAAAAAAAGCGTAATGTTCTCTTTATTATGTAAAGAATAATATTTCTGAGGATAAAAGATATTTTTTCTTCGAATTCTTTGCATACATAAGAAATAAACTTTTTGAGGCGTAACATTTTTTTCCCATTCAGAAACTTTTAGTGATTTCGACACTTGAACTCTTCAATTTAGTTTTTGCAGTTTGATAATGGATTTTAAACAAAAAAAAGCAAACGAAATTACGGCTGTTCATTTATACATTAAGAAAGTATTAAAACTGCTGCAATCATTTGAAGTATCAATTCAAGTGATATAAAGCTTAACTTAAAAATATTATTACCATTACTGACTTTGAAATGAATTTATTATTGTTTATTACACTGGGGAACAGTTCTTTTCTGCTGCATGAGATTTATCAATAGATCTTTGATACCTTCGTATCATGGAGGGCAAATCTACAATTGGTTTCTCTGTCATACCCCAGTTTTTATTGACATTTTAGTCTGATTTTTGTCAAAATCTGCAAGTTTTTAAAAACGTTATACGTAATGCATAATAATGCCACATAAATGTCTGTAAATGTCATCATGCGAAGCTAGGGGCTCTTTCCTGTTATGAAACGTTTCTTCGTATGCTTATTAACAGGCCATAATAAAGAAGCACTCCTAGCTGAGTATGACGACATTTCCGGGCATGGGTTTCTATGCAATTTCAATTCTAATGACGTGCCTTAACTCGTCTGGAAGTTAGTAGTAACATTTAGGCGAACCATTATATATAACATTTTCAAACTTGTCCTTTACGACAAAAAATAAACTTAAAATGTCACTTAAAAAATCTGTAGCTTTATGAATAAAACCAAGTTCAGATTTGAAATCCCCACACCTGAATTAGACAATATCACGTATTTGCATAAATATAACAAAAAATATGTTCAAAAGTGCTATCCTTATTATTACCATTTTATTTTATTTCTGAGTTTTTGTGAGTATAATGTCTTTCCCCACGTACATTTTAAACATTTGTTCTTTTACTATTAACAGGAAATATTTATTGAATTAGAATTTATAATGCATTAGAATTTGTAATTTTATGTTAATAAGCAATGTGGTATTTCCATTTAATTATTCTTGACATGTGATTTTTCAAGCAAGCTAATTCTAAAGGCAGATTTTGTTTTACTTGCTTAAAGTTTCTAGCTGTAAAGTAAAAATATTATTTTTATTTCTTTAATGAATGTAGTGACAAATTTTATACTTTGAATAATGTAGATTTTCAATTAAATTAAGTTTAATATTTAGGTTTACTTACAAACATCATGTTTTACTTTTAAATTAAAAAAATAATCTGTCTCTTATATATATTAAACATTCTAAACAAATGCAATGAAACTGTCAAAATAATTTTTTAAAAGATTGTTTGTTTTCAGGTGGTTTTCTTTGTTAGAGAAGCAAGAGTCTCTCAAGCTTAAGTTGTTTTTCTAATTTCCTTTTAATCAAACTGAACTTACAGCATTAATTGTGAATATGCTTCCATTATATAATAATTTCCGTTTTGAATTTTGCATTCGTTATTGATGTGTATATGAAGAACTGAATATTTTTCATTTGGTAGGGCATTGATTGCTATTAACTATATGAATTTGCACGATTCATTGATTTATAATTAATAGAAGAAGTAACTTTTAGATGAATATACTACTACTGTTGGATGATATTTTTTTGCATTAATTTTTAGATCCATCCCCATTTGTCTCGGCACTAATAATAATGCTTATTTAAGAAGAATAGCTTAAAATTCAAACAGCATTCAAATTTGGTATAGTTTCTGCAATAAAATAATACCAGCATGTGATGAAGACAATGGGAAATTATAAAATTTGAAGCACTACATGAAAGAAACAAAATGGAGAAAAATCCATGTGATTTCACGCTTTAGGGACTTTTTCTTTTTCTTTTATGTCCAAAGTCTATGCAAACAAGCTTATGAACACCTACGCTTTGAACGCAAAAATCGAGCACTGTATCAACAAAATTCAGTTACATTTATGCAAAACGGCTCTTGAAATTTGCGATAATAGTACGCATATGTGTCAAAAACACTTTAATGATCATTAAATTTTGCTTTTTTTATTTATAACTTCACACTGTATATTTTATGAAAGAACATAAGAACTCCCAATTATGAATTTTAGAAAATCTAATGTATTTTTACCGAAATTACTACTTGCGGAATTTTTGATATTCTTTGTTGTAGCAAATTGGTTTTCTGTCTTTATTTTGAGCTTTTCTCATTATTGTATACCGAAATAGTAAAATATCTGTAGTTTCAGATGCTATTGTATTTTACAAAATAAATTTTAACTAAACAATCTTCATATAAATTAGCATAATTTCGAACTATATTTATGGATAAACTCTAAATATGGGTGAGCGGAATAAGTATCTAAAGCATTCACACCCCCTTATTATACACCTCATTTTAGTTTAAAATTACGAAAATGTCAATACAAAACTAATAATGCGAACTACAGTTTTTATTGCATTTGTAGAGTTAATTACTTAGTTTTATATAAAGTACTAATGCGTATATTATCAGAAAAACAACGAAATCTCCCTTTTTTTGAGTTACCAACAAAAGGATGAATCAAGGAGAGCTTCGAACAGTTTTTGGAAGCAAACTGTTCTTTTCTTTTTAATTATGCTTTCTAATTTATAAACTCAAGAATTTCGAGCTAAGTTTTGGTTTTAATGATGCTATATAATTAGCAATTGCCTTATTAGCATAATTTAACCATGATTAGCAATAATTACCCTTACGCTAATGAGGAGAAGAAGGAGTTTTAGGGTAATCGGCCAGAAATAAGTTGTTAATTAGTTCAATCTATATTTTTTTAACCTGGTATACTACTGCCCTTTTTACCTGCTTCTTTACCAGACATTTCTTCCCTCTCTTAATTTTTTCTTTTTATACAATTAACAGGTTTTTATTAGAATAAAGAATTAAAAACTGTTAGATCTCAAAACACTGGAATTTATATTAGGGGGATCAGAAAACAATGTCGTTTCGGGGCATTAAATATTCGTTAGCTTTAAAAAACCAATTCCCTTTTTTTGATCCATTTCGATTCATTTTTGATGTGGCATTGAAAGGTAGTTGCTAACGAGGGTGAATACATTATTGATAAAAAATAAAATATTGATAACAAATATCAAATGCACCGAAACGACATTACTTTCCGGACCCCCTAATAAATGTTGAATGTTGGAACATAAAATGAATTAGTTGCTACACACTTAATCTCCAAGTAGCATTGCAATACGTAGAAATCAAAGTGTAATGCATGCAATTAAAGATGAAATGTATACAAATCAAATGTTTTGAGGGATAATTATGTACCCTACTCTTAGAATTTCCTTCTAAAAAATGTACCAGCTGGCATTCAACACTGGACTAAACTTTATAAGTATCCAATAAGAGCAAAGAGAGCTCAAATTGAGGAAGCAATACCGCAGAAAATTTCGAAGGCTGAATGGGATTAGTCATTGACAGGCCTTCCTAGCTTTGTTTAAATTGCAACAATCATTCTAAATTCAAATAAAATTTTGTAAACAATCTTCCATTTTACCAATTTGAAAAAAATGCTGAAATATAAGTTTCTAAATGAAGCGTCATTAGAAAGACGAGTTTTATAACAAGAACTTTTCCAAAGAAAACGCTTTTAAGAATCACTTCTCAGATTCACAAAGCTCTAGAAAATTCTCTAAATCTTACACGCCATTTTCACGTTACGTCCTACCGGCAATGAATATTCTTTCGTTCAGAAAATGAGACTTCGTGAAAAGGGAAGACAGGGAAATTAAGCACGAGGCGGAGTTTTCCAAACAGATTTGAGTTCCCACCGCTCCTAAAGCCTAGATTTTCATTATCAGGAAGTTTCTTCATTCTTTATGAGTTGAAGTAACTAATTCGTGTGTCTTCACTTGCTTAAATCCTTATCAGCGGAAATAAAGTATTTTGCGTGGCATTACTCTAAGCTGTTCCATCCATGAAACAGCTGGTGTAGTATTCTGAGTAATGTTTTGCTGTCGATAAACTCAGTAGTAATATATTTTTGTAGTCGACTAAGTGTAATAATATATGGCTACATAATATATTGTAAGAATGCTTAGTTCTTTTCCAGCTTAGTATTCAATTTTAGTTCAGAACAATATACTTAAACAGGAAATTCTTTTTAAAAAAAATTTCATATTGAGTTGACGAAAAAAATATTCGTCAACAAAGCTAGTACTTTTGTGAAGAAAAATAATATTATTTCTAACCGCCTTAAAGTTTTTAAAGATATCTAATTTTTCTTTGAAAAAGCATTATATCTTAAATATCAGACATTTGAAATGAATAATTCTAGAAATCTCTAGTGAAGAGATATCGTCATTGGAAAAACATTATTGCAACAAAATTATTTAGAGTAGAAAATTCGATACGTTCCGATCGCTTAGAACACGAACTATCACAAGTGAAAGGTAAAAATAAAATATATTTAAAAAAAGATTAGCATGTTTGAAGTAAATAAGAACAATCTTATGATCTCATAATCTTATGTAAGACGATAAGAAATATATTTGTCGAGCGGAGTGGATAGATGTTTCTGACTCATCATTTTATAAACAGACAGCAGTTGCTTTCTGTTAAAAAGCAAAAACGACTTTATTATACGATATTATGGCTAGATTATTTATAATTATTTACCATTCAAATTTTTGGTTCAAAATACAAACGTAAACATATGTAGTATTTTTAAAAAAAAATAATGTTTAAAAATTATGCGGAATAAAAAGGATTAAGCATAGTACAAGGAAAACACTTTTTTTTTTCATTAGTAACTAGTGCTCATAAAAAAAAGATAGTTTTCCTTACCCAGAGATAAAATTTAAAAAAACCTACTCTTACCAACAAAATGATTAATTAATTTTATATTCAGAAGTTAGAATGCAAAAGAAAAAAAATATTTAGAATTTTTAGCACTTTACCTGCTGGGTATCCTGGATGCCTAGCTAAATAAAATCACAGTTTCTTAAAAATTAAATCTAAGACGAATAACTATTTTTTTTAAAAAAATAGCAAAATTAATGATATTTTCTTATATAAAATAACATAAGTACTAATAGTAAAGGAAAAGAACTAACACAAAAGTAAATTTATTTAAGTTACACGCCTAATTGCATCAAATTAAAGTATATTAAGAATAATACACTTGCCATAGCTCATATATTAATGACAAAAAAACATTACATCTTCAAATTCATTCACTTAAATTTCACAAATTTAAGTATAAATCTTATGTACTGTAACCAAACTACCATATAAGAACTTTATTCAGTGAGCATTATTTTAAAAAATAAGCTCATACATTACCTATTAAACGAAAATGAATTGCAAAAGATAAAGATACTTACGCCGATAGCCTGTAAGTACTTAATTCATTCACCTGCTATAAATGTAGCAATCTCCTGCAAAAAATGAAATTTATTTTATGAGAGTTATTTCAGAATATATATACACAATAAACAAAATTTATATACAAAACTTCTTTTTTTGATAAAACAATCTCCTTTCCTTAGACATTTTATCTTTAATAGATAAACAACTGTTTCTCATAAAGAATAAAGAAAAAATATGTAACTGTTATATTCCGCTGTGGAATCTATTATAATCTTAATGTCTCAGCATTCTTATTATTTCTGAAAATGATGATTGATTTACTTTTACCAATAAACGTTTATGTTTTTAAGTCTCTTATACATCGGAAATAATCATTTGCAAACAATTATTTTGTAACTCTTCGTATATCAATTCAGTCATGTTTGTTTGTTGGTGAGATAAAAGTGCTATCATATAGTGCTTTGTTCCATGGCATCATCGCAGATCGTTAATAATAGTCTTGACACTTGACTAGCATTAAGACTACTTAAGTTTAATGACTTTTCTGTCTTCAATTTACGCACAGAGTTCTTCATTGCTTTCGTCGAATGTAACGCAATTGTTGGTCAATCTTTTTTAAGACGTTTTCATTAGAATTATGTCAGTTTAGCATGATGTTGTTATGTTTCGTAATTCGAGGATTCTTCATGTGGTAAGCTATCCAGAATATCAGAATACTTGTAATCACCCATCTCAAAGGATTTATTTGCTTCAAAAAAGATCATTCTAATACATTAGACCCATGATCAGAATGGGTTGTAGTATTTGTTGGTAAACCGAGCATTTTTTTCTGTAGTTAAAGCCAGAAATGGTATTCAAAATAGCCACACAGCAAATGAACAGAATACGTGAGGTAATTTGTGAGATCATGATTGTTTCGTGTCATTTACATAACAGATTGGTGTGTCAATAAAAGATGGGATGAAGGAAATTTAGGCTATGTGTTGAGTTTGATGGAGAACGAGAACTGTAGAGTTTTCATCCGGTAAGCTCGTCCGCTGTCACCATTAAAACATGCAAATGAAACATCTTGATTACTGGTATAAAAGTATGTGATCAAGCATTTTCGAAAGATTATTTTACTTGTTTATATATTGCCCCACTGCAATATTTCAAAGATTATGGCAGTGTAAGGATTAAAGTGCTACCAGATCATAGCTTCTCGATCACTAATTATCACATATTTTCATTCGATCACTAATTGCAGGATCATCAGTTTTCAAAGTGAACACTGTCGTGCAACAAAGCAATTGAAAAAACCGCATACCTCATGATAGAATTGGAAACTATTTTCTTTATTGAATTTTAAAAAAACTAATAAAACAGTATTTATTTTGGTGAATTTTTTTAGCAATAAGCTGCTTATCATGCTAAAATGTGATATATATATATATNAAAAAGGGATTCTCAAGAAATTATCATGCCTGGGAAAAATATTACAAAGATAACTTTAAATAGAAAGTCACCATTATTTTTTATTTTAATAAGACATAATATGCGTATCAAGATGATTAATTTTTTTATTAATTCATTCAAAAGTTTTAAAAAAATTCAGATAAACAATCCTCATCAGTCTTTTCATCAGCTCACACTATTATTTCCTCTCGATGATCTTGCTCCTTTTTGCGAACATAATCGTGTGAGATGATGTACATTTTAATCATTTTTTACATATATTCATATATATATATATATATATATATATTTATATGTAAAGATTGATACTGACATTTTCGTAAATCTGATATACTTATAAACGTCATACTTTTGAATATTTTTATTAAATAACAGCGGTAAATGATATCAAGAGAAAATTGAAATTAATTTAGTTGAAAGTTTGAAAGAAAAAGAAAAAAAAAGTTACAATATTTTTTTTAAATATCCTAATTATTGATAATGCAATATACACCCACAAAGTTTTATGAAAGAAACAAATATTTTCGATGACCATTGTAAAACATCTTTTGTCATAGTTTTAATTACGTAAATTATCACTTAAATAGTTTAAAGATAAAACCTAAAATTTTCATTTTACTCTTAAATCTGGATTGTAGAAAATTCGAGAATAAACTTTTTCTTAATTTCGTGACATGCTCTTAATGGAATAAAATGTCACTTATTCAAATTCTTAGGTTTCTAAATTGCCAAGACGAAAAAAACAATAGCAAAATGCCTGGAATTAATTAAACTTTTAGTTTAGTAGCTATTTATATGTCTCCCTGTCATTACCAAGGACAATGTTTTAACTTTTGAATAAAATTAATGACAAATAAGTTGCTACGTAACGAACAAAAACACTTAATTTTGTATTCTAAAAAAACGCTTAAGGCAAATAACAGTGACTTGAAACCTTAGCATTGCATTAAAAGGATAAATAGTGCCAAGGAGTTTTATTAAATATCTCAACAACTAAATTTAATTTAATTTCTTTTTTTTAGCATTTCAATTAACTAAGTAAACGGATTCCATGAAATGCCACTCAACAAACTTTAACAGCTAATGGGTGTTAAATGTATTTAAAAAATAATTAAACTAATTTTGGGTGTTTTTCAAACTGCCAATTAAATCTAATGGAAGAAGAATTTTATAATTAAAGTAAAAAGTAAAATTAAATATGTAATCTCAATCATACGGCTGGAGTAGTAGTGCAAATAAAGTCATTTTTTATCTCACGCTTATTATTCCTTGAAACGTGGTTATTAAAGGTAATTGGGTATTATAATTTTGAAGAAAATTTAAATAAGGCTTTATTTTGTGTTCGGTGTGAATGACATATTTTAGATTGAAAAAAGAAAAAAACCATCCTAAGTTAGTTTCAGAAAGATAAAAAAAAGAAGAAATTTAACACTGTTTGAACATTCTTTATTCTAAAGTAATGTGAGTTCTTTTAGAGATTTTTCTAAACATTAGAAAATGAGTCATGTTGTATTAGAAGCAATGCAACAAATTTATGATATAAAATAAGATAAAATATCTTTTTAAAAAGAATAATTGTTGGGTTCGATATACTGCGTCTTTTGCATTTGTGCGATTCCTAAGTAAACAACAGAAAGTCTTATCCTTTTAACATGGATTTGTGTTATAACAATATCAGATTATATCTTGAAAAGGAAATGAACGAGCCTTGAGAATGCTAACGGAAAAAATTTAGTTAAATTACCCGATATTATATAAAAATGATTTCTAGTACAAGCCTAAATCTTATGGTTAAACAGAAAATAATAAGCTGCAAGAGGCGTATAGTGGAATATTCAATTTACAAAGTAATAAGAAAAAATATAGTAAATGTTTAATACTTTTATAAAACGGAAACGCGTAAATGCATTTGAATCCGTTATTTTCTCTTAGTAATTGAATTTTTCGCTATTCAAAAGTATTGTTTGCATTTCTTTTCTTTATTTTCCCACGGAAAGAGGATTCTAGTAAAATTACCGTACTGTATGATAAGGAAATTTCTAGTTCAAAGAAAATTAAGGTTAATTATGAAACTAAAGGTTATTAATGAAACTAAAATATACGGTATTTTAATCATTCATTCGGTCATTTTTCCGTTCATGAAGAAACGATTTACTGGAAATTCTGGCTTTCAAATTTGTTTTGATTACCTCGCAATAAGAGCCGATTTTTTTTAAAGAGTAAGGTACACAGTTTTTACATCATTTTAAAGAACGTAATTAACATTTCAGAATACAAAAGTTTCCGAAATTGTTTGAAGAGTTCTTGGGAAATCGAATTTTAAAATATACAACTTTTTCAAAATTAGAATTCTCAGGAACTATTCGACCAATTTTTAACAAATTTGTATTTTGCCTTTTAAAATTGAAGTCTTTAACATGATATGAAGTAAAAATCGTGCACCTTACAATTTCAATTTTTTTCACTATTTATGAAATAATAAAATTAATAAATATTTACTGAAAGTTACATTTTGTTTTTGGAAGTGTCTTCGGATAAACAAATTTTATAATTGTGTGCAAAAATATTTCAATTCACCTAAATGGTTTTGAAAATTCAGTGAAATACGAAAAAAAGCAAACAAATTAACTTCAAGATTTCCCAACTTTGGACCACTCTCCTGACCAAACTACTGGACCTTATTTCGCAGACTGCAACTACCTCCTATATTTTGAGGGTCAGAAATCCGAATCCGTCGAAAAAAAGGTATGTTTATTCAGAGAATGTACGATTTTGTGTGTGACGAACTTAAAATTTCGTCTGCACTTATTAATTAGCATTTTTGAGGCCAACCCCCCGAGCCATTTAGATTGAGTCCTAGAACGTGAAGATCAAAGATCATTAGATCAAAAGTTATTCAGGGTGGTCTTTTTTTTATTTTGTGCATTGTACATAAGGCAGATATAGTATGCATCTCATGTCTGGATGACATTAAACGACGACCAGAAGACGTGTCGTTTATTGCCGTCCGGAAAATTGCTCATTAAGAAATTTAGCACAAGTTAGAAAAGTGAATGAAATTTAAGTTACAGAATTTGCCACACACTAACAAGCATGCACCAAAGAAAAGTAAGTAAACATGAACAAAACAATTGCTGTTATATAATAATTTTAGAAAATATTGCCTTGAATATACTGACCAAAGAATACATTTAAAAACAGTAACTACTACTTTATTGTTAATAAAAAATTACTTTTAAAAAACATTTATCTCTATTTGCAATAATGAAAAAAAAATACTTGGAAAACAGCAATTACTTCATACAAGATAATTTTTTTAACGATCCTGGCTGCTTCAAATCTTGGAAAATAAAATGCTTTCAAGTAATTACATTAAATGTTTCGAATACATATACATGTACTTTGTTTGTATACGCATAATATGCACTTTAAAAAAAAGGAATCCTGCTCAGGCAAATCATTTCGGATATTAAATTAAACAATAAATTGCGAGATGTTAAATCAGCTATTGAACTCTTTAAACAGTTAAATTGCATTATAAAATCGCAGGTTATCATCACTAGCTTACGCATTGGTCATATATGCTTTATACGCAAGTATTTCCAATGGTATTTTACAGCAAAATTTTGACTTGGTATGAAAATTAAAGTGTAAAAGACTACAATGCTTTAGCTGTGGCTTTCCTACTGTTACTTGGAGACACACCTCATCCATATTGATGATCTATCTTAAGGACATCATATTTAATAATTCGATTTTTTTAAACTTGTCCCACTTTCAACTTAGTCGTTGTAATTTGAACCAAATCTTATAAGTTATATCTAGTTTTAGGCTCGATGTAGACAAATAATGGTTTTTGCTCCAGAAGTTTAAATCACTCACTCAGCAAGTAAATTTGAGTATTTTAGGGTCATTAAGAAACGTTTCTTTGATATCGAGCTAAGCTTTTTAAAATTAAAACAAAAAAACGATTTTAAAATTTAATTCAAAATAATTATTTGTTTCGCATAACACAAACAATGTATTTTTTTCAATACTGCAACGATATTTCTGAGTTTAGAATTCATGAGCTCTCTTCTAAAAATGAATAGTGATAACAAATAAAGCAATTCAATAAGATAAAAGGATTTTCTGTAAAACTTTCTACATTATATTTTCTCAGTTGATAACACTAAAATGCTAACGAAATAAAAAAAAGTCTATACTCAAGAGAAGCTAGTAAAGCTTTAAAGTTTTCCCTTGAGTAAACGCGAACTATATTTTCATTCATACCCTCCTACAAAATCTATTTCATTACAAAGAACCACAAACGAACTCGTATATCGGGTAAAAACGACCAATTTATAAAGGCACTGACATTTATCGTTCGTAAATATTTTCGCTTTAAAAGTTAAAACTATTCCTTTTTTATATTATCTTATATGAGCATGTTTTCCTTTCTGAGCAATATGGAGATTAGGTTTTGAAATTAATAACTCGTTTTAAAGAAATGTTTCAAGTTAATAGTATGTTCTCTTATGATATTTTCTTAAAATATAGTTGTTGTTGTTCATTTACGTCGCACTAGAGCTGCACAATGGGCTATTGGCGACGGTCTGGGAAACATCCCTGAGGATGATCCGAAGACATGCCATCACAAGTTTGATCCTCTTCATAGGGGAACTCCTTAAAATATAGAAGGAATGTCTAAAAATTCATTTAAAAAAAGTAAATTAAAAAAAAAAATTTTTTTTAATTGTAAAAAGAAATTTTTTTTTTCTGTAAACATTTTGTTACATACCAATAAATGAATTTTATTATAGTTTAGCTAAACAAAAGTGTGAAAGTTTGAATCATTTCACAGATTTGTTTATCCTCGCTTTTTAGATTTTAAGCTGTAAATGAAAATCTACAATAATCTTCGAATCATCTACGAATCACTAAGTGAAAAACAGAAATCTATAAAAAAAATATGTTTCAATCGAATAATATATATTCTTATGATATTTTCGTAAAATATAGAAATATGTCTAAAAATTAATAACAATTGTATTTTTTTCTTTTTCTGTAAACATTTTGTGATAGCCAAATCAATTAATTTAATTGTAGTTAAGAAAGCTTGAGGCATTTTTCAAATTTGTTCTTCATCACTTTGAAGATTTCAAACTGTAGAAAAATCAAAATGAAAATCGTGATACTTTAAAAAATGTTTCAGTTTAATAAAATATTTTCTTATGATATTTTCTTAAAATATAGAAGAATGTCTAAAAACTATATATAATTGTTATTTTTTTCTTTCTGTGTAAAAATTTTGTTACATCCCAAAAAATTAATTTAATGGTAGTTAAGAAAGCTTGAGGCATTTTATCAACTTGTTCTTCATCACTTTGTAGATTTCAAGCTGTAGAAAAATTAATAAATGATCTCTTAATAAAAATCGTTATGCTATATAGAAATGCTTCACTTTAACATATATTTTCTTTTGCTATTTTTTCCAAATATAGAGTAGTACCTAAGAATCAATTACAATTGGTTTTTTTTCTGTAAACATTATTTTTAAAAACCAACCAATTCATTTAATAGCAATTAAGAAAGCTTGAAGCATTTTTTAAATTTTTTTATCATCATTTTTTAAGTTGAGCAGTAAACGATTTTAGTTACGGTTTAAAAAAATCACAAAATGATCCCTAAGGGAAAATCACGATACTATAAGGAAATGTTTCTGTTTAGTAGTTTATTTTCTTCTGCAACAACAATGAGATTTTTAACTATTCCAGTCATTACTGTGTTTTGAAATAAAACAAAATTTCTATTCTTTTAAATCGGCATTTCGTATAGCTATGTCAACACAAAAACTAATTAAAATAACGTGAATGTTATGTTGTGCTTTTATGCATATTTTAATTTTTATTTTTACTGTCACTTCAGAACACGCATTAAAGATAATTTAGAATTTATTGTGAAAACAATTATGCTCTTTTTTACATTTTATCATGTAGTGCTTAACATAAGCAAGCACTAGAATGCCCTTATTTTACATTAAAATTTTCAACAAGTGTAAATATTTAATTATATTTTACGCAAAAAGTAATTATTTATCATTTCTTATTATATATAGAGTCATATAGAGTTATTATCGGTAGAATCTTTGTTAACGGTATGTGTTTTGAGGAATTTTAAAAATGGAGCCAACACAAAAATGCCGGGGCACTATTGCTGCCATAATCAAAACAAGGCTTTAGTTTCTGCAGAAAATAAAACACTGAAAACAAAAGCAAGAATTCTGAAAATGAAAATAATTTTGAATGACATGCAAAAGTATTGATACCAAATAACAAGAATCACTGAATAGCAAGAATCATGTTTAAAATATTTGATTGCAAAGTATTAGTGAAGTAATTTCAATTAAGCACAACTGAAAGAAAAATGACCAATAATAGAAAAAGTGAGCTTTATTGCATCAAATGAACCAAAATGTGTTTCGCACTATCAACCAAAGCTCTCCTGATAGTTTAAATGAATTTAAGAACGTATTTGTCAAATTTTCCATTGCTTACTCGTTGTGTAAATACCTATTCGACTAGACAAAACATCCCAGTGTGGAAGTTACGATTACAGTTAAGCAAAACGGTTGAAAAATTTGATTCGAATCAATAGAATAAGAGAATTGAATTACTGATTTGAATAATTTTTTGATTCGAATCAGTGAGTGTTTTGGCGATGAAATTTATAAAAATGATCTAAATATGATTTATCAATAATAAAAAGACATTAAAATATATATTTTGACATGACACGAATTAGGCATTATTACATGATTATTATGACGCTAAATAGGAGCAAAAGAATTAAGATTTGATTGAGAATTACAATATTTAAGATTAGACCCTACTAATTGTGTTCTCTAACTCTCTGAATTGCTTTTTGTAGTTCCTTTTGAATGTAAAAAACAGTAAGCGAGTAAAAAAAGATGACACATCGAACAAGAAAAACACAGTGAAAGGGACAAATCAGGGTAAATATGCAGTTCCTCGAATTATAGAGAGGGTCAGGAACTAATGTAGTTAACAAGATCAGCATTCATACGTATAAAGCAAGATTAAGATGAGCTGATGTGATCGGGATGGAAATAATTTTGACATTGTAGAAATCGTATTTAAAATTTCTACAATGGGCTGCAACTGATGATTTTTCTAATATCTCAAAGGACATATCTCAAAGAAAATGGTAGATGGACTTAAAAAAACGAATCAAATTATTTCTACTATAGTCACATCTGATCATCTTGATGTCATTGAATCTTGTTTAATCCACGTGAATGCTAATAATTCTTATCATTGAATCTTGTTATTGATGTATATCAATGCCGATTCGCTTGTTAACGACACCAGTTCCTCACCACCTCTTCATAACGCGTTGAAATGCTTTTTACTCTGATTTTTCCCCCTCAGCCACTGTAGCTTTCTCGTTCTTTTTTTCATCTATTTTCTCTATTAGCTACTGCAGTTTTTCTAGTTTTGTTCCAAACCTTCAGTTTTCTATTTTTCGTTTGCAACGTGACGCTTTATATTTAAAATAACTTTTGATTCCTCTCCTTTACGTCTAGAAAGTCTTGAAAATATACACCTGTTTTTGACTCTTAAAACATGTCGATTTTTTTTTCATTTTGTGTATTTCAGAAACGAATGAACCTTTCAATCAAGTAATATATAAGTCTAACTTAGTACGAATAGTGGCACATTTTTAAAACAAAGTTTCGAAGATATGAAACCTATACATCCCGTAAAACCTTTGATTCATATACATTCCGGATCTGATCTAAATTGCTTGATTCGAATCACTGATCAAAATAACTTGATTTGCATCGCTAATAAGAATCACTTGTTTCGAAGCAGTGATGATCATGGATATTTCTACTCCTCAATTTCATGACGAATGGCAAATCACTATTTGAATCAAGTGATTAGGATCACTGATTCGAACCAAGTGATTCGATTCATGCTATTTGAATCAGTGATTCTAATAAAGTTAGACAATTCATGCGATTTGAGTCAGTGATTTTAATCAAGTGATTCGGATTAGTGATTCTTGTCAAGTGATTCCATTCCTTATTCGATTTTTTAGTCCTCCCCCTCCCCTTCAAGTAAAAGGTCTGATATAAATTTTGCAATCAAACCTTTTGAATCTCCAAAAACAGCAAAACTTACCACCTGATACCATGTGACAAAGGAAAAACTAAGCATCTCTCCCTGGTAAACGAACATTATGCACATATACTTACAGCAGCTAACTCTGTAATTGTATTGAAATCCATACAAAGTAACCTGAATTTAAAACTGACTTATAGGTTTAACAGAAATTTGCCAAAAAATGTGTTAATCAATTAATTATAGCTTTTCTGAATCTTTGAGTTATAATATATCGATTGTAATGCATTTCAAAAAGTAACATTTTTATTTATTTGCAGATGAAACTTTTATTGCAAAATGGAAAAAATAAGAAGATCAGAGTGAACTGACTTGAACTATAATTTATAAAACAAGTTAGTTTTTTTTTCTAAATTTTTATTATAATATCAGATCGATATGATGGTTGTAATTGGGTTTTTGATTTATCTCTGTATCACTGTTTTGATTAATCCCTGTACATGTATTAAAAGTTTCTTGCCTAAAAATACTACTATTAGCTAAAATTGTCCGTTTTTTTTTCTTCTGAATGTGCTTTATGTTACTGTAAAATCTGCCTTTATGCAAAACTCAGTTTTAGATTGAAGAGCTAGAGAAGTGTTTCTCAAATATTTAGCTATGATAGATAGTAACTGAATATACTTTAGAGGATGTCTTGTTACGAATGAAAAATTGTACAGCTCTAAGGAAAGTGATGAACTATTGTCAGTAGAATTCCTCTAAAAGAAGCATACGAGGGTTGCTATTTATATTTCTGGCCTAATAATGAAAAAAACAAATATGTAGGATCGAAATTAGTTTTATTGTTTTTCAAAATATTCTCCATGATGATCAATACACTTCTGCATGCGTTTGAACCAATTTTCAAAGCACTTTTTCCAGTCTGATTGAGGTAACTCCAAAACATGCGTTTTGAATGCATCAACCGCTTCTTCGGGGGTCGAAAATCGTTGTCCACGTAATTTATTTTTGATGTGTGGGAATAAGAAGAAGTCATTGGGTGCCAAATCAGGGCTGTACGGCGGATGACCCATCAGTTCGATCTTTCGTTCCGTCAGAAATGTCTTTGTTTGAGTCGATGTGTGAGAGCTCGCATTGTCATGATGAGAGTAATTCGCCTGTTCTTCTGCTTTTTTCGAATTTTTCCGATGACTTCCGGCAAACAAACAAATGGTCGTGTACCATTCAGAATTGACCGTCCTGCGTTGCTCTAATGCCACTGTTGCCACATGACCGTTAATGCCGAAGAAACAGGCAATCATTTGTTTCGATGTGCTTCTTCCTGGAACAACTTTTGTTGGTTTTGCCTCGTCTTGGAAGACTCATACAGTTGATTGCTGCTTTGTTTTCGGCTCATATGCATAGATCCATGATTCGTCACCTGTGTTATACACAGCCTTTGATGTACCTTGAACGTATTTTTCCAACATTTCCTTGCACCAATCGACACGAGCCTTTTTTTGAGCGTTTGTCAGATTATGCGGAATCCTGTGCGAACAAATTTTTTTTTTACACTCAAATGTTCATGCAATATTTTATTGATGCTAGTCATACTAATGTCCAAAGACGCCTCTATCTCACGATATGTCACATGACGATCTTGCTTTATCAGTTCACGCACAGCATCGATCTTTTCCGGCACAACAACGGGTTTTGGACGACCTGCACGGGATACGTCCTGGATCGAACATCGACCACGATTAAATTCGTTATACCAATTTTTTACAGTGCTGTAGGATGGCGCTTTATCGCTGAATAAAGAATTAAGTTCATCGAAGCACTCTTGTCTTGACAATCCACGTCGAAAGTTATGAAAAATAATGGAACGAAAATGTTCACGATTCAATTCCATTTTTTGAAAGAGAAGAACTTTTCAATTTACTGTCAACAACACAAATGAAGCTATAATGGTAAATCGTCTGCTGAATTTATGTTTAAAAATATCAAACTTTCGATTAAAATCGTCTACGGTCGCCTATCAACACTTACTGTTGCCAAGGCCAGAAATACAAATAGCAACTCTCGTATTTAAGAATAAAAGGTTTTTTTTCGATTAATTACGTAGAATTAAAAATACAGTGATGAAAAAAATATAATCTTACTGTTAATATCATTTTTTCTCCCTACTAAATGTTCTTTTACAATTTTTTAGTTAACTCTATAAGTCTACAATAAAATGAACAATTAATATAAGTGTCATTGTCAGGATTATTTCAAAAGCTCAGAAATGAGTATTTCAGAAATGAGTATGAAAAAGAAATGAATATTTCTTGAATTAAGCAATTATTTATTTCTAAAGGCTTATTTGGATCTTCAAAAGTAATAAAACTATTTCAGTTGAGCAAACAGAGTAATAATTACAAAATTGTGATCATATCACCCCTTCCTCTTTTTAATGTTTACGTATACAAAAATTCCAATACCTGTCAGGTTAACAAAATTTATAAAAATCGAACACAATTTATTATACATAATGTGTTAGTTGATTTAATGAAAAATATTTTTTATTAATATTTTCATTTATTAAAATCAATAAATTTGTAAAATTTGACATTTAAAAATGTTTCCAACGTTAAACTACAAGATTATGTGTAAAAGAAAGTAGGGTATATACATTTAAAAACATAGAAAGTTTAACTAAATGTATTCACTTTCAAAGCGATATAAATAATTTGGTGCAAAATTTATCGTTGTTGTGGTACTTCCAAAAGCACGCTGTATATACTAAACTCGTTTAACATTATAATTTGAAATACGGTTGAACCTTTCATCGTAAATTTAATGTGAACAAAAACTTTAAGCATTGTTCAAACTTTTACCTAAATTTTCGCAAACAGTCAAGCCGTGAACTTGGTTCAACGTCTCACTGAAAAATGGATATAGAGAAAAACTTTGAATTTCTTTCAACTTTTAACTACAGAGGAAGTTCCTCTTACAGAGCCGTAACTTTGGTAGAATTTCGCCCCAAGTTTCTTTTTACATTGGTTACAGCTAAATTTTTTCACCAATTTTTTGGTGAAACCAGTTCAGATTTGCGACTGCTTTTCTGAACAAACTATTGGTAGCATGCTTTCCAGATTTCAGCATCATATGTACCAGATTATAACAAATGTCATTAAAGAACAGATTACAAAAAATAAAATACATTTCTTTAAGTAGAAAATTGTTGAATATGTATATTTATATTTTCTACTGAAATTCTAACTAGTAGAAAAAAATATTGTATCAGTTTCCAGAAATGACAGAAATGAACCAGAAATGAACAGTATCAGAAATGATTTAAGTTGGCTCACTTTTGATTGCTTGTGATGAGTGGAGTAGACAGTGGGTTAATAATATCACCATTTGCGTTTTCATTTTTAAATCTAAAATGAGTATAGTCTTTGAGTAATTATTAAGGATAAATCCACGTGACTTTAGCTATCAAATAGAGTAGAAAAAGCGAAATTTGCTAAATCACATTATTCATTTCAATAAATGTAACTCCATGCTTTCTTTCATGTGAGATTAAATCCTATATATAAAAGAAAGTTAATTATTAAAATGCTTTTGTGCAATTCTGTAATCCTTAGTTTCGAGGAATGATTTCTTTTAAAACCGAATCTAATTTAAATTAGAAATTGAGATATTTTCATTAAATAAATCTTCTGACTATCAAGATTATTAAATTTGGAATAATTAAGAGTATTGCTAAATAATTCTAAAATTTCTTTTTCAATTTAAATTCAAACCGAATGTAGAAAGTGATCAAGCTTGTTATATAAATTTTTTTAGAATTAATTTAAAATAAGTATAGTCATAAGTAAATTATATTTAATTTCCAAGACATTTTTTTATGCATATAAACTCAAAAACCTTTTACTATTTTTATTTAAATTATATGTAACTTCAAAGACCGATAACAAGACATATTTTTTCAATCTAAGTTGCTAGGCAACGTGTCAGAATCTTTTCTCATTTTAATTGAATAAAGTATATTTTTATTCTAGCATAAAGTTTTCATTCTTACTATAAGCCCTTATAATGTGAAGAGACTTTAATCATTTTCTTAAATTTTTCAAATGTGCTCTGTAAAGAAATAGTTGATTGGAAGTATTGAAATACTTCTCTTGCATATTTGTAACATAATTGTGTAATGCTTCCAAGATACGTATATATTATATTAGAAAAAGATAATCAGTGATGCAGTATTTTTCGTTTATTTGAAAATCAATTTGCTTATTACAAGTTGAGGATGAAACAGCTTACTACTTTTATAACCTACTTTTGGGATATATATCACTCATAATGCCTTAATAGTTAATTTTGATCTTTAGTTTACTAAAGAAAATGAAATCTTTGTTTTTCTCCCTTTTAATATTTGTTAGGGACAAATTTTTCTTTTAAGTAATAGTTGTTTGGATTGTTATCTGGATGGAAAAAATTAAAATTGCGTTTTGCATACGTCAGTATTACTTAAATTAATTCAAATAATGTTTAAAAAGCGTACATCTGACAAATATCTATTACGGTTTCTTTTTCATAAACATTTTCGGTATCGTAATGTGAAAAAAATAGCCAAAATATTTTTTATCGCAGGAATATATCAGTGATCAAATGTTAAAATCAGAAATGCTCATTTTCTTCACATAATGTGGAGATAAAAAATGAAAAATCTTCATACTTATAAAAGAAAACATGTTTTAAAATTTTAATTAAAACCTATTTTTGGATTGTTCCCCAAATTCATAAAGTTGTCTTCTTTTTTAATTTAAATAATTTATTAAACTCCTTGAGTATCATCTAGTTTCATACAAATATATTAGGTTCAACTAGAATATTTAAAAAAAATTAAATAAATGTTTGTGTATTTATGAGGGACATGTCAATCCAATCGTATAATCAAATTCTGAACATTCTTTGAAAATCGGAATGTCTATAAATATATATTTTTAAATATTTTCTTTTCTTTAAAAACAATTGCTAAAAACCTGACTAAAATTACGAAACTTGATAATGTGTTATTAACCACATCTTTAAATTAAGTGAAAATTTGCAAAATACAGGAAAAAAATTACTGTCATATTAGTAAAAATAAATAAATAAGAGTAAAACGCTTTTTTATGTGATGCAAAAGATATCAGATACATTTTTCGAAATAAAAGAAAAAAATTAGAAATTTCAATAAAAAATACTTAACCTTCATAAAAATTTTAATTAAGCAAAATTGCTTTCACATATTTAGGCTTTATTTGAATAGTTTTCTAACTCCTCTTACTGACAAAAAAACAAATCAGTTCATATTGAATATTATTTTTTCTTTTTTTTATTTTTAAGCTAATTAATCTTATTGAGCTAACTAATCTTATTTTTCTTTACACTGTTAAAATCCTGCCTACTCTTGGTGCTGGCACTTCTTTACTGTAAAGTCCATTTTAACCATAACATGTTACGGAACAAAAGAGAGATTACGGAACAAAATTGAGATTTTATTTGAGTGAATAAGTAATTTTATGCTAGTACAGTAATAACTAGCATGTTCTTATTCATTCTAATGAAATAAATATTATTGTAAGAAATATGGTATAATATTTTCCGGTTAAAACTGATTTTAAGGTAAAATGAATATTATAGCCAGTGCTTTATACATTAATTTGATTCGGCATTTACCCTATTCAATAAGGGTTTCATATCATCATCTTATGTCAGAAAATATTTGCACGGAATCGTCAAACATGTTTCGTACCGAATATCACATAGGACTCGGCTTTCATCCTGTTCCGGTTTTTCAAAAGATGCTTTTATTAGATTATAAGCCTAAAAAAGTAATATTTCAGTCTCCAATTGCGGATCAATTTTTATAGATAATTTTTGAGTTTGTGATTAAATGCGTATAGAAGATCTATTAGTAACTATATTGTTTTTATTAATTTTCCTAGAATGTCGTATTCAATTCTTTTGAAAATATTTTCATCCAACTTCCTCCTTTACAAGATCTTAAAGAGTTTTAAATTACACGCCCTGTTACTTGTGATCCAAAAACTTGAATCTTGCTTTAAAATCTTATACGAAAGGTTCAATCCCATTTAAATGCTAATGTGAAAGTCCCAGAAATTTCTTTGCAGTGTGTCAAATCCTAACATTAAATTCTTCACATTACTGTCATTTCTAGAAAGTATATATGATGGCAGAGAATAACTACTTCTTTTATAAATCAATATTTTAAATTGTTTTCATTCTTTAGAAGAATCATTTATTATAATATATGCTATAAAACAATTGTTTCTCAAATGTAAAAAAAAAGCATTTAATAACATTTTTTTAATTATAACATCTTTATTGTTTTGCAAAATAAACTAATTATAAATTTAAGCCAATCCTGTGAAAAAAATATATGTATACATTTTTGCTTTATGAACCATGTTTTTCTCTATACCTATTAGTATTTTTTGAGTAATTTAATAAATATAGAAGAGTATGTTATTCCAGGATATTGTGTTTTTGAAATTGTCATTATTAAATCACTCGTTTTCTAAAATAAGAACGATTTTCCAAAAAGAATCAATGTTTTTAATTTGATAGGTTAACTGTTAAACAATTCTTTCATGCATTACAATCAAATTACTTTCAGTTATATTAATTAGATTAAATACATATAATGTCTTTTTTTAATAAATGTAAAGATTTAAGACAAAAGCGGAGAGTTGAATTAAAAAAATTTTCTTTTTAGTTATTGAAAATAAACTTTAATTAAATTTTATAAAATTTCAATAAAAAAAAGAGATTGAATTTTAAGAAAAAGGGAAAAAAGAGAAAAATGGAATGCTTACAAAAAAGATTGAAAGTCAAATTTTATACGATGCATTATTTATAAGTATTATATTGGTTTTTGCAGCACAAAAATTTCCTTTTACAGTTTCAGAAATCTTTCTTAAAAACATTTCAGTTTTCACAGGAATAATTTTTTGCAAGATGCTAAAGGATAAAAATATCAATCATGCTGAAGTTATTATTAAAACAAGATATTTATGTCTGTAGAAACATACAATTGAAGCAATTATAGTTTCGAATATAAACATAATCAAATGAATATGAGTTAGAAACCGATGGTAGTATAGGGAAGAGTGGGGTCAATTGTAACATTTTTTACGTAACTATTTTTAACTAACAAAAAATCCAATATATTATTAGTATTAATTGACAGACGAGTAAAGTAGACTATCCTCTACTAGAAAAAAAATAAATACCTTATTTTAAATGTTATTATATTTGTTATTAACAATTTTTTACAGTCGTGCACTTGTTACAATTGTCCCCACTTACGGGGTCAATTGTAACAGTTCGTAAATTCAACTAAAACATAGTTAATTATACATATCGGGTTGAGTAAAAAGTTTTCCGCCAAGGGGAGATACATCCGTGCCAGCAGCAGCCATTCCCGTGGTAGTTAACCTTTTCTGAAACGGGCTTTTGCATTTTAAAGCTGAAAATTGGAACTACATAACTGTGTAATTTGTTTGTCAAAACTTTATCATCTTGTGCACCAAAAAAGTGTATAAAATGGAGCTATCACGTAAGCAGATCAGAACGATTATGTACTATGAGTTCCGAAATGAACTCAGTGTAACTGAATGCCACAAGAAAATGTTTGAAAGTTTAGGTTTCAATACTGTTTCTTATGATACAGTAAAAGTTTGGTTTCGAAAGTTTAATATTGGGAATTTCAACATTGAAGATGAACCACGTTCTGGCCGCCCTATTCAGGTTGATTGTGACTAATTAAAGCAAATTATTGATCAAGACAGAAATGTTTCAACACGAACCATTGCGTTAGAGCTTGACGTTTGCCAAAAAACAATAGTAAATACTCTCAAACGCATAAATCTAACATTTAAGTTTAACCGCTGGGTGCCTCACGAATTGACTGCTGAAGACAAGAGCCATTTCTCATAAAATTGAGTGGTCGAAAGAATCTTATTAAACTTAGAGACCAAAAATCCCTATACTTCATTGTGCATTCAATTTTTTCTGAAATATTTTACGGTCATTTACCAAAAAATATATTTCCATATTTATTAAAAAATATGAAAATACACTTAAAGAATATTGCATTTATTAAAAACTTTAACTATTTAGTTACAGCATAGCCGTAAAAATGTGTGAAAACGATTAAAATAGTTGCAAGTAAATGGATTTCAAACATATCCTTAAAACATTTGAATTTACGATAGTTAAAAAAATTATGAAAATGGCGAAAAAGTTTCTGAAAATGTTTTTAAGTTTTGCTGAGGGGGTATTTAAATGCATCTTAATCTTTTTGAACTAACAATTTCAAAAAATATCGAAAATTCTTCCCTACTTGCAACAGAACTCTTCTAAAAGTTTGAGAGACCATAATTTCGAGAAATTATCATTAAGCTACTAAATATGGACGACGTAGAAATTGATAAAGAATGCCATCAGCTCACTGGGACGATAAGGCAGGAGAACTTAATGGTTGCATTATGTAAATCGCGTTATAATGGTCAAATTCCGCAAAGCGAAGGAAATAAAAACTGTTAGCTAAAGGTGTTTATGTTTTTAAATGATTTCTAATAATTTGAAATTTGGTATCTATGGGGCAAAGTTATTTTAAAAAGACTTTTATTGGCTGTAGTGTGACTAAAGCTTCAAAGGCAATAGGAAAGAATACTTTTGTTTTCCAGCTAAAAAATTTCACTTTATTAATTTACTGTTTTCAAAATTTATATTGGTTCAAAGAATTAAATATAAAAATAGATTTTTTCCAGACCTAAAATCAATTTAGATATACTTTGCGATGGTGACTTTTCTTTATTATTGGTAGTTTTGTTTTTTCAAAGTGGGCGACTCTTAAATATTTGAACCCATTAATCATATTATAAATACTTCTAATTATTGCTGAAATTTTTCAAAATTTTTGAAAGAATTTGTGTTTAAAATCATCCCATACGGGCTACAGTGAACTCTAAATATAAATAGTTATTCTAATGAAGCTTCATAAAATAACTAATCTGGACATAAAGATGCATTTCATAAAAATATGCATTTCATGAAGATCTATAATCCCAGCAGTTTTATGAATCACTGTTCTTCGCAAGCAAACATCTTACATCTATGTATCGATATTATAATCTAATTGCTTGAATTCTTAAAAATTCCATGAGACTTGTTTTTTGCATTAACGAAGGACTGAAAACTTATATATCAAATAAGTGATAAAGTACGAAAAGTACAATATGAAAAGTCTTTAAGTTAGGCAGTATTATACTTTTTTCGAACTTCATGTTAAAGAGAGTGACTCTGGATTATTATAATACTGCTTAATAAAAAATCCCTAGTATTTCCTATTTCTTACCATAAGTGAAACAACAAGAAAAACTACTTAATAAACGTTACACGCATCATTTGATAAAACACAACTCAACTACAACCTAACTCCTGTGCTCGTTACTTAATGGTCACCAATGTCCAGTAATTTTGTTTATGGTTTTAAAGCAATGCTAGTTCTAAATGGTTAAAAACCTTATAGTTTTGTATTCATATTTTTTTTTACCATACTTATTTTGAGGCAAAATACGTTCTTTGACATAGTCTTAATTGAATGGACAGACTGCTGCCGATTATTTGACCGTAATTTTATAATAAAAATTTCAACAGTATAGACTGAAATGCAAAAGTTTCTAATTTCAAAACGCAGAAAGGTCAAATTGTGAAGTTTTCTAAAAGGAACTGTTAGTGCAGTTTTGAGGATGCAAGGCACCTTAGTAGTTAAGAAAGTTCTCTAGTTGTGTGTTGGATGGCGACTCTCACTCGTGGGAAAATAAGGAAAATTATAGATTGCCCTAACCACTTTCAACGAGTGAAAAGGGACAGAATAGTTTTATTTTTATTTCACATAACGAACTTTACTTAAGAATTGACAACTGTCCCCGAGAGAACAATACATTCCGAACACAATACTACTGTTTTTACGGAAATATGGTAGATTTCAGGGCGGCTGGGATAATAAAAACTACAATTTTGTATAGTTTTTTTACGAATATGAATAAAAATATTTTAATCAATACGCATTTTGTAGAGAGTTATTTCAAACAAAAAATACTATTATGAAATGTAAAATATAAAATATATATGTTTGCAAATATCTTAATTAGTTCCAACTTATAAGTGCTCTAAAAAAACCGCGAAATTACATTATAGGGGAGAGTCGGGTAGCCCGGCCCACTTAAGGAGTATTGCTTATATTTCTATATAATACTGAGTAATAATCAATATTTTTGTATCTTTCTATTGTTTTGTCATCTAATTTGTCAGTCGTAACCTTTTACAAAAGAAATAACGCAAAATTCTACAAAAACTAATTCACCATTTTATTATTCTTTTTCATCCATTGTTTTTTTTTAAAAAAAAAACCAAAACAAGAAAAAATGATCATATCTATAATATCAAGCTTTTAGCTCGCAACATCAGAAAATGCGTGTTATTACCTCACGTGACCCTGACATAATTAAATAATGCAAAAAGAATAAACCAAAAACTTAAGTTCATACTAACTAAGACTAAGTTAATAACAACGTTAATAGTTCATAAAACTAAGTTAAGTTAAACTTAGTTTAACTTAAAAAAATAGAAATTTAAAAAAACATGTTTTTCAGCTATTTTCAAAGTCGGGTGTCGGGTGTGTCGGGTTTTTCAGTGTCGGGTAGCCCCACCCAGTTACCAAAATTATGTTTTTTGACTGTTTTTTCAGGTGTAAATGAAAATGACCAATATATTGACAATAGATAAACCTCATTTATGATTTTTATCAGAAAATTATTTTATTTATTATATATATATATATATACGGCATTTAAAAGCATTAATTTAGGTATTTTTCTCTCATATGGNAAAAATTATGTTTTTTGACTGTTTTTTCAGGTGTAAATGAAAATGACCAATCATTTTTATCACAAAATTATTTTATTTACTACATATTTATATACTTTTAGTGAATTCTATCATTTAGTAACAATCATTTAATAACAACAATATTTGTTGTTAAAAATGCACATAACATTCAAATTTGAGGAAATAAAATAAATAATCTTTGCAACCATACATTTATCGACGAAATAAAATTGGACGGTGATACTCGACATTCATGTGAGTTCTCGAATTCAATTTTTTTGTAAATTTGTAATTACTCGAACAATTTCTTACATATAAACTTCTTTCTTTGTGGAAATTAAACTTAAGACTACATACTTTAATGCTGTAGGTATAGAAAAAATTATTTTTTTAGTATTAAAATGAAGTTTAATCGAAACATTCAACCAATTTTTCTTAATTTCATGACTACTGTATTCAACATATTTTCAAAACTATTGTTTACCATGTTACCAGTTGCATAAATACTTGAAACTTTGAAAATAATCTTTTTTTAATATAACAATTAAAGTCCGATGACCCATTGACTTGAAAAAATATTCTATACATGTGAAATTGGCTGTGGGCGGGGGTACCCGCTGGGCGGCGCTACCCGATTCTCCCCTATATGTATTTTCAAACAGAATATATAGATACTGTCAGTTTCCTATTCTTAAATAAGCGCATGGTTTAGAATCATACATTAAATCATCAGATCATTTCTTTGCCCAGCTTTCAGCAAATCTACATCTACTTTTCTTCCGTTTAGTTGAAAAGGAGTCGATGTAGTATTCTTTTATTCAATTTCAAATTTCTCCAACTTTTTCTCGCTCGCTCGACTTGCAATTTTAACATACACGATTACACCAAACTCTCCTGGAAAAAGAATATTTAAGGTTTTTGAAACCCGTGTAAAGGTTTAAACAAAAATTAAACAAACCTTGAACCTACTGTACTCAACATATTTTCAAAACTATTGTTTGCCATGTTACCAGCTGCATAAATACTTGAAACTTTGAAAATATTATTTTTTTAATATAACAATTAATGTCCGATGGACCCATTGACTTGAAAAAAATAGTCTATACATATGAAATTGACAGTGGGCGGAGGTACCCGCTAGGCGGGGGTACCCGACACTCCCCTAAGTTTTAATTATAAAAAAAAATTCAATGTTAATAGGCATCGAAATTAGAATAGATTCATTAAAAATCATAATAGATCATAAAAAAGATTAGATTCAAAAAAATATATGGTGATATTTTCATTGGAAAATAAATACAAAATATAAGTATTATACTATCTGCCATGTTTGAAAAAAAGAAATACGCAAGTGAATAACAAATAAAATAAATAAATAAAGTGAAAATGTGTAGAAGTATAACAAAAGAGATGATAACAAAAACGTAATAGCAGAAATAGGTGTTACAAACTAGACACTAATAATTTTTTATAGATATTATAGCGAAATTCCCTAATAATGAAGCAGCAAAATGGCATTTGACGAGGACAGAAACTCGGGTTCTCCCCATGCAGCAACACAGATCACACAACGCATTCTCATAGTCTTTTTGAAGATGACAAATGCTTTGTGCCTGCGAACCTAAGATCATGGGGTATCAAATCATCTCACTCTTAAATTAATCCGAATAATTGAATATCTAATTGTATACTATTTTCTTGACCCTTGAATAGGTAAGAGTAGTTGCTATCCTAGAAAAATTTCCAGAAGCAGTTACAAACACTGAGCTGAAATTTTTTGCCCCAAGAGCATTTGAGATATACTCCATTGGGTTAAAGTCTGCTGGCCACTTCATCCTTTGCTTTTAGTTTAAAGGAAGTATTTTAATTTAAAAGTTTTAAGAATTATTCTTAAGTTTAATTTAAAGAAATTATTCCAATATCCAAGTTTTATGTGAACATGTGTTATATCCGTAAGTAGAACAAGAGCTGATAGCGTCTATGAAAAAATTCATGTAGGACTCTGAGATCCCAATCCTACTCCTTAGAAAAATTAAGATACCTTCGTGATAGTCAGCTCAAAGCTTACTTGAACAGGTGAAGGTGACATAAATCTTGTATCCAGAACAGAAGGTTTAGTTTCAAGTAAAATCAAGGGACGTAAATTAGTTGAAGTGCACTTTATTCAGTCACATGTTTAGAATTAAAATGACGGTTTAAGGATATGTGATGTTTGTACAATAGGTCGATATTTTTATTTTTATTTTCACAGGAGTAGTTTAAAATATTCAAGTAAAATCAAGAATAATAACTCAGTTTATTGAATCTATATATTTAAAAGCTTAAGTGATCGGTGTTATATATTTATAGCATAATCAAAATAGACATGAACTGTTTAATATGAACACATTATAGTAAAAGGATAGAATTATAGTAGTTATTCACAGGTATTTGAAACTACAAAAAAGTTAACATTAAAGTATTATCAAGAGAAATGCCTCTAGTTTCTTTAAAAATGCTATATGTTTAAAAGTTTAATGATTTTTGTTTGTTTTTTTAATTTTATGAAATCCACTTTTATGTTGTTTTTCTTTCTTTATTACAATATGTTTTCTATTAACTTCGAAAAAATTACAAAGAAAAAATAAAACTCTCGTCCAAATTTTTCACTGCTTTCGTATAACAAATACATATTAATACTTAAGATCGATTTTCTATCCAAACTGCTTAAATATATTGTTGCAACAATATGTTAACTTGAGAAATAATGTTAATCAAATTTAAATGATTGTGGGAAGAAATGTTTTGTAGTCCTAGTCTTCAGTTAAACATTGCTTAATTGTGTTTTGTTGATATTAAACAATAATTTTGGAAGAATGAATTTATAACAATTTATATAAAACTAAATTCCACAGTCTCTTCCCCTTCCGTAGTGTCTTAAATAAGCGTATGAAACTTAAATTGTCATTATTATAAACTAAATGCTCCTTCAACTTTAAATTTACTTCACAAAATTTTTTATTAGCATCTGAAATGACAAGATTATGGTACCGTTTCAAAGAGTGACAGTAAAATACTTTTATCTCTTAAAAATAAAAAGTCAATGATCAAAGTTGAGGAACGAATTTTTAAACATTCACTGTCTGATTATAATATCACAGTATAAACTAATTATAGAGTAATATTATCTGTACTGCCATGCAATTGCAAAACCAACGTAGGTGCTTCACATTTGATTCTGATAGAAGTGACTTGACAACTATTTTCTTTCTATTGATAATGCTACGGACTATTTCAAAAAAATGGTTAAATAAAATTTATCTTTGAAGAATTTTTTTTGAAATATGTAGCTTACCATACAAAGATGCCAAATATATAAAAATCTCAATTATGAAATTTTTGTTGCTTACGTTGATTTTTCGATTGCTCGATAGTATAAGTGTTTTGTCGAGAGCCTCATGTACGAAGTCAATTCATGAAAATTGACTATAAATTTTCGGAATATTAATTGATACTTATCACAGTTGTCTTAAAGACGTAGAACTGCTTTAATTCGAAATAATTCAAAGCAGTGGATGAAACATTACTTCTCTAAAAGATTCTCAGAAAAATTGCAATTGCTTGATAGACAGCTCACATAAGTTTAAACTAATAAAAGCATATTTTTTATTACTCTTTCTATTAAACAGATTTTTCGCTTGAAGAAAATAGTATATTTTGTTAAGAAGATGAATTTTTCAAGAAACAAAATGATTGCAAAGCAATCATGGTGATTGGTGAACGGAAAAACTAGAGGTTGTGCTCAGAAGTTATAATTGGAAAGGCAGATGAATAGATAGTTAACTATTGGCCTGGCAAATAGATTGTGTCTTATGAAGTTAATAATCTATGATTCAATTTTTATAAGAACAATCTACATATTGGGATGCTTAAAAATCTTTTTCAGAACTAACTTGTTAACAATACAGTAGGGGAAAGTGGGGTCAATTGTATCAGGGTACGATTGTAACAGAGCAAAAATTTCGAGTGTCGGGTTCTAGATTTGGTTCCTAGGTGGCGCACAAGGTGTATTTAATAAATCTACATGTACACACCTGCTGGCAACCATTTTTATGTAATTTTGAAAGAGTTAGATCACAAAAGATATTTTCACGCTACGTAAGTATTTTTTTTGGTATTAGAATATTATATTGTAACAAAGTAATTTTGTTTAAACAAATAAAAATTATTAACCGAATATGTAAGTGGACACCTTAATTAACATTTCAAAAAAAAAATTATTAGCTATGTTAATTAACTAGCATTGTTTTTAACAAATGAAGCTGAAATGGCGCCCTGGGGACGATTGTAACAATAAGTAAAGGGACGATTGAAACAGCTGAAAATAAAATTCATAATTTCAATTGCAATTGTTTAACCCCTTTCTTATGTTTACAAACCATTACTTAACTCTTTAAGAACCACCAATAGTTTCCTATATCATTTATATCATTTATATCACTTATATCATCTATATCATTTTTTACTAAATGTGTAGTATTAAAAACTATAATCTAAAAACTAGAATTTTAGCTAAATCGATACCATATTAATGGAAAAATTACCAAATGAATGGTTTAAATACAGTATATTTTGGTTCATATTACCAAAATTGTTATTATTATTATTTTACCAGAAATGTTATTACTATACAATATGGTGATTTCTTCCGAATTCTTTTTCCGTCTAGAAATTTTTTAATAATTTTTCGTTCATAGCAATTAAATTAAATTTAGCTTAAAAAAAATTCGATATATTTAATAGCGATAGTAATAACTTTTAAGATTAATTAATTTTTTTTTATATACTGTTTAGCAAAACTTATACCACATAACATTATTAATTAAAGTAATTTTTTAGCTCATTTTTTCACATTCAATTTTCAAGTATTTACGCCAAGTTTTAAAGCTCTTCACTTTAAAAAAGCCAAACATAAATTAAGTAACTTTCAAAAAATTTAAGCTCAATTTTGCATTAAATGTTGTTTAACGCAATTTGTTTTCTAGAAAAAGAAATACGAAGTAAGTCATTTAATAACTCTTAAAACAGAATGGTGTAAACCGAAGCTACTGCAAAAAACTAGACTTTTAATGAATTTTTCATGCCTTAAAAGTATGCCACACATTCGTAATATTTTATATTTTTTATTCCCTGGAATTTAAATTAAAACTGAATAAAATTATTTTAAAACTTTTTACATATTTTTCTTTTTGCTTGACCAAAAGTTATTTAAGAACTAATCTTATCTTAAAGTTTCTTTTAAGAAATAAATTTTAAGTATTGATTTCCTTTTTTCCAAAAAAAATATATAAGAAGAATTTTCGAGAAAGCAGCACTAACAATAGCAGTGAATTTCGAACAAATTAGAACTTTGCAAAACGCAAAGCTCGATTCAAAGGCATAAATAAAAGAGATTCTTTTAGCACGTTAAATTTCAGCTCTATAGCTGCATTTCTTCAGGCAGTAGAGAGGCTTGGATAGAACTTTTTACTACAAATTTGACAGTTAATAATATTAGGACAGTTTAGAATGTTATTATTCTTTTCCTTCCATCGTACTGCTTGTATGTTTTCTATATACTATGGTAATTCAAAAGTATTTTAAGTCTTAGAAATGTAACGTAATGTTAAATGCTAAAAACCGCTGATTCTCTTGTAATTTTTCAATGGTGAATAAAGATTAAAAATAAGTAAAAAAAAAAAAGAAATCTAGTTTCATTTCAATCGATTAGATATGAACAGTGGTGGCTCAGCGGATAGAGCACTTGCATGCCAATGAACTCGGGTTCGATTCCCAGTGATAGCTGGTCTTAACGAATTCCGTACGCTGCTCGCCTTGACCACAGTGCTGACTTAAAATATCCACAGTGGTAGACAAATCATGTGTTAAAGTCCATGAAGCGCAAATGCTGACTAGGTCCCTTAAAAAAGTACTGCGCGAAGGCAAATTTCCACCAATACTTAATCCAGGAGTTTCTTTGTCTTCTGAATTGGGTTCAAAATTACCAGGCTGTGGAGTTGAACATTGGCAGTCGTAACTTTGCTGAAAGGTTACGTGCGTGCACTTAGAGTCTACAGTATTCACCGGATGCCCCTGACGGGGGCGGGACGGGGTTAAGTTTTGATTGGAAGTCGTAACCACAAAGTTGGGCAGGTTATTCAATTACGTTAATAAAATGAAAATAAAATGGATGATATAGTAAACTTAATATTTGTTATATGAAGCATTTAGTCTGATCTACACCGAAAAGTTTAAACCGCATTTCAGAATTCGGTCTGATCTACACCGCAAAGTTTAAACCGCGTTTCAGAATTCGGTCTGATCTACACAGCAAAGTTTAAACCGCGTTTCAGAATTCGGTCTGATCTACACAGCAAAGTTGTAACTGCATTTTAGTTTAGTTACTTGATAACATTTCCAAGGAATAAAAAAAAATCGGAAAATTTCTAAGCACAATTTATTGATATTCAAATAATTTAAACATAAAAAAAAACTCTCTAGAAATATTTCAGCGTCAAAAAATATAAATTTTATAATATAACGTTTTAAAAACAGTATTTTTAATATTTATAATATGGTATTTTTTACCATATTTTGAACTTATACAAAACATAATTGCTAGGTTTTGTGTTGTTTGAACAAATCCAATTTAAACCCCACTTGATTATCAGATTGACTAAAGGGTAAAGGTGGCTAGTTGCAAAAAAATATTTTTTGTCCTTCATTATTAATTAAATTTCATGAAACATTCAATTTAAATTCTTTCTAGAGACAAGAACTTTAAATGAATAGCTTTATTTTAAACATCTATTTTTGCTATTTATTTCTAAAATAGCAGCAAATAAGAATGTTTATTTGCTGTTATAAGAAACAACAGAAACAGAAATTCTAAAATTCATCATAATTTAGTAAACTAGCTTTTTAATGGCAGGTGGCTCTAAATAAGGCTATTTGAATTTAGTACGTGGTAGTTAAATGTATTCTTATAAGATAAAAAATCTTGTAGGTTTAAATGGCGTTTCATTTCTTCCTTCTCTTTTTTTTAGAAAAAAAGTACTTTTTTTATGATACAAACATTATATTGCTCATTCGATAAAATGGTAAAAATATATTTGGTGAGATTTTAGCACGCTATGATAAAAGAAATTTTTAAAAAATGAACTTTCATTCAGCTATATAAAATTGTTTTATGCATGCCAATTTTTCTTCAGACAAAAAACGAAATCTTCTTTTCCACTTGACTGGAATTTCAGGAATGTTAAACTAATCTGTCATGTTTTTGCAACGGGTAAATAAAATAAAGAAAAATTTCCCTTTTTTTCCTAGCTCACATGCTATGCGTTCTATGACAAATCATTTGTAACACTTTTTCACTTTAAAAAGAATTTTGGCATCAAATAATATAGTTTCCGTTATCCGCTTGAATCGTTTCTTCAAATTGTATATGAAAAAAAAATATATGCGAATTCTTGAAACTTTTCAAAACTTTAAGATTTAAGCTGAAATAACGAATTGTTTTTAAACCTCTATATGTTACTATGCATGCAAATAATTTTAAAATAATAATAATAACTTTTAATGATGGAAAACTTGTAATCAATAAAAATATAATGAAAAATGTATTTAATCAAGTAATTTAACTTTTCGATACTAGAAAAATAACCATTTTATTACCACGTATATATCAATTGCCTTCGTGTATCTCTGTTCGGGTGGAATTTTGTAATCGATTTTAAACTAACTTCCCCACTAGCTACAAACTTCAAATTTGGCACATAGTTCAGAATTGGATGACAATACATGAAAATGAAGAGAAAAAAGACATACAAAGTAAAATTAAATTAAAATTAAAGACAAATTTATATTTTCGCTATTGTCCTTTGTTGTCGATTCGATTATTTCAAATTAGTGTCACATGTCCGTTGAAAAATTTTGTGTACAGTGAGAGAAAAATTAAGATTTTGGAAGTGAGTACAAAAGAAAAATCAAAGCAAAAAGTGATATTTTTAAAAACCACGTTTTTGTAGTGGATAATAATAATTAGAAAACAAAAATTTGAAAAACGAAAAACGTGGTGTGCACGAAATAAATAACAGTACATATACACATACATGTACACATTTTCTTACTCATACACATGCAAAACCACATACTCATCCACATATACATCCTCATGCACATGCATATACACAAACATATTCCACATACACATGCACATTCAGATTCAATTACAATTACAGATATACATACACATATTCTCATAAGCATACATACTCACACCAATATAACGTTACTGTTATGTATTTCATGCACCCCACTTTTTTCGTATTTCAAATTTTTGTTTTTTAATTATTATTCTCCACTACAAAAACGTGGTTTTTAAAAATAAAGAAACCACCTAATATACCTAAAATTGAATTTTTTGGATTACATTTAGACCTTATATTTCTTATAGACATACTGATTCATCAAATCTTCCCATTCTTCCATTTCTTGTCTCTCCTTCTCAAAAATAAAAATCTCTCTTTTGACGATTCAGTAATCCTTGATCCTTCGTTAATTTTGAGAATTATTTTGTCTTGAAATCATGCGATTTGTGACGTAATGGGAACTCTAATATACGACGAAAATGTTTATTCAACTCGAAACTTCTTCTTAGTGCATTGTGGAGGATTGTTAACTAGAATAGCGAAACTGGGAAGAAGACTAGGTGATCGAAAATAAGGAAATAAAATTAGCCTACAAGGCTGCATGGTGGTCAAAGAGTTTGCATTATACCAGGAAGATCCCAGGTTCAAATCCTGTTCAGGGCATGGGTCTAATTTATCTCTCTGTTCTATTTGTCTTTTTTGTGCTATTAAGGTTGACATAGCTATTTGGTGTTTCGAATTAAGTAATTATTAGGAAAGTTAGATACATCAATCAATATGAGAATTTTTTTTGGAAAGAAAATAGAATGGCGAAGTATTTCTTTACTTATGACGAAATTCGTTTTCTCGAATAAGTGATGACAGTTATATCGTCACTTTTACGATATGTTTGCTCGTAGCATATACCAAAAAACGGTTTCGACAAAAACGAAGAAAGATTCGTGAAATGTTTTAATTCATTTTTTACCGTGATCAATCTATGCTACAATAACTTCTGTTGAAACAATTCACCCAAAAGTTACAATTTAAAATTGTTCAGAAGCTACTAATTTTACTTAACTATCAGGAACGTCTTGGTTGACTAAAAAGCATTAAAATCAATTTTTAGGAAGCATTACAAAAATTCTTAGGATAATTGGAAAAAGCTAGTTTCCCTGAATAAATTAATCCAGACTTTCCATTAACCCAGTCTTAAGATATTGGAAATTGTATCTTCCAGTTTCAATTTCCAATATCTTAAGAGGAACTCTTCATTGCCGTTAGAATATTACTTTCGAACAAAAATGAAAATTCTACTTGAATAGGTTTTTTGATATTACAATAACGTTGCATTAAACTGGAATTTTTTCACAAATAAAGTCTCTGAGTTTAAAGTCACATTCTATCGAAAATTAGATTTATATGATCGGCATTGCTGTGTACCAAAGGGAAATCGAAAATCAATGTCTGTTTTTTAGTATGAGCCATTAAACATTGATTAATGTGAATTTAAGCAAACACAAAAAAAAATCGAAATATGGCGAAGCACTATTGTAAGAGACAGTAAAGAACACCAGACTTTGAGGATTAAAGAAAACATAGAAGAATTTAAAGACAATCATTAAAAACACCTTCAAATTTCGACCGCAATTAAACATGTCTTGATGGATTGCGTAGTCACCTTTTTTAAGAGTGATCAGTTAGATTTAAATTACGCTTTTGCTACTTTCTCTCACTTAAATATTTGTTTTTAACTCTCAGAATGTGCACTTTACAATCTGCTTTTTTCCTCAAAGATTCTTAAAATGTAAATTATGGGAGCTAATAAAGTAACACCCTGTTGAGGAAGATATGAGTTTCATTTAAATTAAAATCCATCTCTAGTTCGAACTGAGACTATAGTTATAGCTCTGCACTAATTTTACAAGGAAACTAATTATTGGTTAGACTCTGACTAAAGCCGGGCTAGCCCTGTTAGTTAAAATGTGCAGAGTTATAAACTAGTTTAAGTTAGCTAATAAGATAATACATCTTAGGCTGATTATATAAAATTTTCATTCAAAAACGTAGGCAAATATTAATATAAAAAAACATTTGAATGAGAACTACTAAGTTTGATACACTGTTAGAAATTTCTCGGAAAATAAGCCTTAATAACTATTTATTTAATTGCTATTTTACCATATTCCAACAAAACTGTCAAATAACTATAAATAAGATTGTAATCAAACTGTTTACTGTAAGAAAAACCGTTAATCAAGTGCTTTCACCTAATACAGTTAAACAATTTAGAATTTTATCGCGCCAACTGAGCCCACCTGATCAAGCCCTTTAGTTTTTTAACTGTGTACATGTCGGACAGAACTTCGAGACAGACATTCGAGGCCCAGCGTTGACATCACAATACTATTCTCTTCAATACAGGAAAATTTTTCAGTGTCCTGCACTCTCCAATGCCCATTACCTAACGAAAAGCCTAGATCCTATCTCCAGTTAAATTTCGTTTTTACGATTTTGAAACCATGCTTGTTGTAAATGGTTTAAAAAAAACGTATATTTTATCTTCAGTGTTTTATATAACCATACTAGCGGTAAGCGATTAAAAAGTGTAGAGGTAAAAAATTTCCATTACCATAAACTTTACGGTGAATCAGATGGACATATTGCTGCTGGTTATTTTACCATAATTTTAGACAAAAAATTCTAACAGTGCATGATGTCATCAAATAAAACGACTAAAATCTGCTTTTAGGTACTAGAAATATACATTTCTTCTTTGAATGAATTGCACATATAGAAAGGAAACAATATGTACTCACCTCTAAAATTGCGAAATTATCTTACATATTCTCGACTTTTACAAAACATTTTCCTCTTTTTTCTTGTCATATCGTTTTCAATTTTATTTATTGAAGACTTTTATAACAGCCATCTGCGTCTCTTGTCTCTTCGTGATTTCGTGAGAAAAATGTTGGATATATTTTCTATCTAGAGGCCATTCAATAAGCTTGGTTTTGTGTCTCAGATGGAGTGCAGTTTATTATAACAAGTTTCACGCACTACACATCATTTTGAAGAATATGAGATTTCATTGCGGAGATTCGTCTGAATTATTTTCATTTTAGAGATTTTATATTGCAACTTAGCTTAAAATATAACGGCAAGCTGTCAAGATGTATTTATATGATTTATGTGATATAGGATTCTCTTAAAGTGATTTCTTCGAAAACGATAAATTTAATACCATATTCTTTATATTTTATTGCACAGTTTGTATTCAAACGCTTCTTGATTTTGTATTATCTACCGATATTAGGAAAAGCTGTGAAGTAAATTTTTAAACATGGCACTATTTAGGATATATTTTTAGAGTAGTATTACATATTTATTTTTTTTCTCAAATTTTGTAAACAATAAATTGTTGTTAAAGTATAAAACGCAAGTTCTGTAAAAATGAGATTTTTAGTATTGCTGTTTTAAGTGTTTTTTTATGTGTGACATATGGCGGATGAAATTTATAGCATCAACTTTTGTCGAGTTCAATCGAGGATCTTTATTAGTTTAATATGACTGGTTGTATATTTAAGATATTAATATATTATCTATTTTTATAATGAAGAGTTGGTGTTTTTGTGTTTCTGTTAAAATTCCATGAACGTTAGTGTTAGAGTCACAGAATTTCGACAGAGGAAAAATGGAAAATTCGAATCTTAAAAAATTTCCAACTACGTTTTTCTTACGTCCTTCTTGCGTTTTCATTATTTAAAAGATAATATCAGTGGCATTTCCTAGATTTTCGCCATACTTTAAGATATGTTTATGAAATTACCGAATTTTGCCACGCATTATAAAACAACACTTTTTTGTTATTTATACCAAACTCCTCAACAAAACGCTTTGGTAAAAATTTTTCAGCTTTTTGGCGTTCCCCTATTGCCAGAAACATGGAAAATTTTATCTTATTATGGTAGCTTTGACCATACTTTTTTCTCTGGTTATATAACAATAAAGTTCAAGATGTAGAAAAAGCATGGAAAAAATTACAGAACAATTAAAAAAGGGAAAAAGAAAATAATAAAATAATTCAAATAAAATAATAATTCAAAGAATGTGTCAATCATATTTTATAATTTAAATACATTACTTTTTTTAACCTAGTTAATTCTAGTTGAAACTTTTGTGTTAAGTTTTGCAGCCATTGCGTGTTCGAATAAATGAGGTAATATGATATATTCTCTTTTTTTTAAGGAGCAACAATGTAAAGATTAACATATAGCAGCGTATGCATATTGATTTTCTATAGTTATTCTTTCTAAATCTTATTATTAAACTTCAATGTAGAGGTAAACATAATTGAAATATATCTGTATATTGATTTTTTGACAAAGAAAATATTGTCATACTTTTCTTTAAGAAATTCTTTAGGGAAGTTAATAATGAAATGGAAAGGAATGTAGAAACATAAAAATCTATTGAAATGGTGACCAGATCAGACATTCTTATTGGACAGAATAATCACGTGGTAACATTGCAGCAAACAAGACACCTGTAAATTGTATCATTTTTTTGTCATGATATGTAGGAGACTGATAAAATTTACTACTGAAGACAAAACCACATTACATATATTTCAAAGATTTAAATTTGAAATAACTGAAATATTATCACCTGCCATTTTTGATTTTGCTTGAAATGAAAGATTAGAAGTAGTTATTTGTTTATTTTTATTATTTTTCAAGGAAATTCGCATTAATATTAGAATATAAATATTATTCTTTTGTAAATATGATTTTTCATGTGGTTGCAATAACCGATGTAAAAAAGAAAAATAAATTAATATGTATCTGTAATAAAGAAAATTGCAACCAAATTAGAGTTCACTAACTATACAACAAAACTGCATTAGTTTCAAAGATTGTTATAGTTATTCTTGTCTGTTTCTTAATATAATTACTTTGCACTTTCGTCAAAAACATTCAGGCAAATACTCAAAATTCTAAAAGTTTGGGTGCTTAACAACTGTTTAAAGTTCCGAGTAATTTTGGATGAATTAAACATTCACTGTATGAAACCTTTGGATTAAATTACTGTTTAAAGTACCACAGTTTATGTGCATCATCTGTAAAATCCATTTTAGCGTAAAATATTATACTTACAGTAATTAGGGTTTCAGTAGTTTTACTAAAAAATGGTGTGTATCAGAGTTTTTGCCCCGTAACACATTCTGGTAAGAATGGATTTTACGGTAAAAAGTTTCGTCACACGAAGTTAATCGTAATTTGATCCGGAATTGTCATACAAAGCAGTTAACCTGTTATGCAAGAGAAATTAGTAAGTGATAGTCGTGAAGTTTTTAAATATGCTATGAAGATTGGGAAATAAAACAGGGACCCTGTTTAAATATTATTCCAATAGTATTAAAAACTCTTCTTCCTAGTATTAAAAAATCTTCGAGCCTAAGACTGTATTATTATAATAAAAATATAACTATATTTTAAAAGAAATAAAAATTATTGCTGTACAAGTTTGGAGGTTGGTGCACAGACTTAGCAGAGGTCAGAGCTTCTTTGCTCATCAAAATATTTTCTTAGTCAGTTTATTTTATCGATTTTTGCAAATCAGCGATATAATTTAAAATATTTTGACTCATTCCTAATCTTAAATATTACATGACCTTGATATAATTGTAGTTAATTTAGTGGATCATAACTAATTTTATGCTTATTAATGCTGGTAAAACTTAAGAAACGTACTTGATACATTTTTTAAAAAAATCTGCGTAACACAAAATTCGTCGAAAGTTATTTATGTACAAAATTAAGAAAATAGGGGAAAAAAACTGTATTGGCATGCCATCAATATCACTTTCAAATGTAAGTGATAAATAATGATACTCAGTATTTATTTTGAGCAGTAAATGCTTATTTTACGAGCTGAAATTCACCACCAAATGTTGAGTTTCCAGATTTGAGTTTTTTTATAGCTTATGTATTAACGAAACCTTCAATTCTAAAGTATCATATTCTGACAATAATTTTATCCATTTAAATTATAAAATAATCAAATCAAGCATTTACATCATTTTAATTTCCATAATGCTAGTTAATAAGTTCAGTTTCAATCACAATTTTTTGTTATCAAAGAAACAATATAAATCTAGTACAAAAAAAAATTAACAACAAAAAATAAGCACAATAAAACAGTATAAAGCAACAGTAATACATAGTAGTAAGCATAAGTTTTAAAACGATATGATTTTTTGTTCTACTTTTTCTTAATGCAAAATTTCTTAATGGTGTAAATAAGTAATTTTTAGCTTTAATCATCTTATACAGTAAGAAAATAATTACAGGCTTGAATTTTATTTAAGCGAACACCAAATAAAAGTTTTAAAAATTGAAATCAAAAGTTTTGAAATAATAAACACAATTAATTTTTTTATACTCAACTTACGTAATATTTACTCCTATACCTCAGTGATTGGAATAGAGGAATTACCCGCAAAATATGATGGTTTGAATCCAGTTCCTGTCTTTAAAATAATGGTTAGGTATTTTTTCTTTCTATACAAGCAGTATGCTAATGGTTTCTAGCTTTCAATAACTTTGCGCTGATATTCAAATTTGCTTGACGTATTCTCACTTACCTGAAATGTTCTAGAAGATCAAGAAAAACGATTCAACGTTAAGACGCGTTAAAACGAAGAAAGAAGGCTGCTGACTAAACAGAAGCACTAATCAAAAATTCTAGGAGATGACCACCGAACATGAACTTACAGTGAGTTTACGCATCATAAGACGTCGCCTGAATGAAGCTGAATTGTGTACATGCGTTCCTTTAGAAAAACCTCTCATCCGGGCAATGATAAGAATGATTTGATTGAAATTTTCAATGGAGCACGCAGCATGGGCAACTAAAGACTGAAAGAAAGTCTTTTGAAGTGATAAGAATTTTCAATTTGTTTGCAAGTGATAGTCAACATTTTATTTGTCATCCAAAGGATATCAGACTGGATCCTCTGTACCAACGACCAGCAGCGAAACACGGAAAGCGATGCCTTCCTGTCATAATGGCATCGCCCCACTTGGATACAGAGATGGGACAATGGAGCAATATGTTAAAAAAATATTTGAGGTTCACATGCTACCTTATGCTCGTAAGAAGATGCATCATGGATGGATGTTTCAGCAGGATAATGCTCCCAAGCACACCCTAAAACTCAGACAAGTTGATTTAAAGGTAAGAAGGTTGAAACTTTAAATTAGTAGAGTTAATTGCCTGACCATAATCAAATGGAAAACAATCAGGAATTGATCGGAAGACGAGTCGGGTCACTGAAGCATTTTTCAAAGTCTGAACTCTTTATGAATCTTCAGTCGGAATGGATGAAAATCCTTTAATACACGCTAGAAGTTATTTCATGTCCAGACAGTATGTCACTGTCATCGGAGCAAAATGATATGCAACGATATATTATTCGTTTTTTATATTTTTTTACTTTCAGACAATTTCCTAAAGATTATTAATTTAAAGTTTGGAAAAACTGCATCACCTCAAACTTTTGATTTCTAAGTATCAAAATCTCGTTCGGTGTTTGTTGAATTTAAAATTTTTAAGTCTATTATTAGTTGTTCCCCGTGTATGATGACTAAAGCTACAAATTTCTAGTTTACATCATAACGAAACTTTACTTACAGATCGTCTCAAAACATTTACTCATTTGCTGTAAGAAACATGTGCTCATTTATAGTATAAGCTGTATCAAATATTAAAAAATATTCATCGTCAATAAGTAGTGTAAAAAAGTAGAAATCGCATAAAAATAATTATTTTGGCAGAAAAAACTTAAGCAATTAAATTGATTAAAACTTTAATCTTCAAACAAATGTGACATGTCTTTTGAAAGATCTTGAGAAGCTACATTTCACTAAAAGTATCTTTAAGAAAGTTTCTCTTTATTTATTTTTTACTGTGCAAGTGTTACACATTATCGTAACAGTAATTTTGGCGAACATGTCCCGTAAACACATAAAATATATTTCATAAACGACGTCGCAAACATCGATTTATTAAATAAGTTACTGACAGCTACAGAAATAACAGTTTCATTGCAATAATAAAACGTTTTAATATTGATTAAAAAGTAATGTTTTAAGTTTAAAAATAAAATTCCAGACAATTTTCGACACAGTCTTGATTCATATGGGGAGAATTTAAGAAGAAATAATGTCCCTTATTGAAAATTTATTAATTATTTCCTGATTCGAATTGGTTAGCTGAGGTAAATTTTAGTTGTTCCATCACATGAGTCTTTAAACAAGAAGATAAAACACAAATTATACAGATTTCTACACACTCGATTTCGGGCGTTAGACGACTGCGTCTTAAAATTCTGTTTGCAATCCAGTTGATTGATATTTTAACTGCACTTTTGAGCCTGAATCTAATGTGAGTGTAAGATTTAATCATCTTTTGACTTCTATCAGCAAAATTTATTAATATTTTACCGCAAAACAGAATTTACTGTCAATAAAAATTTTGAGCTTTTTCCTAAATAACTAGCTGGCTAGAAGTACAATTGCACCTTAGTGTTTGAAAGCAATAAAATGTTCATTTTCTGAATTCTAGAAGTAAAAACGATTCTGATATTATCGCATAAGTTAGTTCATCATCAGTGAAAATTACAACTTTTTTTTAAATTACAAAGGAAAAATCAAATTTCAACAGGTTCTCAGTGCCAGCTGACGGCATCATTTTTAATATATATATATATATATATATATTAATGNTAATAAATAAATTTTGTACCCTCCTTCCCGACCTATGACCTGTTTTAATCCTTCCACTCGGCAACGACGTTATATATATATATATATATATATTACAATAAAGACAAGACATAAGGACAGGAATAAGGGAAGATAAGAAAAAAAGGGAAGAAAATTAAGAAAAATGATGAGTTTTATATACTGCGCTTAAGCTGCAAGTATATAGAACTCATAAAATAAGTTAAAAATGTTGAGAAAACATGGAGAAAAATGTAATAAAGATTTGTGAAAAAATAAAAATAAAAAAATATTAAAAAAAAATATTATTCAAAACAGCGAAATACCGAAAGCAAAATAATGAAAAGATATAATATCGTCATCAGCTCACCCGATTATATCCGCAAAAAAGAGTGTTTTCTAATATTGTATTCACATAGCTAAAGCAAAATACATCAATACTCACACTTTTGGTATACTTCACTCTTATTTTTCTTTTTAATATCCAAACTTCTCAAAAAAGATTTATGATTATTTTCCTTAATTGAGATTACAGAGTCATTTCTTGGAAGATGTAAGGAATAAAATCTCTATCAAACCAAAAATAATTTTTAAAAAAAACGAACTAATTTGTATAAATTCTTAAATTAATACGTATAACTTTACTTAATACTTCTCTAATTATATCCAATAATATTTTAGTACAAAACTCGAATTTTTTTTCACATTTACTAATCAAAGCTCTGATAAAATTTATTATCACTGCTTAACATATTTTAATAACAATATTCATAATTTTTTTAAATACTATTTCTAAGTAATTATTATGAAATATTATTCCTAAATAAATATAACGTAATAATATTGCTTAATAATTGCTACCGATTTATTAGTAAAGAATAAGACGGAATTCAGTTAAATACCAAATAAAGATTAGATTTGCATAAAAAAACAAATGAATAAAAACAATTATTTAATTATTTTAAATTATTCTTGGTGAACAAGCTTTTTTTAGTCATTTATACTTGTCAATTGTATATTTAGTGCGTTTTAAATGTACTTGGAATTAAATAAACGAAAAAACTAAACATAATTGAAATATGTTTTTGCACATAATTTGTTTTTCAATACAGATAAGAAAATATATATTAATTATAATTTAAGAATTCGAAGTTGCTTTTGTTGTGATATAGTTCCTTTTCGTTATTTATCAGACTATTTTATTGAATGAATAACAATTTACATTTAAGGACTTAACAACACTAAATTCATATTTTAAAATTACTCAGTTTAAAAAAAAATATTTTCTCCCTAAATCAAAGATTTAAAAATATTGACACCCTTAAATCAGTGCTTTTTTTAAAAAAAAATTCTGATGATATTATCACAATTACATCATACTTATTCCTAAACCTGATTATTTCTAAGTGATTGTACTCGAAATGTCAATTTGAAAAGATAAATGCTTCTTATATATAGCATTACATATAGCACTCAGATATTTTCATTAAACTATTTAAATAGTTTAATAAATATAGGAATTTAAAGCAATATTTGTCAGGAAAGGCAGAGAGAATATCGATGAAGATTAAAATTTACCTTAGGAGAAGCAACAGGATAAAAACCAACTGTCAGATCTGTTTCCTTGAAGTCGCAACAGCAGAAACGAGACAAGCGGGAAAAAGAAGAAAGAACCGCTCCCAGGAAAAGTCGGGAGAAGGAGAAGTTTGCAAGAGAATCTGTGAACTCAGAAGCATCATTCCACTAAAATAGAACTGAACAGCGACATCTGATGAGGAATTCGAGAACTACATTGAATGAATCTTTAATGAAAAATCTGTGTGAACGGTTTTCGGGAATTTCCGTAAACACCCTGAAACTAATTTTACATTTCAATGAATGTGATGATGCTTCTTAAAATAGTACGGATGTGAATCTTAAATAAAAGAGTGTTATCTGAAAAATAATTTCAATTCTCATCTCAATGTGTGCTGAAACGTAACTTTCCATTCAGATTTTCCTTTTTTTTACGAATCTCTTACTAATTTCTTTTACTATTATTATTATGTAATATATTTCTGAAACTATATATCTTTCCAATTAATTCTGATTTGACTTTCTAAATACATTATTCAATAAAATAATCAACTCAAATTGAAAATCAAAAAACCCTTTGAAAATATAAGTTAAAAGTAGTGTTTTATATTAGTAAGAAAAAAAAATTAACGAATGCAAAAAATATAGATTTGCAGTTAACATATAGTCAAAATACATTACTGATAAGTCAATACAGAATATCGATTTTTTAACGCTCTGTTGTTAATAAGTATTTAACAATAATCAACGCTTGTATTTTAGAGTTGGTAATTAAGTAATGTGTAGGTAAAGTTTCTTTAATGTTCTTCTAAGATAAATAATTAAGTATAAGTTTGTTAAGATAAACTAACATTGGTAATTTTTTTACTTAAAAAAAACCAACAATTCCCAAATTATAACATGCACCTTTTCATATTAATGAATGCATTTTACTAATTAATAAAATATTTTCACTGCACTGATATTAGTTTTTTAAATACTTTTCTTATATAAAATTTACAAAACATTACTCGGAAATTTTGGGTACATAAATAGTTTCTTTCAAAAGATTAGAATATTTTTTATTTAGTGCTTTTACTCATTGTGCTTGTCCTAAATTTTGCATAGCATTAGTTCTAGTTCCGAGTTAAATATAATAAAGGCACACGTTTATATATATATATATATATTATATATATATCATATGTGTGATTAAATTTATTTTTGTCCCTCTAGCACGGAATTTTTTTTCAGTATGACTTGATAGTCAATAAAGGAAAGATTGATTATTACCAAAGTGAAAATACATTTTATTAATTGAAGTAATGTTTTGAGGCATTGTATATGTATATATAATATTGAATTATTATTGAAGCAATATTTTTAACCAGTAAAAAACCAGTAAAATTGCATTGTATCTTTCAACCTTAAGAACTTAAAAGAACTTAACTTTAAAACCATTTTTCATTTTTTGATAGTTAAACAAAACTTCTTGCTTATTATTATGACAATAATATTTTAGGAATATTTTATGAAGAGTAATAATAATCAAAATTTCACCTGATTTAAATATAAACTTCGAAAAAAATATTTTATTAAAAAGAAATGTATGTTTTCAATACGCAAGGTATTTATTATAATTATTATTTATTTTCAAATCCTTTTGAAATGATATCACTTGTGTTATCTCATTTTTTTGTAAATTTAGGACATTCTTTCTCGTTGTATCTGTTTTTAAAAATCTTTCGGTTATAAAAACTTACATTAGTAGTGAATTTGCTTTCGGTTAAATAGTGATATAACGCAAATATTCTGTGCTAAGTCACAGATTGAGTTATTTTTACTAAGTTGAACTTTGCTTCAACTAAGAAAAAGTATTTTGAAGCTATGTTGAACCATAGTCTTAAATAATCAAAAAATCCTAATTTGGTACAAGGCTGAACCATAATCTTCATTGTTTTATATAAATAAGTGTTTCGTACTTTATAAGAACAAAAGAATAACGTTTTATAAGAGAAAAAACTATGTATATATATGTTACGATGAAACACCGAAA
>NC_092210.1:58248254-58281537 GCF_043381705.1 Parasteatoda tepidariorum | reverse complement strand
ATGATAGTTTTCTATAGAATGGTTTTCTGCTTCCGATTATGCATCAAAATAGAAAAAACATGAAAGTTGTTTATTTTAATGTAAGGAATTTTTAGAATTGGTTTTTTTCTTTTTTGCTTTGTATCGTAAGCATTCTTTATTTTGCGTTTTTTAGTTTCTAAATAATGATTTTTATTGAAATAATGATTTTTATTTTTTGATAACAATTGTTGTTAAAAAACTTTTTTTACTAAATTAAATTTCGTAAAATGAGGCTTATGTATATTTTTTGTTCATTTTAATTTTTGAAGTAATATGATTCTTAAAACTGTGGAAAGTAAAGTTTAAATAGGCCTTTCATGTTATATCATTAAATTTAGTAAAACTATTTCTCGGGAATTAGGTTTTAACTCTTATAAGAATATACGAATTTTTTTCTGTTTATGTGCAAATATTTTTCCGATGTGTTTTGGATGTTCCTTCTCTAAAAAAAAGAGATACCATTTTGTTTTCGTTTGCATAAGAAAGGATATTAAACATTTTTCTTTTTTAAATTTAATTAGCCCAGATAAAGAAGGAACGTTGCAATGCTACACGCTACATTAAAGACGTCTCTAGAGTAAATGAATGACTGTTCATATAGAATTCGCAGGTATTAGTCTCATACAACAACGCCCCCTATAGTTCGTTGCGATCGCGAATACTTTTATGACTTTTATTATTTTTATGCTAGTGAGAACCAAAACAATATGGAAATGAATGAGGGAAAACTGGATCCTACCACGTGATTTCCCGGCCAATGAAAATAAAGCGTTAAACGTTTAACGCAACCTTGTTGGAAGTCGCATAAGAAGTATAACTTCAAATAATTTATTAGGCTTAGGTTTATTTACTAAGGAATATTGTAACATTCACGTGTATTCACATTTTTAAATTGCTAATATGTCAATTTGTCCAATTTTTGGAGAAACTCACTGCTATAAAAGTGCCAATAAAAATGAATTACCCTGAATTCCGAGCAAACATCTCAGAATAGTATAGGGATATTCTTTTTCCTCGAATAAATATTTCACTTCATAGCTCATTTTAGCTCACAAATTTATTATAGCTCATTTTTTAATACTTCCTTTCTTAATTGGCTATTTTGATCACACAGTCGTATGATTTTTTAAAAACTCCTATGGCATGTTTTTATTAACTGAGTTTTCATTTAAATTTGTTCAGGGATATTCTTTTCATCAGAATTTCATTCGATTTTTAAATTAAACACTTTAGTCACAGTTTTAAATAATATGATTTATTTATACATGAATATTTTCTTGCTACAGGATCTGTAAATTCAGACAGACAAAAAATGTTCTTAAACTGCTAAGTCTATAAAGTAAATATAGTTCTATAGCGTCGGTCTCCTCGATAATCGTCTTCAAAAATTACGATAACGTGAAAGTATTTAAATAACGTGGGAGTATTTAAAGACATGCTATTATAAGTAATAATGCATACATTATGCGTTACAAACATAGAGAATGTTCGCACACAAAGTCTTATTAAGATGAAACTCAATAAAACCATTTTACTCAGAAACTTAAAAATACGATGATGCTGCGTTGAAAATTGTAGAAGAGGTAGGGGGGATATAAAAATTTAACATTTCATACTAAAGTTATTAAAATGTTAAACTTTTTTTGTGTACATTTTTTGCATTTTTTCTACTATTTATCCATTTTTGTAAAGGAATTTATGCATTTTTTTCTTTTGAAACATTTATTTTATAAGTTCGTGTGTGAGTTGGTGTCTATAAAAAGTGACAAAGAGTAATAGATTTAATTTTGCCAAACATGAAACTTAACATTTATATTGACATTTTTAAAGCAAGAAAAAAAACACTCAAAACTACAAGGCAGATAAGACACAAGAAAGGTATCACTGAATTGTTACAGTTCTTTTTAACTTGAGAAATAATTTATCACCTATTCTTTGTATTGAATCATGTGTAGCAGAGTAGAGAGCAGGAGGTAGATTCTCTCAGTGTTTTATAGAATTTAACGGAATTTCATCGTTTTTTTTTAATTGTTTCATCTTTAGATTTTAATATTAGGAAAAAAATTCTAAAAAACATCAAGAATTTTTTTCCTTCTTTTTTTCTTTCTACCATCACCTGATAAAAAAAAAGAAAAAATATTATTTATCATCATTTGATAATTAAAATAATATTGTTTCTAAGAAATCAACACTTGCTTAAAATTGCTGTCGCTGAGCAGTAGAGAACTTTTTTTTCAATAATACTTTAATTTATTTAAAGTATAAAGACACCAAACAATATCAGAAGAATTCATTTTTTCTTTATATATTAAAAGTGATTTTCTTAGAATCATCAGATAAAAATAAAAGCCATTATGCTAAAAATAAGAGCTAACGCAATGGTTGTCATAGCAACTAGAGATTGTATTTTTGTTTTTAAGTGAATTACTTTATTTCAGGTATTTAAAATTAAGTATGAAAGTCCAGTAGAATTAAAAAAGAAACTTCCCATCTATATTAATCGAAAGACTTTTCTCTACTATCACTGGTACTAAATAAAAAAGTGTACTTTAATATTTTTTGAGCATTTGACACACTAACTTTTTTTCTTAAAGTAGAAAAAAATATAATTGCTTAAAAGCGGATGCCTTTGAATCTCGAATTTTTTTTTTTTTATTTTTGAAAAAAATACTTTTCTTTTTTATGTTTTAATCACTCACTTATATTTCAGTGTCTTTTTTAAACTGTTTTTTTATAAATTTGTATTTATTAGTTTCCTTTTTGTCAAGTGTTTATATTTATTTAAGATTTTATTAGAAAATTTCGATAGAATGAAAATATGTGATTTTTGCATGTATTTCAACTGATTTGAATAAACTAATTTTGAATTTGTAATAGCCATTAAATATAATTCTCACTAATTGTCAATCAGCTAACTGACACAGTGATATAACTAAGAGAAACTAAATTTCTACAGAATGAAATCAGTAACTACATATTGAGAAAATGATGTTAATAAAGAATTGGAAAAAAAATGACTCCGTTAAAAAAACGAGCAAACACTTAAACACATCATGAACCAATACATGAACATGAAAAAAGTGAAATTATTCATGAAAAAGAACTTCCTGGTAGACGACTACCATCATGCACAAAAATAAATACTCATTGGGACTAAAATATATTTATGTCTTCTTTATCAAAAGTTTTGAGAGTTGAGCTACTGATTAGTCGTTATTCACGTCGTTTGTTTGGATCTAAACTATGTGGTTTTTCTACTGCACTGTAAAAAATTTCAGATCAAATTGCGCCAATAGCGCCAAAGAATGTGCATAGGGGAAGAAGTCTCATTTCCATAGGCATAATGTAAACCAGTCCCCCAAGGTTTGGTGCTGTCCTGTGTTTAAAGGAAAAAAACAACGTTTAGGTGAGCAACAGCAGAGGTTCTTAAAACAGGTTTGCTCCCTCATCTCCTCCCAACAATGTTGTGATGAAGAAGAAAGTTTTCTCTTTTTGTCTCTGATTGATTTGTTCTGCATTTTTACACTATTAGTGAACACTACTGTACTATTAATTAAGATCTTTCTTTGTGGATATATTTAAATCATCCATGTGGATTAAATTTGCTCACACAGAAAAAAGGGAGAATGATGAATAAATTGGACGTTGACGGGAGGCAGCATACCAAATTATACCTGTAGAGTTATTCAAATACCGGTTCAGAGGTGACGTATCTCTTGCCTGTCACTTTACTTCTTATGCTCATGCACTCTTATGATGCTCTGCTAAATCCGAGTATGTTGATCACAATGTAAGTTGTTTTTCTGGCATAGCGTACCACACAGAGTAATTCCCAACGTTAGTTACGTATTCTGGGACTCCTCTTTTTTATATTCTTTGTTAGCACCTTGAGTACAGTATTCGTAAAATCCTGTTTACCGTGAAATTCATTTTCACCGTAAAAGCAATTTTTACCGTAAAACCCATTTCTACCGTGAAATAAATTTTTTCCTTAAAATCCATTTTTACCATAATTTTCACTATAATATTTATTTAATTACAGTAATTCATTGATTTCACAGTAAGTATTCCTGTAAAAATTATGGTATATCTGTATAATTTTATAGTAAAAAGTACCGGCCCCCTGAATGCGGGTACTTTTTATCGGAATTTGATCTGGATAGTTTATAGTGTATGGTAATTAAAAGATTGAACGATAAAAATGGACTAGATGTTTGCCAGTGAATGTATGACATAAAAATATGAAGAAAACATGAAAATAGTAATAATATTTTTAATGCCAAATTTGCTATCTTCTCTGAAATTAAAATAATCTGAAACACTAATAAGTAAGAAGTTACAGAATGTTGCTTAGAAAAATTATTTATTTTAAAAGAACATATAAAATATAAAATGCTTTACACCTTAATATATACTTTCAGTTTATATTTATGATACAGTTATTATAATTTACAACTGCTTTATAATAATAACTGAGTACTATAATTCGTATTCTTTGCATCTCATTAGGTAAACTCATTAGAGACTAAAGTATTGTTAGAAATAGTATCATAACTTAGTACGAATTTCTTTGGTACAAATATGACATGGTAAATCTTTTAAATATTCATTTTGTGAAATAATTTTATTTTAAAAACTATATTTCATGCAATATGCATTATTGTCGTATTTCTATAGCTGTTGGATGGGTGGTGAAACAAAGCATAACGTCGTTAAATATCGCTAGTATAGCAATAAAGTAATTTTTATGTCGCATACTGTTAATTAACTTTAATTTTTATCGATTACGGGCTCTTTGTATTGTGTATGCTAATATAAAATTAAATAATACCTATTATATTTAGAGTGAAAATAACAATAAAAATAATACTAAAAAATGAAACGCTTTCATCTTCAAGAAAAAAATTGGATTTGAGAGAAACTTTACAAAGTGGGCCATCTATTTTTTTTTTCTTTCGCTTTCTACCACTATCTTTTTCAGCTTATTATATTTGGAATAAAATAACTTTAAAAATGAAACTAAAATTTAAACACTATCATCCTGAAGAAAGAAAGTTGGAATTGAGAGAAATTTTGCAAAGTGGCAAGAAACTTTGCAATGTATCTTTTTTTTCTGTCACCTTTCAGAACCTAATATATTTAGAATTCTAATAACAATAAAAATTAAACTGAAAGTTAAAACCTTCCAACTGGAAGCAAAACAGTTGGATTTGGAAGAAATGCAACTGTTTGGTGGGAGTTCTATCTTTATATATAGCTACTTATATTAAGATTTTAACGTTAAGCTCTTTTCTACACGTCAATTGGTGCATAGGGTATCCAGCCTAAGTCCTCCGGTCTTTGGTTTTAGATCTAGCTTCCACTAATCCTTTTAATTTTGCTCCTTTAAAATTTACCATCATTAATCTCTGTGAAGTCACCCTTGGACTCTCCTTTTTCTCCTATTTATGGACATTATTTTTATTGAATATATGTTGAGCGTTCTCTTTTCAGAATTTATTATGTTAAAAATATATTTAGACTAACTATTTCCAATCAGAAATCACCTTTTCGCCTTTTGTGTTTCGAATCTAACCAACAAAGAGAAAATCTAAAAAAAAAATTATTATACTTTGATTTTTAGTCAACTTAAATAAATTTGCAACAATGCCAATTTTTGCAAAGAATGGTACTCGTACCATATGCTTACAATTGTTTCCTTATATAACTACAATTGTTTCACGAATATGAAACAATTGGGCTCATAAGTAAAGAAATATTCTAAAATTTCTAAACTATTTTTTCAAAGATTAGAAATCAAATTCATGTATGTTTTAAATTAACTTAAACATATAACACACAAAACAAGAATTTTAAAGATTTTCTACCTTTACTTCCTACGCAAAGCATTTAAACTCTGTTTTGTTATAGGTGGCAAATTCAAGCCTCTAATGAAATAGTTCAATTTGAAAGATTATAAACACGTGTTTCAAGGAAGAAAAATTTGCATTCTATGTTTAAGCGATATACATAGGAAATTTCTTCTCCAATAACAACAAATTATTGTAGTTTATAACAAGTTATATTAAATATAAGAATAAAAAAAAATTTACTTTACGTAATAAAGAAATAAAAAAAGTATAGTAACTTATTATAGTATTTTGGAAATGGTTGTAGAAAGATCGAAGACTTAGACTAGTGTTTTTTTCTAGGAACCGGAATTTAAAAATAAGCTGAATTAGAAAAAAAAAACTGTTTTTGTGCATTAAAATAAATGTTTCTAAAACTACATTTATTGGAAACGCTGCTACTGATGTTTATTCGTGAGGTTTCTTACACAGTTAGAAATTTCTCAGAAAAATGGTTGCGTAACAATTTATTTAATTTATTTAATTTTTAACATATTCAAACAAAACACTCAAATAATCATAAATAAAATGGTATTCAAACTGCTTACTCTGAAAAAAAAGCTGTTTATTAACTGCTTTCACCAATTACTGTTAAGCAAACCAGAATTTTGTCGCACCAACTAAGCCCCCCTAAAGTACCCATTTAGTTTCTTCAGATGGGTACATATTTTAGCCGAGAAAGCTAATCAATAAGTCTCATGACTGACAGGACGGGGGATCGAGTTCCTGCATTTACACTACAATATTTCCTCTATTCCCTTCATCACATAAATAGATTCCAGTGTACCGTATTCCCCAATTTGTGACCCTGGATTATTAGAAAACGATACCCACATTCACTCTTAGACAACATCACCATAAAGCTTCTAAACTATTCCAAATAACCAGTTAATTTTTTATTTTACGGTTTTTGAAACCATAACAACAACAGCATTTTTAATATTTCTGAATTTTAACTCGATGTTCCATTTATATTTGGTCTTTGCTCATAGTTTGTGGGGGAAAACTAACACGAATTAAACTAAGATATGCCATCAAATAATGAAATAAAACTAAATTGCCAAAATGAACTATTTATTAAAAGCTTTAAAATAAAAACAGACCTAGCACATACTTGAACTTCCAAAATAGCTGTGAAAATGAACTATGAACAAAATGAACAAAAAATGAACAAAAGTATTAAAAATTAAAAAAAAACTTGAAGAATTCAATGATTGAATTCTAAGGTAAACACTATATACGAAATCGCTAATCCAACTGACAAGCAGACAAAATATTCCAGTTAGTAAGAGTTTCAGAGCGCATGCGTTACAAAGCAACAAATAACAAATGAGAAAAGATTTCTTCTAGCAAGTTATTATTAAATTAATTATCTACGGCTGAGCATAGTTATAAATTTTATTTCTGAAAAATAAATTCTTTGAATTAAATATATCAATTTCGGCTATTACAATTTCTTCGTAATTGCTTCTAATCTCAGCTTAAAAGTATGAAAAAGTAGATAATAAGTTTCAAAGTTAGTACTTATCATTATATTTTTTGATGTCCCGCAGTGGACTGATCGTTAAGACACGGTTCCCAGCAGATCACCGAAGTCAAGCATCACTGGCTACGGTCAGTGTGCGGGTGGGTGACCACTTGGATCAGTCTGCGTAGGGACCGAGGGTGTGCGGTATGGGTCCTCGTTAAACTGTGCTACCGTAAAGTGCTCGACTTCGCGTGCAAGTCGTCGGGCTACCGAAGCGGAGGCGCCACCCCCTCTGCAGAGGATCAAAATTGTGATGGTATGTCTTCGGATCATCCTCCGGGATGTTTCACAGACCGTCGCCAATAGCCCATTGTGCAGCTCTAGTGCGACGTAAATGAACAACAACAACAATATTTTTTGATATATTTATATAAGACAAAAAAAGAAAATACAACTAAAATGAGCGTAATTTTTCTTTACAAAATTTTTTATGTTTTGTTTAAATATGTATTATCTCTCTTCTTCAAAATCCTGCATCCATACATTCATACATCTGCATCCATACATGATCGCTGAAATGGATTAAACCTCATTCTTCAGACTAAAAGTTTTTGTTGTATTTTATAAAAAGCATGGGGGAAAACACTATTTCTTTCTCAATTGCTATTTTACAAATTTTTTTTCTCGTAAGACTCCCATTAAGATAACTAAAGGAAACTTATAAATAAGAATGTCTGATGTTTTACTGCCAAATTTCAAACTGCAAGTAACATGCAAGAATTCCGTTCTACTATAAAATATCAGCTAAACTTAGGCATAACTTATAAAATAGATTCGGCTAGAAAGATGTAGCTAATAATTCGGTTTAATATACGCTACTTACCACAAAAAAGTAACCTCATCTTTGTAAATAAAATATTTTTTACGATATTTTTTTCCCTTCAGGTCCATAAATTATAAATTTGTGAACTGGATCTAAAATTAGCAGTTTATCAATCAAAAAATAATAAAATATAAAAATTACTGAAATCGATTTCCCGAATTTAAAATATATTTGGAGATTTTATTTTCATTAAATTATGTTTAATGCTTGAAGAAATTAGAATGTGAGATCAAATCATATCACTCTTGCAAAATGCGATGCAAAAAATTAATTTTCTGAATTTTTGCTGTAATTTGTCACAAGTTTCTTGAATATGTGGGGTGATTTCATGGTGGTTGCACAATTAAAAAGTATACTTCGATTAATGTTTTTCTTTCATAAAAATAACTCAAATTAATTTTTTCCCAATATTGCACAAAAAACGCACAATCAAAACTGCAGAAGATTTCTATTTATAGAACCAAATTTACAGTATTTCTGTATCAGTGCTTGAACCACAAAGTTTCGCTTCCTTCATAATTTCTTACTAAATATATCCTAACCTCAGTTTTATATTTATAGCCTGTCAAAATGATTTCTTAAAAAAATATATTAATTATCTTGAAGGGGACAAAAAATTAGAATTGCCATTTAGCAATGATTATGATAATGAAGTCCACGAAGTAACACATATTCTATTACCTAAAATCTAGGTGATACTGTTTTGTAATCTGTTTTAAATACCTTAATTATTTTATTAGTTTGTACTTCACGAATTACGAATTAATGTTACATAAAAGTTATTCTTATTATTTCACGAAGATTAGTTATAAATTAACCTCCTAATAAATCTCACTGCTTTAGTGAATATTTCCGAAACCCCATGAAGTTTTTGCTTTTTATACACACACGCATATGGAAGAAAAATTTGCATTCTATGNATAGATAGATAGATAGATAGATAGATAGATAGATAGATAGATAGATAGATAGATAGATAGATAGATAGATAGATAGATAGATAGATAGATAGATAGATAGATAGATAGATAGATAGATAGATAGATAGATAGATAGATAGATAGATAGATAGATAGATAGATAGATAGATAGATAGATAGATAGATAGATAGATAGATAGATAGATAGATAGATAGATAGATAGATAGATAGATAGATAGATAGATAGATAGATAGATAGATAGATAGATAGATAGATAGATAGATAGATAGATAGATAGATAGATAGATAGATAGATAGATAGATAGATAGATAGATAGATAGATAGATAGATAGATAGATAGATAGATAGATAGATAGATAGATAGATAGATAGATAGATAGATAGATAGATAGATAGATAGATAGATAGATAGATAGATAGATAGATAGATAGATAGATAGATAGATGGATAGATAGATAGATAGATAGATAGATAGATAGATAGATAGATATTATAAAGATGATGGTGGCTCATACTGGGGACAGTTAAATTCAAAGGCCTGTTTGACCTAGAAACAGTTTTATTTAACCAAAAGATTTGTTGTTCATTTCTCAGTTGATCATAGAAAAATCTATCCTTATATCCATTCTATATTGTCATCCCTATATTTTGCCTCAAAACACTATATTTTACCTCAAAAAACTTTTTCCACAAAGAAAGCAATAATATAAATCTAAATATCTCAGAAAGTGTGATGACGTTATTTTAGTAGCTTGAGAAATTTATCAGTATCACGATTCTAAGACCTATTATTCTTTAAATATATTGTCCAGAAACATATAAAAATGGTATTCCATGGTCAAACTACCTCTTCTACTTACCTGACAGAATATAATGTTCCCATTTTTGGCACTTCAGCCTTTACATAATAAAATTCCATTTTTCCCAATGTTTCCGTATATATTTTCAAATACCACTAGTTACACTAAAAGCTATAAAGTAAATGCCTTCAAATTATAACAAATACGTCAGCAGTGTTAGTTTCCTACCGCAAGAATAAATTTACTCTGCTCTCGTGAAAAAAAAAATTGAAAAAAAGATATGAGTCAACATTATTGAAAAAACTCTAATTTAGCTGCGTATTTATAACTTGCTGCCACTTAAGTGTTAATAACTTGCGTAAAGTTGAGCAAAAAACTTAATTGTAGCTTTACTTCTTCTCTCTTCTCGCTATAAACGCCAATTAAGACTCCATTTATATGACTAAATTATCTATTATGACTTTAATTTCTCCTTATGGAGCTAAGGAACATAAAAATTAAAAGAATAATGTCTGATTCTGAAAGAAGAACAGCTTGTAGCACCCATTCACATCATTATATCTCTATGTGAGAATAAAAAGTATTTTCCCAACTCGATCAAGTGTTTCTCTAAAAAGGACAAAATCCTAGATTTGGGAGATGGCCGGAAAAAAAGTCACATATCTGACTACCAAAAAGGACTTGTTTACCATATAAAAGAATGCAGAGAAATTGAGAAATGCTCTGAACTTGAAGAAAAACTATTAAAAATGTTTATCTTACTTAAGAAGAAAAATAGGATTTTTAATTCTTTTTTAACAAAGAAATTTTCACTTTATACATGAGAGAGAAGTGGAAAATGGCTAAAGATCTTAACATAGACAATGAGCTGTTTCGAAATCCATACCAGAGAAATTTCGCAATTTTACGAGTATCACAGCGCCATCTACTGCTAAAAAACTAAAAAATATCTCTTCAAAGTTAGAAAAAAAATTAAAACACTGCCCTCAAAATACCTTCTCTACATGGATAACATTGGAATGATAATTTAATACTAGAACAACTAAAATAGCCATTTTGACTGCAAATCAAACTTGGGATGCACTAAGTTCTGAAATAGTTAAACCAGCCAACTTGACTTCGAGAATTTTTGTAACTTTTTGAGGTCTTCAAAAGCTTTAAAATAGAATTTTATTAAAATATAAACAATAAAAGCAGAAATAAAGATTTACATACAATGACCATTTACGATCAAATTGTCCACTATAGAGACTTGACTAACACCTTGAAAACATTTATGCATCTATCAATTGCCTCTATATAGATCACTTCGACCCATGAGCTCGCAAACAGCATAGAAATGATTAATTTGCCCAACTGTCCGAAAAAGGGTAAATTTCGTTGACAAATTCTAGATTGTATTTTATAGTAGGGTAAAATAATAAAATTCAATGAACAATTCTTGAAATATGAAATTACACAAATGAACCACCATAAATAACTTTCCATAGGATGATCGAATCTTCACATTCGAGGACTCAATCTTAATGGTTTAACAGTTATATTTTGTATGAAATTATCTTTGGCTAAACGAATTTAATAATTCTGTGCACAGATTTTTCAATCTGCTTAATAACGTTTCAAGATATGGTGAAATGCACAAAAAGTATGGTGAAATTAATCATAAAAGGATCCAACATTTTGAACGCTCTCTGGATCAAACTATTAAGGACCATATTTCCCAAAATGCGGCTACCCTCTATGCTTGGTGTTTGGAATTTCCAATCATCGGAAAAAGGTATGTTTATTCTTTTAAAAGGCATTTAAAACATATGCTATTAAACGGTATGTCAATGAAGGTACGTTTTTATGCCTGATTTCTTAAATAAAATATTGTCTGCACTAATTAATTAGCATATTTGAGGTCATCATTTCGAATATTTACGATTGAGTCCCAGAACGTTAAGATCTGATCATTAGTTGAAGAATTATTCTGGATAGTCTGTTTTTTTTCACACTGTACAAACTATTGTGGCCTTAATGAAATTTTACATTTACCGCTTAGTTGAAAATATTCATCAGATTTTCGTCATAATTTACAAGAACATAAAATTGATTTTACGTTAAACTATTTTGATGGTATTACCATTTATTCTAATTGCTATTTTGAATATTTAGATCATTTATAGAAAATGTTTAAAATATTCGAAACTGAATATTTTAAATATAAATTTTCACTATGTCAATTAGCTAAAACTAAAATAAAAGTTTTGGGTATGAAATAGAAACGTTCAATATTCATCTGCAAATGCTAATGCTAAAACTACTAATCAATTATATCCTCCAAGAAAGGTAAAAGATTTGCAACGATTTCTTGGTAGTATTAATATTTATCATAAATTTATTAAGAACTATGCATTACTTAGATGCTTAGATAGATTTTCAATATTGATTTAAGTTTTGATTTTTGGAATTTATATAAAAAATATTTTATGTAAAACAGTAATATAATTGTCACAACAAAGAACAAAAAGATCAGAAAAAAACACATTTAGTCATGTGGGTATAAAAACAGTTCATCTTGTCAGGTATTAAAAAAGGATTACTTTGATTTCACTTCCCTACTTATAGGCCTAATGTAACAATTGCATTTCTAACTATATTAAATAGTGTGAAACACGCCAAATTACTAGGAAGTCTAACCGAAAATGATTTAGGTTAATATGCTCACGACAGAGCAACCGTTTCAAATCCTGTTAATTGAAACAGTCAGTGAGCTAAACTATTACAACTCGACTAAAATATGCTTGCAGTTAGTAATTGATCATGATACTCGATATTTTTGGACTTTTCTTTCCAAAAGTGCACTGAAATACATACAAACTGCTTAAAACAAGTTTATCAAATTCAAGCACCTTGTAAATTTTTAAGTGATCTTAATGCCACATTTACAGTATCTAAATTTAGAATATCTCTTTGAAAATATAATGTTAAACAGTCATTAACGCCAGTCCATCATCCGACAACAAATGGGAAGGTAAGAAAACATCTAACTCTAAATAATCTCTAGTAACGTTTAGTGTTTCCATTAGTAATTACTATTTTATTTTCATCTTCTAAATTCTTTTTTGAATTTCCACGATGGCTAAGTGGTTAAAGGAGCCAAAATCTTACCGCAAAGTACTGGGGTCTGATCCTTAGTGTTGACTTGAAAATCACCCACTATTCGATAAATGTGTGGCAGCATCTATTGGAAGTTAAAACGGACTGTCCGCAACGACCATATTTCCACAAGCATGGCCTTGATCTCGAATTTTTGGCGAATTGTTGATACCGAATTTCATTTCATGGATGGCGTCCATTCCTTTATTTAATAGTGGCCACACAAATTTTAAATTGAAAAGTATGCAACTTTCTACATAATTATAAAGTAAAATAAAATAAAGTAGAGCAAAAATCTTGAGAGCTATTCTACCAATTTCGCTCAAATTTTGTACTTTTCCTTATAAAATTACATTCCGACAAAAATAATACTGACAAAAATTATATTCCCTACGATTCACAACTTTTTCGGTCATTCTTAAATAAAATGATAAAAAAAATATTTACTTATTTTTTGCTTGAAATAATCTTTGGATATACGAATTTTATAATTGTGTGCAAACAGTTTTCAATTTGCTTAAAATGTTTTCGAGATACAGCGAAATACGCAAAAAGTAAAATTTAAATTAAGGGGTCCAAAGTTTGAAGCACTCTCCTGACCAAACTATTTTGACCACATTTCCCAGATTGCAGCGACCCTCTATGTTGTGGGAGTCAGAAATCTGAATTCGTCGAAAAAATGTATGTTTATTCAGAGGAAGTATGTTTTGTGTCTGATTTCTTAACTCGAAATATTGTCGGCACTGTTTAATTTGCAAATTGCAGAGGTCACCCCCTCGAAATTTTCAGTTTGAGTCCTAGAACGTGAAGATCTGATCATTTGATCAAAAGTTACTCTGGGTGATCCGCTTATATTTTTGCTCACTGTACTTCGTGGCTACTAATATTGCAAGTTCCGATGGCTGTAAATATTTTGTTTCCAATCTTTATAATTTTGCTAAAATATTTGCTTGTTTTAAATACATTATAAAAACAACCCTAAATGAAAAAACGAGTTTTATACAATAATTTGTTATCTATAACTATGACTGATCTTCATTTTCAGGTATGGAAATTTTTCTTCTGAAGCATAAAACTGCAGAATTTTTTCTTCTGAATTTGTCTATTGTTTAATGCTTCAACGAATCTACATATGCGTTTGACATGCACTTTAGTTATTTCTACTACCTCAATTCTCCAAAAAAATCTCAATTTAATTAACAAGTTTTTAAATTACTTTAATAAGATGGCACATTATTCTCCATGCTTGGTAATTTTTCTTTTTGAATTTCAAGCATAATGTCAATTTACAAAAATAAAAGAGCCCATTGCATTAGTTAAACAAAAAATAGCTTATAATATAACGAAATATGAACGGGATATTTAATATTTTTTATCGGTAAATGTTAATTCTCTTATGAAAGGAAAATATTTAAATTAGTCTTACATTTTTTAAATATATTCAACTTGAGAATGTTCCTTTTTGCTAATAACTTGGTTTTAATATTTTGCTGCATGTTGGGGATAAATAGGTATTTTAGTAAATTTAAAATATTCTATAAACAATAACGATTTTTTTTAAAGTCTTTTGTTTATCAAATTGTTTGCTTTTCATATTTCATAGTAATGGTAAAAATTTATAGTTACTTAGTTAGGGATAAGATTTTTCAATCAAAAAATTTTAATAAACTTTTTTAAAACAAAGATTAAGTCGGAATAATAAATAGATGAAATTAATAAGGGACTAAGTTTTTTTGAGCAGTTTTTAGAAGATTTTACTGAAATACACTATGTATTCAAATTAAATAAACTGTTTTAGAGGCTAGATAAAAGTGTAAAAATGTAATTGTTCCTTATTTTATTTTTTTACGAATACAATTCTTCTATAATGCTCAGATAAAATTTAAACCTGTTCGGAAAAAAATAATCATACATACGTAAAATATGCATATGCCATTTAAATTCTAAACATAAAACACAGCTTTTGAAAATTAGGATTTTTTTTTCTCTCAAATATTTTGCTTCTGGAAATGGAAAAATACTACATTATATAAAAGAGCATGAAATAATAATCTAAATTTAAAAAAAATAAGTAAAGAAAGAACATTTAAATATCTTATTCTCTGGCTGAATGGCAGTGGTGACAAATGGGATTTATTCATCCTACATGTCTAAAACGAGATGGAATAAATATTATTCGAATCACACACTTGGTAAGAGCATAAGAGGAATCTTCTGAAACACCCCTGGGAACCATATCTAGCATTATTTGAAAAATGCCAAACTTATTCAAAATCTCTCATTTCTCATCCACACTAAAATATTTTGCTAGTGATTTATTTAAGATATATCCACTACGCATTCAATTTGAAGCAAGTTGTATATAAATGTTGAAATTCAACAATTAGTTGTTATTTCACAGTAGGTAACTGTGAAATTTTTAAGTCTGTGTTCACAAATACATCTTTTTATGTTTTCGGCAAATTATTTTTACAATGCACGTTCAAAAAAATAGTTAAACTTTGAACCATAGTATCGCTTTACCATAAATCCTAACTTGCAAATTAATCATTTATTGAATTAGTGTTATTTTGATGAGCATAAGCCACTGTGCTCTGCACTTAAGTTCAGACAGGATTGATTAGCACCAAAGTATAATTTAACTGGCATCTTATTTAGAATGAATAAATACAATGGATATTATTATAAAATATGAATAGTTTATATACCTTTAAATTGCATGGTCTTATTTACCTTTACAAAATTTCAAATTCGAAAAACCCAAAAGAATAAGTTAAATAAATCAAAACGGGCATTTTCTAAAATTCTGATTTGTAAGACAATTTTTTCATACTCAAGAGGTTAATTGATAAATATAAACTATATATAGTTAAACTATAACGAAAAGTTAGACTGTCTTTTTTTAGAATATATGTAATTGTATTTCATTTATCATTTTTGCTAAAACAAAAGAATTTGTGTGACTAAAACTACTTTTTACTGTGATTTCAAAATTATTTCGTTTCCTGGTAAATAGAGTAATCTTTTGCTTCAATGAAATGAATACATGAAAAAAATGTTGAACTTGAGAGTTCAAAATCTGGAATTGGCGGTATTAAGCTAGTTTCAGACGATATTGCCTAGAAAAGAAATCAGACATAGTTTTAAATCATAATATAGTTTTGATGCCTCGAGTGCCTCGTAGTCGTGCTTACTTTCGTGTCTCGTCACCTTAAATGAAGGTATTTATTGTTTTTTTTAAAATTCCAATTAAAGTTTCTGGCATTAATATTAACAGTTACTGAAGAGTGTCTAACAGCTGTGAGTTCTGTTACTACACTGAGAAAAGCAGTATAGACAAAACTACGATAAAATGGTAAAATTGATCGCATTTCTAGGAACACCAAAACCGCGGTAATCTTTAACGAAATATTTTGGTAATGATTTTATTTATCTATTTATTTATTTTTTTGAAAAAAATAGCAACAAAATATAATTTCATTTCAATGCTGTTTGGCAGCAATTATGGTAAAATTTGGTAAATTCAACCGAAAAGTAGTGCTAGTATAAATAGAGATAATTAAAAAATGTTCAGTTTGACAACCTCTAAGTAGCAAACCCTTGGGAACTTCGGTTTGTTCAATAAGTTGTTTTTATTCCTATGTACGCAATAAACTTACATAGAAACCTTTTGAACTATCCTTTAAAATTATTATATATGCATATTTGTAAAAAAAAGTGCCTAACTAGACTAAACTAAATCAGTAGCTTGACGATTATGTATGATGGCTGTCCCAATAAATTAAAATGGAGGCTTATAAGTAGCGGGTTTGAACTTGCTTGCAACCCTTGAAGTATCCATTTATTTATATTTATTTATTTGTATTTATTTATTATTTGCATTTATTTATTTACATTTATTTATTTATTTATATTTATATATTTAGATTTATCTATTTATATTTATTTTTTATTTTTTTACCTTTATTTTTTTTTACATTTATTTATTTATTTTTTACATTTATTTACTATTGAAAATTTGTATACGGGCTTGTATGTTCATTACAAAATTTGGCGAATTTGAACCCACTGTAAACCTCAACAAACCCTTGTCAAGTCAAAATACAGATAGCACAAGATAGAGAAATACACCGCAAACAAATATTCAGGGATACGGTGGGATTTGAAGCCAGTATTTCCACTCTACAATGGATCGATAGATTCATCTTTGTAATGTCTTTCTTTAATTTGTGCTATAGATTCTTCCACTTGACAAGAACTTATAAAACGTATTTTGAGCAAACTTGCCTGCATATGTTGGGAAGAGTGGGAAAAGATAGGGCTTCTCAGATTTGAATTAACCTATTCAACCTAGAATTAACCTATTCAACCTGGTATGTCTTGGCTTTTATACTGGAGCTTGTTTTTGCCAAGCCTATTTCTTAACGAGGCTATTTCTTCCCAATTTAAGATTACTACCAGATTTTTATTTTTATAAAGAGCCTGAAAAGAAGCAAGTTACAACTAGAACCGAAACACTCACGAACTCACACTTGTTGAGCAAAAAGTCTGACAAACATGCGCAAGGTAACTGGCAGGCTAAGAATTTCAATGCGGCTCACCCTAAAGAGGGGAAGTGTACAAATTGTAACTCGATGATTCGATGTCACAGTACAAGATGTCACCGTACAAGTACAGAAATTTCATTTGTACCTTTCTCTCCATGTAAGTGATAGAGGTGATAGAGATTTTTTTAAAGTTAAACAGAATATTTATTGCAATATAATATTTTATCGTTATTTATTAACAGTACCTAGCGTCTTTAAATTACGAAAATGTGTATTTGTACATATTACAACTATCTATAACAAACTAAATATTTTTACTTGAAAATAAATCATGACTCATTATTATGTTTATGACCCAGTGATTATTTAATAAAATTTATGCTCTAACTTCAAAGTTTTTGAACTGAAAAAAAATTCTTTACATAACTTTTTTAAAAAAGTTGGCTTGTCCTAAGAAAGTAATTCCATAAAACATCTTTTGGACTTATTATTAACTTTATAAGAAAGTGCTCTGTTATTTGTATAATAACAATACTCGTTTCTTTTCGAAGATTATTGATTTATCTTTCTTAGTGTTTATCAAAAAAATACTTATTACAGAAATCTTAGATCATGAAGTATTGTAATCAGGGGTTCTTTTTCAAAAAAAACATTGAATGTTATTTTTCTTTTGTGACAAGATCTGGAACACAATATAAATTTTTTTTCTGAATAGCAACAAATACCATTGACGTAGATTTGTTTTCTTTACTTCTCTCAGACATTTTGTATGGTCACTGTAAGGCTTCAGGGAAATATTGCATCGTATTGTTGATTGCTTCAATGTTCGTTATTTCACAATGTAAAAATTTTTTTGAAAAGAAACAACTGAGAATGCTTTCCAGTATATAATTCTTTTTCAACTATAAAACTCGTGAAAAATTGCGAAATAGGTTAAAAAAAAAACTTATTTTGTATTTGGATTAGAATGAGTGTGATTTTAAAAATTTTTCCAGTTGTTTAAGCGAGTAATGTGAAATTTTTCGTTGAATTATAACTTTAAAAATTATTTTAACTTTTCCAACTACTCTAAAATATTGATAGTCGAATTTTACAATACATCATGATTGTTAATTATACAGAATATAGGTTAATTAATTAATCTTTCAAACATGCTTAATGAATGTACGAATCGCTTTTTTTATAGTATATCTTTTCACATGAAATCTTTCATAAATATTGGTTAATTGAGTGTTCGAAACAAACCCCTAAGTAATTTGTTAAAATATATAAAAAATTATAGTTTAATAATGTAAAAAAATATTAGGGAGTGAATATTAGTTTGAGCTCTGATCGAGAAGCTTACTGAAGATTCCAAAATTCCATATTTAAACATATATTAATTTCAAACAAATTATGTACTAATCGAAATGTAATTTATGAAAATAGCTAAAAATATAAAGATTATCTACTTACAATGAGATGAAAATTAAGTATAAAAGATGCAGACTATATTTTTGATGAAACAGTAATACATTTATAACATTTTGAATTTCATTAAAATAAGTATATGCAAATTATTGCATTTTATTCCAAGGACACATTTGAATGAAAGAAATAGGTTTATCATATAAATGAACTAAGTTTAATTAGATGGATTTATCAACTATAAGGATTAAGAAAGTAGCCCAGAAGAGCTTATATAGCATAATCCCCTAAAGAGCATCTGGAGCCGTAAGATAATTAAAAAGACTAGTTAGTGAATAGACGTAAAGCACTTTGGTCAAGTATATGTAAGGAATCCATGATTTGACTATATGTTTATAGATTATTGACAACAGAATAATTCTTATTTGGTATAAGCTTTCGAAATGGAAATTTAAAATGTGTTGGTGGTAAAAACGTAGATGATAGCGTATGTTTTAATCAAGTCAAACAAATTGCGTTTGTTGTTGTTGTTATTGTTCATTTACGTCGCACTAGAGCTGCACAATGGGCTATTGGCGACGGTCTGGGAAACATCCCTGAGGATGATCCGAAGACATTCCATCACAATGTTGATCCTCTGCGGAGGGGATGGCTCCCCCGCTTCGGAAGCCCGACAACCTGCGTGCGAAGTCGATCCCTTTACGGTAGAACAGTTTAACGATGACTAATACCGCACACCCTCGATCCCTACTCAGGCTGATCCAAGTGGTCACCCACCCGCACACTGACCGCAGCCAGTGATGCTTGACTTCGGTGATCTGCTGGGAACCGTGTCTTAACGATCAGTCCACTGCGGGACTCAAACAAATTGCAGTAACCTTTTATCAGTCATCTTTTTACTGTCATGTCAGGCGGTTTTATGGAAATGAAGAAACTTAACAATCATTTTATGCATCAAATTTAACTTACTATCAAATGTTATTATGGAGAAAAATATACAAATGATTATATTCATTGAAAATATGATTTGAAGAAAAATAAATTTTATTTTTAATTGATTAAAAATATTTTATGTCTATTTCGGCATAACAAATTAAGACACTTTAAAGTAAATAAATAAATTTGATGTTTTTTTAAACAAAATTTTCTTAATGAAATCAAAATAATTCTAAAAGTAATAAATTTACATCGTGTCAAAATTTCGATTCGATTCTAAATTTAAGTGCTCTAAACTAAGAAATATCGACAACAATATCAAATAAATATACGCGATGTTATTTGAATAGGTAAAAGCAAAACTTTTTTATACCGCAAAAGTTATGTTTTATTTTTCATGTATTCAGTGAGACAAATATTTCTGAAATATAATTAACAAAGGCTTCTTCATTGGGAATTTTTTTTATTTATTTAAAATTATTGTATTTTACGACAAAAGTAATGCTATTTAGGATTATATAGCGGAGATTATATAACTCTTTCATCGCGAAGGACGAGATAACTCATCTTCCAGGAATATTCACTGTTATCAAGATACGAGAGTGCACGTCCCATACACAATGTTTTTTTTTTACAGTATTTAATTTTCCAATTATCCAATTTTACAGCAGCATTTCCAACGACTTACTTATCAACATTTAGTATGGATTATTATTTTCTTTTTATTATTTCTATGCCTGTAAACAGAAATTGAGAATTTTTATTAATTGAAATTGATTATAATTTTTTCAAGTTAAATAAACAAGTTTACTAGGAATTTGCGTTTCGTTTCAATTTTAGAGTAGAAGGTAAGACAACGAAGCACTTTTCCCCCGATAAAAGTGTTAAGTATTAAAATTTTTTATAAAATCTGCTTGGCCAAAAGTTAAAAAAAAATAGAAGTCATTAATTCAGCAAGAGAAATTATAACATTAAGCATACTAATTAAATAAAATGAGTTTACTTTGAGTAAATATATTATTAAATATCTATTTAATATAATATTAAGTAATTTAATAAAAATAAAGTTATTTATTTTATTAACTGAACTTTTAAAAGAATCAACTCTTAAAAAACAATAAAAGTATTTAAACATAAAAAATATAATCAGTAAAGCAAGTCTCTCTTTGCATAAAATGTATTTTTTTTATAACACTACTTTTAATCTTACTTTACTGTTTCTCACAATTATGATTTTTAGTAATAAGAATGCTACCACTTGCACTGCAAGAGAAAGTGCGATTTTTTTTTTACTCTTAAAATGAAATAATAATATTTTTGAAGGATTAAAGCTCCTTTTTATCATTTCCCTGAATGTAAATATCGCAGGTATGCTTTTTATTTTTTGCCTGCATGAATCTGTCACAAGTAAGCTTCTTTTCACCATTTTTTTTAAACAAAGGTGGAGGTGTTTTCTTTCAAATAATAAAGTAGAAAGCACGATCAGTTTTATAAAACAATACTTTAATGAAATGACCCTTTAATTAATAATGTTACGAAAATTCTTATTAAGTTTCATCTCATAACGACTTTCATTTTTGCATTACTGTAACTTAATTTTATATTTTCAACTAACTTTTTAGAAAACTTAATAACAGCCGGTCTAAACTAATACCACCGGAAAATTTTAAAAAATCTTTGCGAACTAACAATAATATATATATATATATATATCGCCCAGGAACAATGTTTTCAAGGGGTACATTAGGACCCATAATTCTCATAGAACAATCCCTGACGTCTGCAAGCTACTTGAACATAGTTGCAGACCAGGTTCACGCATTCACGGCAACAGTTTTTTCTACGGGATTGGTGTTTACCAACAGGATAATGCACCACGTCATAAGGGTCGAATCGTCGAGGAACATTTCACTGACTTTCAAGTCATGCATTGGCCCCCAAATTCATCTGACCTTCATTCAATAGAGCATTTGTGGTCCTACTTGGAAAAACAAATTCGAACTACCACGCTGCAGGACCAATTGGTGAGCGCTTGGTACCAGATACCTCAGACTACCTATCAGCACCTAGTGGAATCAATGCCACGGCGGATGCTAGCAGTTTTGAGGGCTAAAGGTGGTCCTGCATGTTATTAGCAGGGTGGTCATAATGTAATGGCTCTTCGGTATATATATATATATATATATATATATATATATAGTTTTTATTTTTACTTATACAGTTTTCTTCCTTTTGGAGAAGGATGCACTTTAAACTATAAGATTTTGTTTAAAAATTTTGGACATTAACAATAATTTTTTAAACAATTTAATTCCTTTTCTCATAAAGTAGATATCACAATATTAACTGAATAGATTAGTTATGCATTTTTCTCCTTTCCATTAAATGGTAGATAATGAGTTAAATTACAATATTATAAACTCTCAAAGATATTTAAAAATGAATATTTACTGAATCAAAATGGAATGATAAAATTAATATTTAAAATAAAAGCTTTCATACATTTAAAATTTATTGATAATTTGATAATTGTAGTTAATTATTTATTTATTTAAGACGTATTTTCATGCTAAGCAATTAATCAAGCACAGTAATACGAATAGAAAAGTTTTCTCCAAAATTATATAAAATTACATACGTATTTCATTCCTAAGGAAAACAATTAATGGTCTTATTCGAACAGTTATGTTAGTACATATTTGCATAATATTTTGTACATAGCACATTCTTATCCAGTCCAGTATTAGTGACTAGCTTTATTAGATAAAAATGATTACGTTCACTGGCAGTTTAGTTTTATCTATTCTTTTAACTATTTACTCAATTATTTCTTAAATAAATAAAGTTAGAACCGTTTCAAACTAATTAAAGCATTTATTAATAATAACTTATTATTTTCAACAGTTTATCAAAGACTAGTTTTCATTCAAAAAAAATTTATTAAAATAAATGCTTATTTAAAACATCATATTTACTACTGTATGAAACACTGACGTAGGATTTTAAATGAGAGCTATGTCTCTAATGAAAATACTCCACGAAAAATAAATTTGAACCCAATATGCTTTATTTTTCTTCATTTTACTTACAGTGCTTAATTTTAAAGTATCTTGCATTAGAGTATGTTTTTATTCGAATAATCGAGAAGAAAAATTCTATAAATCCAACTGAATCTATGAATTCTATGAATCTAACTATAAACCATTGTCTTCTGAACAATCAATAAACTCGTTAATTAATAATTTCTGAAATATGAAAGCAACTACGCCATGACATATGATCAGAAAAAAATTCGTTAAATGCATAAAAATACGTTTTTATGTTTTTATTTCTTATAAATAAATGTAAATTATTGATGATAGTTATTATGTACCTAATAGCAATATAAGACTAATTACCCAGTGAAAAAAAAATTATAAGCAATCATAACTCTAGTTAGCCTGAAGAAAGGGCAGTTCCATTGTTTACGAATACATACATTTTTCTTGTTTTAGTAATATATACATGAGTGTGTTTCTGCGTGCACGCGTGGATCGGCCAATCACGTTCGACCCATGATATCACTTGCAAGTATTCAATTAAATATGCTCCGAAAATTGATTCAGCGTGATAATAAACTCAAGTCATAAAACTTTAACGTTAACACACCATGCACAATCACGTGATTTGACAAAATTGTACGATTATTTGCAAGTAACCAATGATTTATATTTCTTCTTTTTTTTGCATTGAAACAGATTTAGCTTCTCAAAGTTATTTCCTAATTTTACTGCAATAAAATTTATATCTAGTCATTTTGCTCGGGTACCATTGTAACTACATCTGAATTTTGTTTGCCATTTAATTTTTATAACTATTTAAATTTGTTAAAAATACTTAGCACAAGATATTTATTAACGGAGTGAAAAGTTGTTATGGTTGATGAACTTAAAGAACATTTCTCTTGAATAGTTAACCTAAGCATAAAATATTTTGGGCTCATAAAATTATCCTTTGTTCATGGGGCTTCAAAAATATTCAGATTCCTTTGAACTCCTAATGCCGACATATGTAAAAATATTTTTCTTTATCTGACATTGATAAAAAAAATACAAGGCTGGTTGGTAGGCTTGATGCAAAGTTTGTATAAAACATAATGCAACATGTTTCATTATTTATTTTTAATTACATTCTGATTTTTTAATCCAAGATAAGTCTTATTCCATGCTAAGCTGTTACTAACGAATGGTGATCAACGAAATTTAACTCAGAAAGATGAGTGGTTTCAGTGAACTCTCAATTTAGACCATAGTTTTTATTCAATTGTAATATAAGGTCTTCCAAAATGGCCAAAAAAAGTGTGAAGGCATTAAACTGGATAATAAAATGGGTAATGTAAGCGTTAAGTTACAAAGGTTTTAGAAGGCAAATATTAAGCTTTACCTTGTTTAATTTCAGGATGCTTCGATAATAAATAAGTCAATTTTAGAGAAGGCCACAAATAATTGTTATATGAGTGCCCTTGGTATGTGTAATATTAGAAGAGTCAGTGATTAAGTTTAATTAAGTAGTGATTTTTGACGCATAATAATTTTTTTCCCGAAGCGATTGGCACTGTAAGGAAAGGTACATAGTCCTCTTGCAGTATGCAATTATAGATGAATAAATGCAAAGCACACTGAGGACACTATAACACTTAATATATACTGCTATCTTCAAGTTAATATATGGTTTAAACATAATTAATTTCAGTCATAAAATTTATCATTAACGAGGAAATATATTTCCATTAATTATATCCCCAATATCAAAATATCTCAAACATTGTTAGTGTAAATAAAGTTACGTGCTCCAAGCAACGCGCAGTTCACATTCATAAAATGAAATATTGATGTTTGTGATTTTATTGAATTTCCGCACCACAACATAAAGTATACTGTTTGTGCTATGATATGATTTAATGCTAGTGAGGTTCAAAACATCCTTCAAAAGCTATTATCAATGAATCTATAAATATCTTTTCTTTTTTACTTTTACTATGTATTTAGAAAAAATTTTGCAATTTTTTCAAATTCTTTTTTTCTAAATCTAAACTAAATCCAATTTCAAGATCAGTTTACGCCTGAGATTGTATCGTTATGCTATATAATGTTTACATTATTTGAAATTGCATTTTTTGACTAGGCATAAATTTATGACGTCAGCGCTAGTTAATCGTTCATAAGCAAAATGGCTTTGTTATAGTCGAGCTAAATTTCTCTACGTAAGTTAGAATGTTAGAAGTTATATAAATCGCATAAAAGATTTGTTGAAATAGAATACTTTTTCGTCTATTCCTCTTACTTAACTTGGATTTATTATTTGAATAAATATTTTATTGTAACTGTGATATATTTTTCTGTACCTAGTAACTTCGATGCATGATTAGTTTGTTTATGTTCCATATGGCTTCATGCCCGTCTTCGTGTTAAGTAAAAAACATGCTGAGAAGGAATTGAAATCTTTGTGAAAGAATATAGAAAGTGTAATTTAAGTCAGTTGATTCTCACCGTCTTGGTTTACATGAAATATAAGGGAAAGAACAGTTGCTACCGTAAGCAAATACCACGTTTCAACAACCAATCATGACAGAGACACCTACACTACGTCACTTGCAGGTATCCTATTATAAATCTAACTTATAGCCTACAAAATAGTTGCAAATTGCTAAAAAAAATTATGTATCGAGTGAAGTATGTTTGTATTAAAATGTTGCATCATTATATTGTAATATCATATGATTACATTATTATGAAAAAACACCGTTTAAAGTCTTTACATTTTTATGATAATCGAAATCGTAAATGAAATAGTTAAGAAAATACATTAAAAGGATGATACGCTGAATGTAAGGTAAGGGGTAAATACGCTTACTTACAAATAAAATATAATTATCAGATGAACAGATCAAGTTCATAACGTTTATTAATTTTATAATAATGGAAATAAATCATGGATTATGCAATGAGATATATCTATATATCTGTCTATTTATATATGTATATATAAATTGAAATTGTATATCCGCCATGGAGTAGCCTTTTTACTTTATGAAACATGCACACACAAATAAAGTTCCTATCAACGATAATATTATCTTAATGTTTCTTATTACTGATTTTTTTTCTTTTTAAAAAGCATGTTTTGAAACCAAATAATACCTATGCATCTATTAAATATCGAGAATACTTTCGAATCGGGTGAATTCTATACTCAATACTTGTATTTATTTTTTCAAAACAAATGTCAAGGGAATGATATTTATAAACTATAATGCATATATGTTTTGATCTTTCTGCAGTTCCTTTTTTTCTATTGTTATATAACAAAGGGAAAAGGAAAATAATATATATTATCTGTTATTGAAAGTTCCTTTTATCGTTTCACATGACTTCCTTTTGAAACATCATGCAACGGTAAATCCACTTTTTTATGTAACTCATATTTTTCCAACAATATCTAATACCTTGTGTCCTTGATATTTCGCAATATTTTACAGGAAGAAATACTTTGTAAACCTTTCATTTAGACAATTGGTTTAGCATTTGATGAAAATGATGTTTTTATTCTAATTCCAAATATAATATGATAAAAATAAAAATAAATTTCGAGGGAAGATGTATTTCTATTGAAAGTAGATACAATGTCAGGTTATCTTGTTAAAAGTCTTGAAAACAGTTTAAATTATGAGAATTCGTTTTAAAATATCGTAAACACAGTCAACGATAGAAATTAAGATTCCTTTAGACCAGTGTTTCTTAATCTCTTTGATATAATGGACCCCTTTTAAAATTTTTTAAGAAGTCATGGACCACCCCCCTGTGAAAAAAAATAATTGCAAAAAACATCAATTATTAGAAAGCATTAATTTTATTATTTTAATAGTATACAAAGTTTTCAAAATTAAAATTTTTAATGTGAAGGTTGCTGCTGCTTTTCCTTAATTAATAAATTTAATTGGGGGATGGTTTTCGACAAAGCAACGAGTATATCAACATTCAATCGATTTCGATGTTATATTTTTATTGTCACAAGTGTGGAAAATCCCGCTTCGCAAAGATACACAGTAGCAAACGGAATTATAGCTGCCATAGTTCGATTTACAAGCATTGGGTAGGTTTCCAAGCGTTTTAAAAATTAGGAGTAGTCAGCGGACCTCCAAAATATAACTCATGGACCCTTTAGGGTTTCATAAACCACAGGTTAAGAAACCCAGGTTTAGACAAAAGAAAACTCGACGTTTTAACCTATTATCGCTATAACGCAAGTAGATAAAATTATAATAAATATTTACTCTTAAATACTGGACTAACTTCGACAATATCCACTACCAATCACATTATTATTCCTTATATAAATTTTTTTACAACTTCTAAGCATATGACGTTAAGCAGGTTGCGGACAGCCATTTTCAATAAACAACAAATTACCAGAGAACTGAGAAATCTAATATGGAATAAAATCAAGAAAAATGTGAAAAACATGTGTTATCATCACCAAACTAAATTACCTATCATCACAAAAAGAATGAAGATAAGTTTCAAATAGAAAAAATGTGATTAATGATTTTATCGAAACTCTCGAAAACAAATTTACTAAAGTTATGAAAGCATGACGCAATTCTGATTTGCCGCAAGCATTCAATATACACCTCTTATTCTAAATAATAATAAAAGCAATCGATATGTAATTATTTCTTTTACCATACATAATGCAAAGACTACCTAGGACAAGAGTTGGTGGTTCTTTAACTCTTTTTTCATGAACAAGAAAATTCAAGATGTTTCACCTTTATTGAGTATTTACATTGAAAGAAATACCTTGGGTTGAAAAATTTCTAGGAGAGTTTCGCTATTCACGGTCAATTTAAAAAGAAATTATTGCTTAGAAATCTCGAAAATGATTAACGTCGTTTTGACATCATATTCTTCAAAATACAAGAAATTGAGACAAAAATTCAGTAGCGATATTGGAATAAAAGGTCCAATTTGAATATTCTAATTTGCGCTAAAATAATACGACGTCTATGGAATTAGCAAATGGGACTTGATGTATCTGTCGCTTTAAAGAGCGGGTCGCAATAGTGGGAATCACGCTTAAGTACGTTGATTGCATCACCATTAGAACTACACCCTAATAAAAAAATCATATAACATAATAAAGTAACCATTGTCAGATAATGCTGCACAAATTCGAAGAAAAATGAGAAAAAACAACAATTCTTTCGAATATTGCATCAGTAAAGTTTATTTCAGCATAAAACCATTTATGAAAGCAAAACAGTTTATATATTCATCTTCAGTTAATCTAACAAAATGTTTTGAAAAAAAGGGAAAAGATTGAGATGTTTTATGATTAATTATTGTTTGAAAAACATCTGAATATTTGCAACGACAAAAAATAGTTGTATTGTATAGAAATTAACAAGTAATCTCTATGCAATCTAAACAAAAGTAAATATAGTGAAGTGATCCCTTATTAGGAAGAACATAAAATTATCTAGAATATTAAAGGGAATGCAATGTGTTTGAAAAGTTGGTTAAATTCAACCATTTGCTCAAATCGAAATTTTTAAAAGATTTGTTAAACAAAAAGCGTGATATCAGGCACAGATTTCACTTTATTTGTTAGAGATGAGCCTGGAACTTAGTTTTCAAATCCAGACCTCAGATATTTGAACAACGAGTATCCGCCATTGTATTCATTCCATTCCTACCCTAAATATTCTTACGACTGACTGAAAAAAAAAGGTTTTTCTCTGTCTTAAAAAATTATACTAATCGTAAGTCTCAGTTTACAAAACTATTTCAGTTGTGTCCGCATCAAAAAGCTCTGAGTCATTACTATTTCTCATGTAATTAGATTTATACAAATTTGCAGCAAAAAACCAACTTTTTTTGCTGCAAATTTAAGCTAAAAATATTTGTACTAATTCTCCAATTAATTGCATTAATCACTCGTTGGATCACCTTAAATTTTAGGTTTGTATTTACTTTTTTGAGTTTCACAATGTCCATAATGCCTAAACCGTAATCGAATTTTCTAATCATTCGTGACGCACAATTTTCAATCCAGTAATTTGGATGAATGGCCGTTGATGTTGTTGTAATCGAGGATTCGGTATTACTATGGTTTTGGATTAAACATCATTGATATTATATTTCAAATGTCCTTCAAATTTTGTGTATTCGAGTTCGAGTTGATAGTGTAGGATTCAGTCAATAGCAACAATGTCTATAGCGTTTTCCTTTTGCCATGCTGTTATTACGAAAACCTAGACTTCTTTTAAAAGGAAGGTGGTGTACTTAGCTGCTAATGAGTTACAACATACTTCACTTTCTTTATTTACATTGTAATTTATAATATTGCATTCTTTATCTTATATCTATCTATCTATCTATATATATATATAAGTTCAAAATGAAGAATAAAACAAAGAAAAATTATATTTTAAATCATTCTTGAAATATTTCCCGTCCATGTAAGTTGATCTGATTTCGCTATTCGCTTTATAGACCATTTTTACATTTTTATACTGTTTTTTCTTTTCATTTAATTTTATTTTCTGTTTTTACATGTTATTCTTACTTTTTGTGTTCTATTTTATTTGTTGTAATTTTTATAAAAAAATTTTCTGAGCGCTCCTCACACTATTGTATGTATATATTGCTTTGGCTTTATTGAGACAATATCAAAAAGCACTCTGTTTTGCGGATATAATCGTGTGGGCTAATGAGAAGATTATATCTCTTTTTCCGGTTTTTTAAATAAAATTTCATCCTTTCTTTTTTTTTCAAACTGTTGTTTGTTATTTTTTTAACTTATTATTTCCCCCCTTTTTCTCCTATGTCTATAATTTTTCTTTGTTTTATTCTTTATTTTGAACTTATCTAATGAGTTCTGTTTACTTGCAGCTTAAGCGCAATAAATGAACTTTATTGACNTATATATATATATATAATGCTCAGTGCTGTTAAATGAAAAAAGTTAGATGCTGCTTAGTATAAATAAAAATGTATTGTCTTATCAAAATAATTTTTTTGGAAAATATCAGACTTTAAAGAAAGGATGATTGCAAAACAACCTTGAGATTGGTGACCTGATTCAACAGAGTTGGAATATGGTATTATTATTAAGAACTAGCAGTTTTCGAATTTACGTACTAGATTGGGGTTTTGAAAGGCATAAAGAAGTTAAGAGGAACTGTCACTTATCATCCAGAACTCATCCCAAAATCAGTCAGAATTTATCCCAAATGTAAGAAACAAGTAAGAAATCTGAGAACATATTAAATAAATATAAAATACGCAATAAAGTTTATTTTTTCGAAATGCAAGTCTGATCAAGTTAATAATCTTTTTACTGTATTTAATAATCAAGTCAAATGGATTTTTGTACATTTAAAGCATCTAAAAATATTATCATGAGCATGTATCAAAACTTTCCTTTAAGCTCATCCTAGAATCAAACTGAGCCCGTTTTATCTATAGTGTGCGCTTTTATTTGCATTTATTCTATTTACGTACATATGTCAATACATAAGTAAATAGTTTACAAAAAAATATTTAGAGAAAATGCAAATAGCATTATGACGAAAAATAGTATTATGAAAAATAGAGTTATGATCCACGTTTGTTTCTGAATCAGGTTAGGAAGGTAATTTTTGTTTCATTTCAAACAAATTATAAAACAAGTAAGGACAACACAATTTACCATTAATCAAGTACTTCTCTCTCCTTCTATATTTACAATTCGGGCAAGAATAGTGATTCCATGGCAAAGGTCCTAACGAGGGATTGTATGTTAATCTAATTTGCATATGAAGCTAAGCTAATCTGATAGTCGTTTATGAAATCTCGGCCTATTGTACTATTGCATTCCATTTGCTCATTATTCTTAATGATTCTCAATTGCAAGAATAAATGAAATGTGTTAAATTTGAGCGATTTGGGAATCAAAATCAGCAAACATCATAATTTTAATACATTTAAAACATTTTAATGCATTATTAAATCAATAGCTTTAAAACCAATTGCCTGTTTTCATTTTAATACTTTTTCGAGAACGAAAATCAAATGGACTAACTAGTTTCTATAATTTTTTATCTTTTCCACATATAAAGTTATAAACAAATGCAGTATTTTTATTTTATTACAACAAAAAGCAAAAATAATTTTAAAAAAAATATAGCCGAAGAATTAAAGTTTTTGTTCATGCTAAGTGCATCTTAAATCTAAACAGGCAGCTAAAAACATTAGATTTGGATAAAAAGGAAAACTCTTTAATTACGTAAGTTTAAGCCAAATTCAATTAAAATTATTGGACACGACATTAATGTTAACAGTAAATTTGAAGTTTTGTTCTTTTATTCTAGGAAAATTTCCAATCTTTAAATTTAAGAAACTTTGTTTTCTATAGCTTGAAATTGTATATTATGAATATTAAACTTATTTAAATCTGTTACAGATCACACGTATTTAATGTTAATAGTATTTTTGTCTAAACTTCCCCAAAACTAATACAGAAAATTGATAAATTAGTTATGAAATAGTTCATCAACTAAAAAGTTACCTTATTTATATGATATTTTTTGTGCAATTTTTACATAGTAGCTCTTGTAATCTCTCAAATATGCGTAAAAATAGTTTATATTTGCATGGGAAACATTCGTTTCGTTGAATCTTTCACTCAAAAAGGCGTGATTTAAATTTTTTTTATTGAAAAATCACCCGATTCTACAATGGCCACCTTGTATCGCAAATGCACGACATTGTAGACTTAAAAGAAAAAAAGGAATTAGAAAGAGATAAAATAGAATACTAACTTCTTAACAATAACAGTAAATTCATGAAAACAAGAACAATAAAACATAAGAACATAAGAAATTTAGTCTCTGAACGTTAAATGCATCATCCCTCTTGAATATCAATAAAAAAGTTTTTCTTTTTTCAAAGAAGGACTTCAAAACTCTGGTTTTCAAAAATATTTAATAAACAAGTATAGATGTTAATGCGGTCTGAGTGTTTTTCGATATAACCATGTCTGAGATAGTCATGTCCGAGACAATCATGCTCCAAACAATCATGTCCAGTTTAAATGCCACAAATATGCCCGAAAATAGCAAATTATTTTTCAGCTTAGCAGCAATTTTTGTGTCACGAAGTTTAAGAAATTATATAAAAATTATTTCACCTGTAGAAAATGCGAACTGAAACTTTTAAGAATATTAAATATAAAATTAATATTATTAAAAGTTTCAGCTCTGATTTTTTTGCTGATGTAATAAATTTAATTTTACTTTTTAAACTATGTGACACAAAAATTTAATCACAGCTGAGAAAAAAAAATTACTGTTGTCTGGCATATTTGAAGGCGATAGACATATCACTGATACAGAAAAAAGAAATGAAGTATGTCAACCCTTGATTGAGCAATGCAATTCCATCACCAGGATAAAGGAGAGCTCTATTTTACAAAGAATTATGCGGGATTTTTACGCCTGTAGAAAAACAAATTAATTATAAATTACGATTATTATTTATTAATAATAATAATTTATGAAGACACATTGGTCATGTGAATCCTGGAAAGTTCACGCCGTTCAAAATCTATAATGACGGTTGCTATAGTGAATCTCCGAACAAAATTAGAGACAATGTAAAAGAGAAAAAAATAATGTTAATTCACGAAACATTTATCGCTTTTTATTTTTGTTAACTAATACACCTCAATTTCTCTTAGTGTAAATTTCTTAATATATTTCTGTGTTAATAAAATAATGAAGAAAGAAATAATGCTTCAAATTAGAATTCTTGCTTAATTAAAAATGCTTTTTCATTTTATTTTACTATAATGTTTTTAAAAAATTTTAAAGACATTTGTAAATTATGCCAGGGATTTTTTGCTATTTTGAGTAAAATTTTAAAATATTTTGGACATCAAAATTTGAACTATTTCAATGAGTTTTCTCTTAAATAAGTAGTGATTTAAATAATAGTTTTAATTTCCTTTTTTAATTCTTGATTTCATTATTCCGTTTTGAATCGTGATATAATTGTTAGCAAGGATTGTGGAGCCTAGTTAATTGAAACTGAAAACTTTTTAAAATTAAAGTTATGTACCATAAGTATAGATAAATTGGTAGACTTTGCTCACTGTATTTATTTTGTTTTCATGGATAATGTTTTGATTCCGAATTATTCTGCTACCATATATATATATATATATAC
>NC_092210.1:58239011-58244518 GCF_043381705.1 Parasteatoda tepidariorum | reverse complement strand
TATATATATATATATATGAATCAGTAGCTCTATATATCTGTCTATCTATCTATAAATATTAATGCATGAATTCATGCATTTAAAGTCGAAAAAAGTTTAATGTATTTACGTTAGATAAATCATCAAATATTCAGAAAAAATTTCAAGTAAACATGTTTATCTTTCAAAGTTTCTGTACTTTCATAAATAATTTTGACTTGATCTTCAGACATTTTTAATAACCGAGAATATTTTTTTCTTCTAAGTGCGTGATTTATTTTTAGATTTAATGTTACATTAGGGATATTTTTTTCACAAAAACAACTGATAAATAGTGTTTACCTTATCTTCCTTCCCTAGTGTAGAAAGCCATTTAAGCTAAGTTGATGGCCAAATAATATTGCAGAAAATTGAATATTATCATCAATATTTTACTCTTAAGATAAAAAAAAATAAGTTCTAAGTTTCATAATTAGTCATTAGCCTTATCGTATGCCAGATATCGATCCGAATTTTCTGAAAGTTGAAGTTTTCATTAGAGACTCAGTGAGCGAAAATAATTTTAGATCTGCATTATTGTAATTAAGTTCAAAGTATCATATTTTGATGCAAAACTTTATTCTGAAGTTCTGCATTTAATTAAATTGAAAATAAAATCCGCCTAGAAGTTTGAAAATGTTTACTCCTTTTTTATTGGACTTCACTTTAAGTACTTATTTTTAAAAATAATTTCTTCTTTGAGAACTTGCAATGAGACTATATCAACCTTTTTTATATAACACAAGACACACAAAATTATCTTTTTTGTTCTAAAATTGAAACATTACAACAAAAAGTGGCGAAATATAAATATATAGTGTTTCAAACAATTTTAAATCAAATCAAAATGTGAGCATTTCAACACAAAATTTACAGGTTCTTTTGAATAGCAACAGAGAAAACGTAGCTAAAAAAAGTTATATGCACATGCTAGTTTCCTACAACAAAAAAATACCTATTGTGAAATGCGTTGGTTGACCTTTTAATATTACATGCTCCTTTCAACAAATTAATATATCTATGAAAATGTTTCATTAGTGTTTTCTATAAACGATAGTGAGCTGTGGTGGCTCAGGGTATAGAGCGTTTGCCTTCCTACCGGGTGGACCGGGTTCAAATCCTAGCGTCGGCTTTGAGATACGAATTCCGCACCCGACTCACACCGACCACAGGGCGGACGTAAGATATCCTCAATGGTAGACAGATCATAGATTTGAGTCACCCTGCCGTGAGGCTAACAGTGGGAGATTTTCGTAGTTTTTCGTTCCATGAAACGCAAACGCTGGTTAGTTCAATCAAAAGTTCTCCACGAAGACAAATTTCTCCTAATACTTGATCCAGGAGTTCCCTTGTCTTCTGGATTGGTTTAAAAATTAAAAGGCTACGGAGTTGAACATTGGCTGTCTTATACCCAAAATTGGTTCGACTGTTCAACGACGGTTATAAAATAAGATATAAATGATGGAAAAAGTAATGAAAACGTTTTCATAGATACTTTAATTACATGCTTGGAGTGTGTAATATTAGAAGTGGCATGGCACTCGCCGAGGTTGCTCAAGGGATAAAACGTTTGCCTCCCTATGAGGTGACCAAAACCTACAAAGACTTATAGGGGCCGGGATAGCCTGGTCGGTAGGGCGCTGGGCCCATATCCAAGAGGTCATGGGTTCGATCCTCGCCGGCCGAAGACTCCCCGTGTAGTAAATGGTGACTGATGCACGTTAAATCTGTCGAGTCTCAAAGTCCTCCATGTTCCCACAACAAATCAATACCTCTGGGGGTACTGATCCAGGAGTTTCCTCATCTTCTGGATTGGTTCAAAATTACAAGGCTACGGAGTTGAACGTAAGTAGTCGTAAACCCATGAAATTGGGTCGGCTGTTCAACGACGGTTATAAAATATAAAATATAAAATAAAAAGACTTATAGGTATGAATTCCACACCCTACTCGCACCAACTACTCGCACCAACACCCTACTCGCACTTTACGTCAGCATTGGCTGACGTAAAGTAACCTTTATGGTAGAGGAATCGTGGTTTAGAATCCCCATAGCAACCGTTCCCCAATCGCTTTGGTAAGAGACACGACCGACTTACTACTTGAGGCTTTCGTGGTTTCCCTCTCCATGTGACAGAATAACTAAATATGAAAAACAAATATATAGAGTTGTCTATGTAAACTTCATATTTAAATCAAACCTTTTCCCACTTTAACTGCCAGTGAAAAGCAGCTGTCACATGTCAGTTTTCACTCTGTTTGCCAAAGATATTTGAGCACTTTAAACGTTTTAATGTAATGGGAGTCACCATTAGCTGCTCACTTCGCTCTCCAACCACAGTGAATACTTTTCATTTATCTTTTTTTTTCTTCATACAAATGATATTTTCCATAAAAAAAAAGAATAGCATGTTAATAAATAATACAAATATTTCAATTTTATAAAAGAAAATTTTATTAAAATGTTAATCGTATCTAAATGAATATTCTTCTTGAAAATCATTTAAAATTAGAAATACAGACTATAAGAACATTAAGTGAGAAATAATTTTAGTTGTTAAGAATGCATTACTCTCATGAGTAATTCATTTCTCACTGTCAAAAAATCACAAGTGAAGCTTTTCTACTCTCAAATAAAATGAAATTTCGAAAAACTTCAGCGTTTTTTGGTTAGTGAAATATGGTTCTTTCAGCATGTCAGATGCATTTCAGCGGGCTACATAGTATTTTTCACTACAAGTTAAACATTATCGATCTAACAATCGAATTTTGTTTATTTTTAATTCCGTCATACTCTCTGTGCATTTCTCAACTCACCAGTGTAATTTTAAGTTTTTAACCCTCTGAGAGTTAGTCCCAGCTTTTTCGAAACTTTCAGGCTCAGGCTTTCCTGCATCAAAAAATCGGTTTTTCCATATTATTATTTTTTTATTTCTAATGCGCAGATGAGTTAACATTTCGTCAATTTAGTATTTACAGGGCAAATTTGTTGGTCACTCTTTCAGAGGCACCATGTTAGGTGGGCCAACGTTGCTCCCACAATAAATACAGGTAGTACAGAGAATGAAAAAGCATCCACGCTTTGCCCGGGATTCGAACCTAGAACCTTTCTGATGCAAGGCCATTTTCCTGATCACTACGCAGACCGGTCGGCTTCTCCATGCTATTGAATAGGAAAACAGCACACAGCAGGAAAATTTCTGTACAATTTTAACAAATGCTTGATTCCCAAAGTGAAGTGGTCTACATCGACCCCCAGGGGTCGACGACAACATTGAAGGGGTCCATTTCAAATGAAGAATAAAAAATGGGGTGTCCATGAAAGGAAAATGGGGGTAAACAATAGTGGATCTCATATAAGCAGGTCGTAACTTTAATTTTGGCATTTCATGAATGGAATAATCAACATACACTGATAGTACCTATTTACTTTCATTATACTACCTTATAATATAAAGATATATATCTACCTACATTCTACATAATTTATAAAAGTAGCTATGAAGTAAAAATTTTATTAAAGTTTAAGTTATTAGGAATAATTTTTGATATATGAAACTAAATCATTATAAACTAGCATTTGCCAGCAGCTCTACCCGCGTACGTTTTTATTTTCTCTGCGTGTAAGGCTTTATTTTGTAACAAAAATTTATTTTTTTCGCTGTAAATTGTAACTTAGCCTGTGTCAACTCTTTAGCTAGCTAGACCTCCAACTTTATCTGCGCGAAAGATCACGGAGATTGATTACTTATCCCGTATTGTATGGAATATCGCAAGAAAGTCTTTAGTTGTTTTTCCATCTTCATGCCTAGTGGAAAGGGGATTCAGCACAGTTACCAATATCGTAACAGAAAGAGCAACAGACTGGATATCATTAACAGAGGAGATTTGGGATTAAACCTAAGTAAATTGATGCCAAAAGTTGATAATTTATTGATAAAGCATCAGATTCATCCCTCCCACTAAAAGCATTTATTTATTGCTTAGTTATGTTATATAACAGATACTAAATTTAACTTTGGTTCGTTTCAATTTGAATTTAATTAACAAATGTTTAAAATTAACATGTGTTCTTTCTCTTAAGTTTTTCGCAATACACTTCACTGCAAATAAAAATTTAAATCTTTCACGGTGAAATCTTTCCTTTCTATCTTTTACCATATGTTTAGCGTTTATTAATTTTTAATTAGTTATCAAATAATATTTTTATCTCATCGTATTCCCTGCACTTTTTCTATGGGCCTTGTTATTTATGTGTTTTAATGTCTAATAATTACCGTTCAGCAAAACAAAATGTAACGTTGAATTGAACTTTCAGAACAGCGACGGGGCTTTCGATAGTTTGTAGAGAGAAATCCGGTAATGTCCATAATGGTCTAAGATGTTTATACCGCAAATATTTATCAAAGATCAATATATTTAACTGTGTTGGGGACAAATTATGATGTTAATAACTCAAAAAGTTCGTGATATAAACCTATATACTCTGATAGCGAGCCATACGAAGTTTTTTTTATTGAGAAATAATGATCAGATCATTATCGGGGCTGAACTATTAATAATATAAGAAATCATTAATAGCGGATAATCTTTTGTTCTAACTCTGCTTTGACTATCGAGTGTTTCATCATTATTCATGTCAGTTTGCTTTGTTGCAGAACTCTTTGATAAAGAATACTGTCTTTCTAAAGGAGACTAGAGAGAAAGCTATCAACTGTAAACTATATTTATCTTCTAAAACAGTGTTAATTTTTAATGATTGGAACTTTCTATTTTGAAATATTTAAAGTTATATATTTCTTAAATAAGAAATGAACTATTAGAAATGGTTATGATAATAAAAAATATAATCACTCATTATAATAGAATTAAAATTGATATAAAAAAAGCGACATATTTAACCTTGTCCACAGAATCATATAATATTTTTCACCTCATAATAAGAATAGAAGCTGTTTTTTGAGTGTAATCCTTACTTTGACTTTATTTAATATCAGTATCTTTAATGCATTTTAAATGTAAGCCATTCATTGGGTAAGATGTTTTTTGTCAATTATGCTAGGTTTGCTTTAACTAGTAAAAAATTAGAATACTTCTTTATGAAACAGAGCGAAGTCAAAGTTTTTTACATGTTTCTAAGCTTAAAGTTAATATATAAAGTGAGAAATATATTTTCACTTTTTTCAGTAAAAATTTAAAAGCATAGTGGTTAAGGCTTAAGTAATCTTTGCAGCTGGGATAATTCTCGGCGCCAGAAATTCACTTTTTAAAAAAATGCCTTTGAAGTAAGTTGCTAGAAATTTTTCTAGGGGTTAACTAAGCAAAAATGTACATAAAATCTGTTGATAAAAAATTACTTATTGTTATTTTTATAAATTATATTTTCATTAGGCTCTTGTAAGATTCTTGATTTGTTTTCTCTAAATAGTAGCTTCAGAAATAATATATCAGTGCCTCTCTTTCTTCAGATGAAGTAAACGTTATATATAT
>NC_092210.1:58159623-58237480 GCF_043381705.1 Parasteatoda tepidariorum | reverse complement strand
TCTCGCCCAGGAACAATGTTTTCATGGGGCACATTAGGACCCATAATCCTCATAGAACAATCCCTGACGTCTGTAAGCTACTTGAACATAGTTGTTGCAGACCAGGTTCACCCATTCATGGCAACAGTTTTTCCTGCGGGGGATGGTGTTTACAACAGGATAATGCACCATGTCATAAGGGTTGAATCGTCGAGGAACATTCCAGTGACTTTCAAGTCATGTCTTGGCTCCCAAATTCACCTGATCTTAATCAAATAGAGCATTTGTGGTCCTACTTGGAAAACCAAATTCGTGCTACCACGCTACCCCCTGGCAATGTGAGGGAATTGCAAGACCAGATGGTGAGCGCTTGGTACCAGATATCTCAGACTACCTATCAGCACCTTGTGGAATCAATGCCACGATGGGTGCTAGCAGTTTTGGTGGCTAAAGGTGTTCCTACATGTTATTAGCAGGGTGGTCATAATAAAATGGCTCTTCGGTGTATATATTGCTGTAACGTATAAATACATTTCTTTGTTTTATTAATAAAAATCATTTATTCCACAATGACAAATGCAGTAATGACATTAAATTACCACTGTCGGGTTAATAATAAGCTTTCAATAAAATATAGAAAATCCCGTAACGGGTTAGAATAAACTTCAATATAGAAAATATAGTTTGCAAAAATATAGATAGACCCGTAACGGGTTAGTATAAACTTCAAATTCAAAAACCAAAAATACTCTTCAAAATATCAACAACTCTCTGTTGTTCTAATTTTATCGTCTGCTTTTTTTATTATTTATCTCTTTATGTGTTTAGTTTATTCTATGCATGCTTTTGATAGCCAAATATTTTTTATATTTTTAGACTAGATAATATGTACAAATTTTCGTCATAATCTTTAAAAATTTTGTAAATTTTTTTTCATGAAATCTCTCTTAAGGCTAGACATAAAACATGTATCTCTTTTCTCTAGTTACAAAAACGGAAGTCTGATTGCATAAATGTTCTCTTATAACTCGAGAACGAGAACACCGATTTAAATCTTTTTTTACCCCTACGGTTAGCAAGTTTTCTTTAGGTGGTTTGCAATTGCCACTTTCCGAAGTTATTTAGTTCTTCCGAAATATCTAAAATGCAAAAGGAAATCATTGTTGAAACACATTGTTACATATCATACAATCTTAATAATATTTTGAACGGCTAGACAGAATAACCGGGAGTTTTTTTTTTCTTGGGATTACTAAAGTATTTTTGGGTCGCTTTCAATATTTCTCATCCATAACGTCGAGTTGTTTACATGCACTTTGAAGAAATGTGTTTTTTTCCATTGCCTAACCGTTGCGCTGCAATTGGAACAGCATCCTTACAAAATGCTTAATAAAATAGAAGCAGATAAAATTTCGATAAAAAAAACGAAATGTATTTAAAGCTCTCTAAACTCTTAGTTTAAATGCTGATAAGATAGTTAAACACGATTAGATAAAATAAGATAAAGATAAGATAGTTAAATAAGATAGTAAAAGATAAAGATAGTTAAACACGATTTATTGAAAATTTTAAATAAATTCTGATGCCATTTTCAGTAATTTTCATCATAAATATTTTCTAACCCTATTCGTTCAAATGGTATTCAATTTTAAGCAGTTTAAGTTTATTTTACTTTAGTACAAAAACATTATTTTTGGTTAGTGGGCAGAACAGTGCGACCTTTGCATTAGGCACCGTGTTTTGAAAGTTTCACTGCATTTTATTTTATTTTATACGCTGAACAATTGACCCGATTTCGGGTTTACGATTACTAACGTTCAACTCCGTTGCATTGTAATTTTGAACCTAATCCAGAAACCAAGGGAGCTCCTGGATCAAGTATTGGGAAAAATTTGCCTTCGTGGAGGACGTTTTGATGGAACTAACCCACATTTGCGTTACTTAGAGCGAAAAACCAAGAAACCCTCCCACTGTTAGCCTGACGGCAAAGAGACTCTTACCCATGATCCATCTACCATTGAGGATATTTTTAATGTCAGAACTGCGGTCATTGCGAGGCAGGTGCGGAATTTGTATCCACCAACCATCGCAGGGATTCGAACCCGGTTTATCTCAGGAAGACAAACGCTCTGTCCCCTCCTTGTTTTTCTAATAAAAAAAATGTAAAGTAGTTTAAAAAAGACAGGTAAACAATTGTAAATCTTGCCCTTTTGCGACATAATAATAATTATTTGTTAACATATTTTATAAAAAAAAATAATACTTATTAGTAATAGGAATCGTGAAGCTATGCTCCTAAACAAGTAGAAACAACGTCAGAGTCTGATTTACACTGGTGACCAGCTATCGATAATACACGTAGATGTATTAAATACGACAACAACATGATCATTATTGATAATTATAATTAAATTACGGTAATATTGTGATCATTATCGATAATATATCAAAAATATAACATTGGGATTATTATACATAACAATCGTTATTGAATACGATAGTACTGTTTGTATTTCTAAATTTTATTGTGGTAATGAAAATAATAAACAACGTATATATAAAATAAATTAGTTAAATAGGACAAATATTTTTATTAATAGTTATTTGTCTGGATTTTTGGACAATGCATCGGGATATTAAAACTTGTAATAATCAGTAATGAGGACTAATGTTTGTGTGGATGATACCTCAAAAAAGCAGTTGTCATCACATGGCTTCTACAACCATTAATTAGGAGGCAAGAGATTAGGTGCTAACAGCAATCAGATGCCCTAAACCTACATAAGTAACATATTACATCAGTGAGTACTCACATTTAAAATTTAAATGGTTTCTAGGTTTTATTCTAGGTTCAACTTCTAGGTTTTATTACTGAAAAAAAACCTTCTTAATGGCAAGAAATCTTTTGCCCCGGCTTAAAAAAATTCAATAAAAGTGAGTAGCAACCAGGAGTCTATTTTAATTTCTAATTAAATGTGTCAGATAAATATACAGAAAAATTTAAACTTTTTAATATAAATAATCATTTACTTTATCATGCTGACTTCCATTTTTTTCACCATCATCATTAAAGTAAATTACTATTTTTTAAGTTTATGTTTTGCCTCGGTAAAAAAAATCTTACAACTTTAGGTTATTGGCTTTTAAATGGTCGCTTTAATGATCTAGTGTAACGCTGATCAATAGCAATTGCGTGCAAACTTTGATTTTAACAAAGTTGCTTATGCACTTTGGAATCTTTCATCGGCTAGTAAATTAAAAAACTTCAAATTATACTACAAAGCGAAAGCTGAAAAAAATAAATAGTACTTATTCCTTTAAAGGGAGTTCACCTAATGAGTTAACACTCTTTATAATATAGCTTTCTTATGCATTTTTCTAGCTTGAAACATTTTGCTTAAATAACGATTAGAAAAATTTCTATATTTCGGCTACGCTGCAAAAAATTCCGGATAAACTTATAGTATAAAGCAGCAACATTTTGAGTGCCTCATCCGTAAAATCCATTTTTACCATGAAATACAGCAATATTTAATCAATTGCAGTGATTCAGTAATTTGACGGGTAATTATAACCGTAAAAATTACGGCATATGAGATTTTTTATTCATAACATCTCTATGTAAAAATTGGTTTTACAGTAAAAATAACCAGCACCCTGAGTGCTTTTTTATCGTAATTTCTTTACAGTGTACTCTTTCTCAATATTGTGTTGGATATTTAAATTTTTTAAATGTTTAAGGAATGTAATTTTATAAAATAAATAAGTTATTTTAATAAAATTAACTAAGGTTATTTTTAAAAAAAGTACAAAAATTATTCTTTTCTGACTGTGCAATTTACTAATCAGGAAAAAATTGATTTTAAAGTAATTCCCTTTATATTTTAAGTAGCTGAATTCGTAATATTTTAAAGGGTCATATTTTTAATAAAAAATAATTACCATTGAATTGTTAAAACACACAATTAGATTGCATAGATCGCACTTGATCGTATGGCGATAAAACGAAATTCATTTATATTCTAAACCAAGTAGAAAATAGTCTTAAAAATAAGTATCACTTTTCGAAATAAAATTGTTTTGCGAGAAATCTGTAACCGAATACGGCAGTGAGACCATGATTTCTGCTTCGAAAGGAAAATTTGATGTATTGGAGAAAAAAAATCTCAAAATATAACTTTTTGGGTTATAATCGAATCAATCTTGCTACAGCAATTGCAAGCTATGCAAATCGATAACTTACCTCTTGACTTGGAAATCAAGAAGCGAGTTTTTGGAGCTTACATCAAAATGCTGACCTGGAACAGAGGGGAATGTTTATAAAAACCACCAACTTTGTTCAATAAAAACACAAATTTCTCCAAATTTAAATATTCCAAGAAACATTTCAAAAACTTTAGGCCAATATATCAATGGAAAATGTTAAGAAAATATTCAAGCCTATAGATAATTTAAAGTACAGGGAAAACAAAAAACCACAACAACAAGGCAGTACTAAAAGCAAATTCGTTTAAAATTATCAAATAACGGCTTCCGAAAAATTATTTTATTCAAGTTTATACTAATAGATTCCAGATTCAAGATAAAATAAGAGCTGATGTGTAAAGTAATTTATGGAGTTAGAGTTCTCCGATTTGACACTATATTTCCAATATCGATGGTGCGATTAATTAGCAATAGAAAATTAAAAATATGTATAAACTGATTTTCTTTTTTTTCGGGGGGGGGGGTCTGTCGATGCTATACTTTCTATCTAAGATGTTATGGGAATTGCAATTTTGAAACAAAACACTTATATCATTTTCAACAAGGCTTATCACTTCTTAAATGATTAGAAAAAATAAATAAATATTCCTTGAATTTCTGAGACAAATTTTATTTTCCAACTAGGAGTAACTAGAAATTCAAGCTTCTGAACAAAATTCCTCAAAAATAATTCCCAAATTTCAAAAATAAAGTTTTTTTTAAAAAAAAATACTGACTGCATTTCTCTTTCGGTATGTTGCGGTTAAAACCTATAAAAACAAATTAGAGTCTGACTATCATTATATATATGATATGTATATAATCGTAGTCATAATTATAATATATATATATATATATATATATATATATATATATACATATNCATCCATCAATAAAGTAATGTTTAGTAATGTAGAGTGAATATCTCCGTAGAGGTTTTATTTTTAACATGAAAAATATATATCCCCAAACTTCTATGTAATACATCTTGCATTATCTATGATGTAGCCAATTTAAATTGCTTTTGGCGGTGAAATACTCATTTCAAAAACATGCGTGCAAAAAATCTAGCCGGAATATGAAAACCAAATAAAAGTTAACCCTACCACATTTCCGTCAAAGCTTCGCCTACATCCATTTATAAAAGAAAAGGAAAAGATATCGAATAACAACCATTTTGGAAAAGACACATATATTTCATGAGTATTTTTTACCAACTTACATACACACTCTTTTGTCGACGGAAAGATGGCACAGACTTAACTCTGAGCGTTCGTAAAAGAAGAGAAAAATGCACAACATAGGCTTCTCAAATATTACATTTGCAATTCAAATCCATTTGCAGTTATCGTTTCAAAAGCTGAGTAAAAAAAAAAGATCAGTATGAAAAAAGTATATTTCATGAAAGTTGAGGAGAAAGCGTAGCAAGAAGATTAGACCTAACTTTATGGAGTTTTATATGCTCAGAAATGAGATCGCATTTTTGTCATTTTTTTTGTCTTTCTTTTCCTTTTATTATTTGAGCTCGGGTAGTTTCCATTATGCAAACTAGCTTTTGTGTCGCTCTCAAGGAACGAAAAATTCCCTACTTTTGGAGAATTATTATTTTTAATTATGCTGCAACAAATCATATGCAGAACGCACTTAAACGGTAAGAAAGAACTTTCAGAAACAAATAATGCGGATTATTAGTGAAGAATATGCACCGTTTCCTTAGAGCTGCTTAGAAAAAATTGATAATAAAAAACTTAGAAATGTAAATTTTAGTTTGACGGGTTAGGGATTTAAATTTGTTATCTAATCGAAAATGTATAAAGCACGCATTTTTCCCGAAGGCATCTTATAAAAATGAGAAAACAGAAGTTTAATAAAATTATTTTTCTTTACAAATTATAGGACTTTCAAAAAATAAGAAAATGCTAGAAAATGTCAGTTGCACATTTCAAAATTCTCTAAAGCCATTAGGTTGAACCGTAAATATTCTCAGGACGTAAAAAACCTAAAGTTTTATTAATTATGTTTGTATAAAATATATAAAAAAAGAAAAAAATGCTCCTTATTCGGTACAAAAATGATTTTTAAGTCTTATTTTCAAAAAACCCTGTTTTATATAATTTTAATTCATTTCTTATTTTGCTTTTTATTTTTTCAGAAACATGCATGCTTAGCATTTGCGCCGTATTAATGTTTGGTCCCATATATATTCCCTTCGCAATTTTGAAATATTTCATAAGTAAATTAAAGTTATGAAATCAGCTGAAAAATAAAAAAAAAAGATTAATTATATTTTTATGTAAAAAAAAATATATTATTTATAAAACGCAGGATATCAAAAACTATCCAAATCTAAGGAGCTCCATCTTCTGCTCGTTGCGCAACTAAGAACTAGAAAGGCTTTCGCAATTCTTTACAGATTACTTTGCAATATGAGTGCTTTTTTTCCTTATTGAACGCTGAAGTAGTTTAGTTCACTGGTATTCTTATGAAAATTAAGCCCTTCTAATATGTGGCGTATACATCCTGTGAAATCTTTGATTCATATGCATTTCAGTGGACTAAGCCATGGATCAGTGAACTTCAGTGGATTAGATGTTTACATATTAGTAGATTAGGTATGTACTAACAAAATAACGGTAGTAGTTAATGTCACAATTCATTATGTAACAATGACATTAGCAATAGTTTATAATGCATCAATAATGCACCAAAGTGAATAAAAATTCATGAAATTAATTAATATTGCATTTGGAATTTATTCTCACACATTATTTCAATTTAGGTGTTCAGTGACGCAAATGTTTTATGACTTCTTATTCTATCATGAACTCAGAAAAAAATAATTACAAAAATAAATCGTTACAACTAAACAATTTATTTTAATTTGGTTAAAATTTTTATTTGATGCCATATAACGTAAATTGAAAAAAAGAAGAGAAAGGCCTTACTCAAGCCTAGGCCTAAATTGAAAGCATAAATCTGAAATGCATGTTAGGTGTTTTTTTTCCTTCATGTTTGTGACTGTTTCCTCATTTGTGCATGCTATGTTTCAGTTCTCTGCGGCTAACGCGAATAAAAGAACATCTATTTGTCTTGTAATGATAAATGTATTAATATGTAATGTAATATTTGCTGAATGACGCTCTTCGTTCAGGGGGGAAATTAAATAATTAATAAATTGGTATTAATTACCATTACAAAATCGTTCACAAAATTCAAAGCCGTGTACCGACGCAATTAAAACCATTCAATATAATTCTAAATTTATGATTTATTATTATTACCTGGGCACCAAAATAGTTTTGCGTTATTATATTATATTATATTATATTATTAATAATATTATATTAATAAAGAAGTATATTTACAAAAAATTCAGAATAAATGCAAAAATCTGGATGAACTATATTCACTGGCAATAGAATTCTTCTTTATGTTACCGAAAATGAAAATTTGGTAAATAGTAATTTCAGTTTCTCAAAAATTTACGATTAGAAACTTCTTAAATAGTATTATAAAATTTTACGTATGGTTCTTATCAGAATAAATAATTTCGTTTTTTTTTTTAAATTAGATACCCCATGTCGTCTAATTTTAAGCGTTGCACTTTCAAAATACATACTTATTACAATGTAATGTAATGTACAATGTAATGATTGTAACTGATTTTGAATTTTTCTAGGTTTATACATTACAGATCATGATAGCTACGGCAAGTATTTTATAGATAAACATTTACATTTTTTGAAAGCCTAAAATTTTTTTTTTATTTCAATAAAACGCATTGTATGTAACAATGCTTCCATTCAGTCCAAAATGGGATCATTGAAATTTTAGAAAAGTTTCTTGTTTCTGAATTCAAGATCGAAAGAATAAAAGCACGGATTTTCTAACAGCAAATCCCAGATGTTTTGTTGACAGCGCTATTATTAAAAATCTTGGGGAAAAAAATTATAAAATTTTTATCTGACTCCGCGTTTTTATTTTACAGCCGCCTTGAAGATATTTGATATTAAAAATTTATATTTTTGAAATATTATCTAATTGTATTGTGGTGCATTTAATTTTTGCAACATCAATTTATATTTTGTAGTTTCGTATTATTATATAGAATTTTATCATATTATTTTTATTTACTTCATATTCTCATAATATTGCTGTATAATAATAAATTGTTTAAAAAAATGTTTATATCATGATGTGCAGCCATATGATTATATTATTAACGAGATACGATTTTAATAAATAATAAACTAATACACTCTCAGAAAGAAATCCTCACTTTTAACGATTCATCTATCCTTGAGCTGTATTTCGTTAATTTTGAGAATCATTTCGTCTCGAAATTGCGTGACTTGTGACGAAACGTGAACTCTCAAATATATGACATAAATGTTTTCTCAACTCGAAGCCTCATTTTTGTGCATTATGGAAGATTGTTAACTAGAAGGAAGACATGACGATCAAAAATAAAGTAAATGAGGAAGCCTATCAGCCTTTGTGGTGGTCAAGGCGTAAGCCTCTAGCCAGAAGATCAAGGGTTCGAAACTCGCTCGCGGATTGCTGCAATTTTTCTTTCTGTTCTATGTGTCCTTGCGTTTTTCAAACGTCATTTTTGCACGTATATGGTGACCACGATAAAGTGATTTAAAGGGAAGGAAAGTTTATTTATTTTGTTAATTTGAAAAATAGAATGACGAAATATTTCTTTAATTTTGAGAATTTTTTTCCTTTGAAGAAGTGACGATAGTTATTTATTATTATGAGCAAAAATTTCATCAAAGTGACAAAAAATATTTAGTCACTTTGACGAAATTTTTTCTGAGCGCATAGATTAGCAAACGCTTTTTGTAAACAAACGAAGAAAGTTTCATGAAATTTGAGTATTTATCTTTGCAGTCTAAACAATAATGTTAATAAAATTTTAAAATAAGCCTTATAAATGGATTTCAAAATTTTATTGAACTTTTCTTTATTTTATATAGGTACTTTTTAACGAAATGATTTACCATATTTATGAAAATATGAGTACAACAACAATCAGTTATATCGTATCATTGGTCATTCTCGAGGTAAAAACTACAACTGCTGCTTTGTGTTAGAGCTTCTGCACTGCTTGCCCTCAATTAATAACTTACTAATAAAAACTGCTAAGGTGTGTTTATAAAAGAAAGAATAGTGAGAGTTTTTATTTATTTTTTCAAATTTTAAATATTGCAGAAGCTTAGACACACTGCGAAATGAAGAAATATCTGAAAATATTCAACTCTTCACTTCTAATTAGATCAAGGATCATTTTAAACAACGAATCTGCTTGTATAGGTTAATGATAAAGTTCACTTCAAAACTCCACAGTTTCGCTGTAATTTATATAATAAATACACTGGGAAAGCAATTTTAGTTTCAGAATATGTCGGACCCCGCTAAGATGAACCGTCTGCAAATTGCACTCATATTTTTGGGCATATTGGGCATTTGGGCATATTGGCTATTCTTTCAGCATAATGCACTACTATTCTTGAAAATAGGGATATTATCGCATAATTTGTTTCATAAATTATTAACTACATAAATATGCAAAATCAGTCTACAATAGTTTCCTAACAGCGAATTTCTTCTTATAAGGAAGTTTTTAATCAGAACATTATGTAACATTCAAAGTATTCTTCCTACAACGAAATATGTTTCCACTCGTACGAATTTTTCGGAAGTTTATTTTTATAATTTTTGGAATTTTTTAAATGTTTATCTCTCTTATTTTCGCCTTTTTCAAAAAATTTTTGCTTGTTCAAACGTTGAATTTCTGGGCAATCCATTCGCTCTTCCATATCCCTGTTCTTGGAACCACTCTCATTATTCATTTCAGCGAAATCACTCATTTTAGACACAACTTTATAATGAGGTCTACGTCATTTTTAATTAAAAGTAATAATTATATGCTTTTAAACGTATGACATAGACTAAAAACTTTGTAATATTTATTTAAATACCTGTCAACTATGAACGTACCACACATTTTTTAGCTGTTAACAATAAGAGTATGAAATTAAATTAGTTAACACCCGAAGTGCCGTTGGTATCACTTTGATCATTTTCTGTCATTTCTTAAATATTTTTAGAAGAGTCACGTAAGTTTCGGAGTTAATATTTTTCCCCCTTTTTTTAATTTGCATCTACGTGTATTGTTTCAAAATTTCATGCGTTGATGTTGATTATTAAAATAAATAATCATAGAAAAATATGAAACAACCAATATATGAGACAGCAGTCATTTTGACAATCTTAAGAAACTGTTCATTTTTGACAATTCTTGATTTTGCAAGTCTTCAAACCTTTTGAAGATGATTTTTGTAGCACAGAAATTGGGGTCCACTATGATAAAAAAAATGTCACGCAATGGTTTCTGTTAAATTATATGGCTTCTTAGATTCGATGTTCAAAACAGCTTAGTTAAACTCTTATTTAATTACAAACTCTTTATTGCGTTTGAATAAAATCATGTACATCCAGTTACTTTTGATACAATCCTGAACAAGAAAGAACTGTTAGTAAATACTTATTGGAAGTAAATAAAAATACAATTTTTTTTCATGACGAACAAACCGCATAAATTTTTGTTTTCATCTTATTTAAATTTTTAAAAAAGATTTATTTGAATTGTTACTTTTATGAGTAAAAATTAAAAATTTACCTCAAATGAATGTCAACTCAAGGAAAAATATTGTGCTCGGCAACTTAACTATTGTGTACGACAACTAAACTCCGAGCACAACAGGACAGCTGATCATATTTTATGTAAAAATTGCAAATGAACTTTGCTTTCGCTAAAAGAAATGCCCATATAATTGAGTTTGTATGTCTGAACGAAAAAACATTTCCTTGTGCTTTAGTGCCAATTCTTCGTCATGTAAATTTTTGTTCTGCAAATGGAAACAAAACACTCAATGTAGTAATGCAAAAGTAAAAAGAATGCTATTATTCCTAATAGTATTCATGTTAATGAGTTTTCAGGCTACAGCATAGAGTAAAAACTAAGTTCCATCACTTACTGCATTAAAACGAAATGACAATCATGATGATAAGGATTTATTCTACACTATGTGAGACTTGCAAATGGCTCGTACTTACACTACCAGTAATTAAAATTGCTGCACCAGGAAGGCGACACACCACGGAAGTGAAATTTGCAAAACGGATAAAGTCTGTTGCGGTAGGCAAATGATTAGCTTACTAGCGCATTCATGCAAAGCAGGTGGAGGTAGCGACATCTACAACGCGTATAAAAGAAGAGACTTGACAGTAAGTTTCTCACACAGAAATTGAATTTGAGCGTTGTACTAGGATAAAAGCGTTTTTGTTATGTCTCGTGTAACAAGGAGAAATGCCTACCAGTTCGTGTTTGATCGAGGTCCAAATGTGGCCTACCGGGATTGCCGTTTATCATACCGAAGTATTACTGCTCACGTAGTCGAGATTCCATGACTATTAGCAAAACATGGAATCGATGGGTTCATGACGGCCAAATGGAACGCAGCGAAAAATCTCAGCGCCCACCCCCATCTCTAACAGCCGAGGAGACAGACAGGTCATTCACAGGGACTCAAGGGATTTCACAGCTACGTCACGAACCCTAAGTCAACAAATGGGGTCATTTGCAAGACAACAAGCGTCTGCACGAACAGTTCGACGACGTTTACAGCAGCATGGACTGCCAGCACAGCGACCATAGCTTCGGCTACCCTAGACAATGCATCACACGCAGGAGAGCCTCAAATGGTGTAATCAATGACGAACTTGGACGCAGGAATGGCATGACGTCGTCTTTTAAGACGAATCCAGGTTCTGTATACAGCATCATGATGGCCGCATCCGTGTTTGACTACATCGTATTGAACGCCTATTGGCAGCCTGTATTCGACATCGTGATACTGGCCAATCACCTACAGTAATGGTATGGGATGTCATTAGATACACGTCTCAATCACCTCTTGTACCCATTGCTGGCACTTTAAACAGCTACAGTAAAGTACGCAATAAAGTGAAATGTGAAATTATCGTTTAGGTGTTTCAATATTTGACTACTCCCGATTGAAATAAAGCTCATTTTTTGTTTTTTATTATTGCATGGAATGCTGTACCCGTCCCTGCTTTCCAATCTCTGTTCGACTCGATGCCCAAGATATTAACTGCTGGTATTGCTGCCAGGGGAGGCTGCTCTGATTACTGATTCCACACGATCTGTACATCCAAATATCCTGAAAATTTAATCACTTGTTCTTCCAACTATAATGTAAGTGCCCAATAAAAATCATTTTGTTTGTTGCATTACTTCTTGATTTAGCAATTTTAATGGCCAGTAGTGAATTTACAATGTATGTTGCTGTTTTCATTGCTTGGGTAGTTTTCAATAAATCTTTCATCACATTAAATTTCGCAATGCAAGTTCATTCTTGTGCTTGTTAAAGAGCTATTATTTAATTATTATTAAGAGCTATTATTTATCAAGATATTATTAATTTAATAAAGAGCACGCATCAAACCTTTAAGCCATCATAAATTTCTGTGTTTAAAATAAAAGAAATACGCCTTTTAATATTGCAAAGGACAGAATAAAACATCTGATAACTATGAGAGATGCTATAAATTAATTTGTCGATGTTTTGCTATCACTGTCACGTCACGCGGATAAACTGTAGTACGATAGCGCTAATGCCTAACTAATGATGAAACTTTCACATTTTAAAACTTGTTGTGTACTTTTGCGTTATATTCGTCATTATATTTGCCTTTAAGCTGATTAAAATATTTTTTATCTCTGAAAACCCTTATATATTGTATTTTTATAATATTCATCACACTTTTAACAATGTACATCATTAAAAAAATCATTTACTTTGGATTTACTTCAATTTCCTATGATGTACAAATTAATCCCAAGTGGCGGTTTTAGGTAGGTCGGAGATCCGGCTGCTCTAATTTTAAATAATTCATTACAACAGAGTGTTCACTATATCCCGGGTTTAGTATAGCGGGGTGAGACTGTATGCACATGGGTTACAATTACTTGAGGATTTTGAAGTTTGGTTAAAAATGATTAAAAAAATTTATTTATTGCAGGAGTTTTCAAAACATGATAAATTATATAATATTTAGGTTATATATACTACGTATAATTAACGTGTGATTGATAGGCATGCAAACAAGCTCAACAAAAATATTCCGAAAATTTATCAAAACCTAAAATCTTTCTCGGATTTGATAAATGACGTACGTGTTATGAGGGCATTGTATTTGAAACGAAGAAAGAATTTTAAAACAGCTTTTATAGTTAACGCCATTTTTCTTTTTCAATCTAAAAAGTCTCCCTCATCAAACACACTCATTTATCTTTCCCTCTTTCGAATTTCATAGAATGTTGAGGACATTTATTTAACCACTCTTTCACACACACAGAGAGTGTTGACTTTCGATTTTCAAACGCGTTTCTCTTCGTGATGAATGGAAGAGATCTGTCGCCAAGATGAGTTCGAAAAATACCACAAAAAGGAACTTGAATTTCAAGAGGAAACACAATTGAGGATTTTCTCTCCAGAGTAAAGTGGCCTGGAATATGTAACTTATGAAATTTGCCTGAGATACTTTTAAACAATCTTTAAGTTATTATTAGATTAAAAACTTTATTCGATTTGAAGTGAATGAAATTTATAATCTCATAATACATTACAGCTTCGGTTTCTTTGGATTATTCATTCAATCTTCAAGTTGTTTAAAGCTTGATATTAGATATGGTTTTAATACTGATAGAGTTAGTGATATTTTTTTCCTCTCATGATAGTTGCGTGACTTTGAAAGAGCTAGTTAGCATTTTTTTTTACAGACTTTAGATATATCTAGAGAATAGTATCTTTTCAGTTATAAAAAAACATCGGTAGAATTGTTTTGATAATAGAATTAAATTTTAAATCGAGTCAATAATTTGGTTATTCCGTTCGAATCAATAGAATTTTAGTTGTAATATGATTTCAACAAACAATGCAACATGTTTTTATTATTATTATTTAATTTGCTTTAGAAATGTATCTTTAGCATATTCATATGGTGAATATGCATGCGTTTTCCGTAATTTTGAAAAAATGGGAAATGAAAAATTTGCACAAAATTGAACGAATTGTATCATGCTTCATAAAAGACGCGTTTTTTTTCTTTTTTTTAGAAAGCAATTAGCTGATTTCGAAATGATATTGATTACCTAATTTTTTCCTGAACTAATTAGCTACTTTTACATTTCTTCATTTTATTTGTGATTGTTTAAAATTGTGCAATTTGTTACAAATAAATGTTTTAGAAATTAGGTACTTAACAAAATAATAAAAGTATTAAATATTGAAATGAATGCAAAAAGTTTATGAACGCCTTGTTTCATAAGTACGGTAAAACACGCAATAAAGGGAAATTATCATTTGGGTGTTTCAATTTTTGACCACTCTCGATTGATATAAGGCTCATTTTTTGGTTTTTTTTTATTTTTCTTACTTGATTTTGTAACTTATATTGTCGTTTATGCAGAATAGTTTACAGATTTAAAATTACTTAAGATGGGATCTTTAAGCTAGATTTACACTGTGCAATTTAAATGAACTCTATTCTCTGTGCAATTTAAATTAATTCTTAACTCTATTCTTTTAGTAAGAAGCCTTAAAAATCATTTGTAATGAGACATTTGACGTTTTCAATTTTTCTTAATATTGTAAAAAGAAATAATAAAATAAAATAAATAATTTAATTGATGAATAAAAACAATTAAAAAAACAGAATAAAATATTAAGAAATAAATAATAAAATGAGAATAAAAAAGTCCTATTGCTTTGTTCAATTCAAAAAAAAATATATGTATGGGAATTTTAAAATCTTTTTTTTTATTTCCGAACATAATTTATTTTATTCTTAATCAAATATCGTTTGCTAATTTCTAGTTTTTTTCATTGTGTTCTTTTAATTTTATCAAGTTTATCAACAAATAAGTAGCGTACTGCTCCGACAGTATAATATCATATCATTTAACTTAAAAAAATTATAGTGATAAATATTAAAGCAAATATATGCTTTACTCAACGGAGACTAAATAATGAATTAAAGTAAATGCAAACTAGTATATTATTAATGCTTTAAAAAATAAATATTGTTTTAACTTAGATACAGAGCCGCTTACCAATTCATAATAAGTTTTGTTTACTTGACACTAAGTTGTTCTTCTTTTCTTGTTTTGCTTCTGTTTAAATTATTCTAAAAATTTACTAAAAAGTACTTTCTATTTACTATAAAGAAAATTGTTTGTATACGCTTATGCGTTCCATTTTCCTTTTGCACTTCCAATCATTTCTCTTGTGATTCAGTTAAGATCAATTTGTGAACATAGAAATTTTTTCTTTGTAATTATTATCTTAATGTAATATTTAATTAGAATTGTGACTTCAGCAACATTTTTTTTTGTTAAATTTCAGTAAAACTTATGATTTTAACAAAAACGTTTAACAGAAATTATTTTTTCGATATAGACATTATTCTGCAATAATGCTAGAAGTTATAAACCAATTAAACATAGCAATTTAGTATTCATTATTTTAATTGCATATGTAAACTAGACATGGTTTTACACAGAGCTTCAAATAAGAACTATCTGCTTAATAATTGTAAGACGGTAATAAATTCAGCTTTAAGTTTATAGCTTTAATAATCAAAATATTAGAAAAATAATCGAAATAAAAAGTAAAAAAAATGTAATACCTTTAAATTAAGGTGGAGGAATTTACCACTGACCTTCGGTAAAATACCTCCAACCACTGTTCTGCCGACATCGGGCATGATTTTGGCTCAGTACCGGTAGTATTGTTGACCCGATTTCTGGCTTCAGCAATGTTAGTTATTCGACAGAATCATCCAGTTAACAACCATTTAAAATTTAAAAAGAATTTTAAGATGTACCAAGCAGTGACATTTAATCTAGTGACTTTATACTAGAATAGGGTATACCAGCTAGTGGTACTTATTCTGGGGATATTTCCATATCGTTATCTGCCGCATCAACTACAATCTCCAAGGCGCCAAACTTATTAAGCTTTCATTGACTTTAATGATTTTTTTAAAATTGATTTAGAATTTAAAAAAAAAAAAAAATCATGTAGAATTTTGCCCGATGGTGTCTGCGAGTTATACCCTTCAAATTGGTCCCCTTATGTGTATTTTCCCAGTTTCTCGAGGGCCATTGTCTGGAAGTTGACAAGACTTATCGATTATTTTCGCATATATCAGGAAACGGAAATTTTCTCCTTTATCTTTGAACATAATCATTGTGGGGTATTTCAATTATCTTTCTAATTTTGTGAATTAATAACACCATAATTATCAAACTTAAAAAAATGAAAAAGTTACTAAAACATAGCACTTGTCTATATAAAAAAATATTTTATGGAAAATAAAAACATTCATAATTTATATAAATTTTTTGCTGATGAAAATTAATGAAACTTGACTTCAAGTGGAAAATCTAGACCCTTGCTCATGTTAGAATTTCCATGGAAATTCTTGAGATTAGTTGCCTTCTCCTTCATTATGTTTGAATACAACGTTAGGCTTTTATAGTTTTGTAAGATATACACACAAAATCTTGAATTTATCCATATGTACTAAATATTTCAAAAATCTGAGTAACTTTTAGCTTATAGTAAATAAAAATAACATAATGGTAGATATTATAAGAGACTTATGAAAATTAAGAGAATATTTAAAGTTTTATTCTACCAAACATAGTTTAGCTGTTCAATTCAATGTCTTCTCGTTTGGATGAATTTAAAAATAATGAACAGAAACACAACCAATATATAATGAGTGTCTCAAGGAAAAATCAATAAATCATTTCTTACATTTCAGTTACATGTGAAGATTTCTTTCCGAGTTGTATTCAATATTCTCTTTCAATGGAATATTTGCACTGCTAATTAAAAGTGAACCTAAAAGAAAGTTTCTCGAATGAGGATTATTTGACGGAATATTCCGTCATTCATTAAAATACCTCCCTCAGGAGGAAACGGATTATTCTCTAGCGATAGAGCGTTAACGATTACTCTTTTATCCCGAGAAATTCTTAGAAATACTTTTAATCTTTTGGATAAGCTAATTAAATCAGACTCCTGATGGGGTCATCATACGACAGTCGGAATGTATTTCCTTTCTTTATTTGTTTGTTAATGAAGCGATTTTCCGCATATCACTTATTTAACGAGGGCGTCTTCAATCTCAAAAATAAATGGAGTTTTCAAAACTTGATTTGTTTACACAAACTACTGGACTCATTGAAAAATTTGAAAACGACGTATTGCTGTAGATATTATGTAAATAAGTGTTCGCTTTCTTTGTATCATAACTAGGTCGGTATAAAATGAATAAACAGAAGTGAATTCAAATTCAGTGAGTGTTTCTGAGTGAAGAACCGGAGTTGATTAGATATTAATAAAATGCGAATATTAGATAAGTTGGTCTTATTCATGCAAAGCTTTTATTTTCCAACAATAATCCGTTTCTTTCAAACTTAAATGTTATTTGATAGACCCATGTAATTTTAAATGTTCGTATCTTATTATATATTATATTAGATCTTATTATATATTATATCAGATATACTAGAATAGATTATATCTTATATTCGATTACATATTATATGCAATATATTAGACTTAGATTCGAATTCATACTTATTCGTATCTTCATATACAAAAGTTTCTGCCGACCGGCCTGTGTAGGCGGCAGGGAACTGTCATTGCATCAGAAAGGTTCTGGGTTTGAATCCCGGTCAAGGTATGGATGTTCTTTCCTTCTCTGTACAATCTGTCCTTACTGTGGGAACGACGTTGGTCCACCTAATATGGTGCCACTGTAAGAGAGGTCAGCGAAATCGCCCTGTGGATTCCTGAATTGACGGATGCTAACGCAGGCGGGCATTGGGAAAAAAGTATATGATCTAATTTATAAATAATAATGATTATTCAAAATTTCATATCAAATCTTAATTTTTGCATAAACACACATTGTTGCATGGTTGCATGTTTTAGGTACATGGAAAAAAATTTAGTAAAATAAACATACTGTATTGGTAATGAGATTTCTGGTTTATGTTAAATAAAGTTTAAAAAAGTACTATGATTCTGGTTAACAAAACCATAAAACACTGTGTTTAAACAATTCATTTGGTAATAAAGGTTTACCGAAAATTTTGGTTTTCAAAAATTATAATTCCTCTTACCAAACATTTAGAAAAAAATTATAAAACTAAAAATGAATTTATCCGAATAAATGGTTTTTGAGTAATTCTCTAATGAATCATGACAAAATTTTATTACATTTACCAAATTTTATCACGTATTATAAAATCATATTTCGTTGTTATCAAAATCATGACCAATGCATTTTGGTAAAAATTCTGAGATTTTTGGTGTTCCCATAGAGGCGGAAACACAGTAAATGTTACCCTAGTCAGGTTTTTTTTGATCATGCTTTTTTCTCCGTGTGTAATCTCAAATATATTTGATAAATGAGGATTCTAAGATAGCAAGGTATCCCAAAAGCTTTTTTTTAACTCTTCTTTCAATTTTCCTTTTTTCGTTGTACATAGTTTCCAATAACATTTCAATTTGGTTTTCGAAAAATACGCATCGAGTTGAATTGTATTTGATGTCACCGAGTTGTATTGGATGTGTAAACACAATTGATAATTGTATCTTAAGCTCTAAAAACTAATCCAATTTCATATTCATAAATGTAGATTAAATTTAAAACTTTTTTTAATTTAATTTTCAAGTTTTTTTCAATTGAATAAACAGATTCAGTTAGATAATTTGTAGCACAACATAGATTTGACTGTGTAGATACATATACATTGGGATATTACGCTAAGTCTTGGTTTTAATTTTTAAAGTGCATCCACTTGTGATCTTTATGTTATTAAATTTTGCTTTCAATTTATACTAATCATATCCTATCCAATATTCAATTTCCTGAATTTCAGACAATTATCTTGAAACAATTCATTATTTTTGGTTGATTTATAACTACTGTACTAGAGTTATTTTAATGAATGTTTTTGCATCCTAAAAATACAAATATACAGAATTAACATGAAAATAGGAATAAAAGCATAAATAACAATGATATTGAAAACTAAAAAATAACAATGTACAAAATAATCTTTTTTCTGTTATTCAGGCTCAGATTCAGTGTCATCCATGCCTCAAAAAGAGCTCTGAAACTTACTTAGCTTATGAATAATTACATTCATTCATATAATAGTAATTTCGTGAAATAAATTAAGGCATATAATTTTTTCCTTAAAAAGCGTATTTGATGTACTTTTTCAGACTAAGATTAAATCCTTTTCATGACAGTAATAGTTATTTGTATGCCATATTGTAAGTATTTCCAAAAAATACTTTTATATTTAAAGTTAAATAGCATTTATCATTACTTCTTACAGCTAAATGCGATTTACAGTCCAAATGTAACAATATTTATTTGAGATTGCTTTTTTAATTTCATATGCGTACAATTAAAGAATGCGAGATTTTATTGAGAAAAGGATGTAACTTGAGCTGCATGCTGAAGTAAATTATAAAGTTTATTATTAAGCATACTGAGATATTATTAATTTTTTTATTTAAATTTATTTCATAATCTCTAAAACTCTTCTTTATTACTTATGAAATCAGTTACACTATCAGGAAAGAAACGTATCAAAGATAAAAACCATTTAAAAAATATATTTTTATAAAAATATATTTACCTATTTTATTATATTAGTTAGTTCCAAACCTGCAAAAAAAATTACTAAACCTCTTTTGTTGAGAAACAAATAATGAGTTTTTCCATGATCAATGTTGTACAAAAAATATTTTAAAAATGGTGCATTTCGTTTATAACAAAACCTAAGCCGTTTAGAACTACCCGAAGGCTCAACCTCTAAATATTTAAAATTCACCTCCACAAGTTTTGAAAATTGTAGTGTATGTAGGAAAAGTGTATGTTATCGAAAAACGATGATGTCGTAAAATTTGTTGCAAATGCATAAAACATTCTGAAATCAATAAAAAGCAAGAAAAAACAATAAAAATGACGTCTGTCATTTGGAAAAAAACATTCACGTATTTCAAAAAAATAGTAAGCATTTGAGATAGATAAAATGTAAGTGATAGCATACATGATTTGTGCAACACCAACAATGTATCTACAGAAAGTTTCTGTCTTTTAAATAAATAGAATTGCATTTTTTTGCCTTACATTAAGAGTCGTTTCAATGTAACTGCCTACCTATTTTAAAAAGATTCTCCGTAATTTAGCTTTATGACACATGATTTATAATTAAATATAATTAATACCTAAAATCTACAGTGTAAGGAATTTTGCATCAAATCACGGTAGAATATACTGGCGAACTAAGGGAAGCATCATTAAAATCAAATTTACCTTAAGATCCATTCAATTATTTAATTACAGTAATACATTGACCTAACTTTCAATTCTGTAAAATTCACAATATGCAATCTCCAATATAAATGGATTTGAAAACAAATTTGGTTTTATAGATGATGTTCTATGTTTTTTTTACAGTTTAATTCGGATTGTTTTTTACAGTCCTGTATTAATCACTAACTCATTATTTTTAAAACGAGTAATTTTTTAAAAATATTTTATAAATAAATTGATGTGAAGTATTTTCCATTTAAGCATAGAATAATATGTTTTGAATGTAAATTCATAAATTACTTTTGAAAAGAAGTTAGAGAAAATGCCCTTTTTCAAATTTCCGTATTAAAATTTTTTTTTCTTAATTATTATTTTTACCGTTGTTTTGAAAAACAATATCCGGGAATGTAATGTATTTCTTGCGTTAAAGTTTTTTTTAACGCCTGCTTGTACCTACTGGTATTTTGCATGCACTGTTATCAATATCTAAGATAAAGATTCTTTACCTGCTAGAAAGGAATCAGGAATGTTGGGAATGTAAAAAAAAAGGAATGAATCAGTTTAGAATTTAGCTGGTTACACCTTTCAGATAATAAAAGATATAATCTTAACAATAGATTCAGATGATAAAATCTTAACAATGTTAAAAAATACTATGAATTTATACAGTTATATTATTTATGCCAGTTTAACATGTTACTACTTGCAACAAAAACAAAATGTGCATGATCATAAAAATATTGGGAAAGTATAGTTGGATGATAAAATATTCCATTTTTTTAGTTTTTACCTGATATATTTAGTATACTGTTTTAAAATAAATCTCTAGAGCATTGATAACATGGAGCTTAAGTATGCTTGAGGATATTTATTAATTTTTCTCCAATTGATTTGCTTTAAAATAAATAATGAAGTTTAAAAACAAATATTAAGCACAATAGCATAATTAGTTTTTCATATAAACTCGTGTAAAGTTATTGTCAGTACTGTATATCACACGAATGTAATACAATGCTGTAGGCTAGTCTGAGAACCATATGTGACATTAAACTCCATGCACAGTTAAGTGCTTTCATGTTATTGCATTAGTCTATATGCTTTTCTATGATGATTTAGTAATATGAAACATTATTAATAAGATAATTGATCATCACAGACCAGTTTGCTAAAATTATGCATTGTATTACAATAGCTGCTAACTAAGCTGTTGGGGCATTTTAAAGGATCTGGTATTTTATTTAGATATAGGTGAGAGTGTTGTACCTTAGCCAAATTTATGTTGTTCTTTTTTGTTTGTTATGCTTGTTTGTTGTTTTGCAAAATGTAATAACTCAGATAATTTAGAAATTTTGTAAGAAATTCATTACTCTTTTGTCTATAAATATAAATGTTTTGGATAAATATTAGCATATACTTCAGAGATCGATTTTTTTCTTAAATTAGAAAAACTGATTCAAGAAATGAAATTGTAATTTATACCTGGATGTGTTGTTTCTTGGACCATTAGATTACGATGTTAGAAACTTCAAAGAGAAAATGGTTAAATAACAATTTGCTTATTGTTATTTTTTCATATTCAAGCAAAACAGTCAAATAACCGTAAAAAAATGGTATTCCAACTGTCAGAAAAACTGCTTATTAACTGCCTTCATCCTGTACGATTAAACAATCAGAATTTCATCGCACCTGATGAGGCCACTTATTTCCTTGCAGTTGTGCATTGCATTACAGCCGATGACTATTCTGCCCATCTCATGACCAACTGGAGGTTCGAATCCCAGCGAAGATACCACAATATTTAATCCATTCCATTCAACACATAAAGAGTTTCCTGTCACCTGCACATCCCAATTTGTAATGTTGAACTATTAAAATACGATACTCTCATTCACGCATAGACGGAAGCACCATAAAGTTGCTTAACGCAGAAAGTCTAATATTTCTCATCTCTTAGGATAGATGAAACAAGTAGAGAAACTAAAAAACCACATTCCACGGTTCATTTGGTAAAACACAACTCAACCACAACATAACTCCAATCCTCAGATCCATACGAAAAGACTAGTTTCAATGTCCAGTTAAATTTCTTTTTTGCAATTTTGAAACCATGCTAGTTGCAAATGGTAAAAAACTGTATAGTTTTGTATTATGATTTTTTAACCATGACAGTTGTAAACCGTTTCATTGTCGTGAAGGTAAAAAATGTTTTTTGACAGAAAACTTTATTGTTAATTGAATAAGCAGGCTGTTTTCAGTTATTTTACGAAAATAACAATTCTAATAGTGTGGTTGATTACGTTTAGATGCTTATACAATTAAACATTATTTTTAATGAAGTTTTCGTGTATCCTGCATTAGCTAAAATTTAACGCGGCTGATGACGCGTGAAAAACCCTAATGTTTAAAGCATAATATTTTTAACAAAAATGGGAAATCAGAAAGATGAGATCCGATATTGGAGCAATTATCTATTGCTTTTCTAATGATCTGCATATCATTTATCAATAAAAACATACAGTACGCTAATTTTTAAAAAAAAAATCGTCTGTTTGAAAGATATCATGGTATCCTTTACAAACCGGCTAACCATAGGAGGTATCCGCTGTTTTCTTCCCCTTGTAACGCAAATAAGGGTTAATACCACCAAAAATTCCCTATGCGAAAGTTAATTTGTCTCTATGTTGATAAAAAAGTTTCTTTGTTTCCTAGATTGGATTCAAAATTGCAGGGATACAGAGTTGTAAATTGATAATAATAAAATCAAAATTTTACCGGCTGTTCAAAATTCTAAATTAAGAAAGGCGTCATTAAAGGCGTGATTAAACCGATTTCAAAATTTTCAAAGCAAGGACTGTATTGAAATTTGAAGCCGTCTCTCGATTTGGTTGTAAATATAAATGTTTAAATTAACCTTATGAGAGATTTGAGATATACTTTTAAAAGAAATCATTACGCAATCTTTACTTGCTTTAGATAATGAAAATCATAAGAAGTGAGAGGAAATGATATATATNTTTGAGCTGTATTTAAATAAGGGGGAGCCTAAAAGTGAAATGCCTTCCCTTTATTGAAATTTCAAGAAAACGGCAGCATAGTTACTTTTGTATCACCTACCACTTAAAAAACTTTACTTTGCAATTTCACAAATATTTCATATTTTTTAAGGCATTTATTGAGCACGTGAACCTTGCTTCAATCTTAATAAACTGTTTCATTTTAAACATAAAGATGATTTACTGATAGACATTTAATACTAACTTTAAGCTGAAAGTCACAGTAACTAAAATAGCCATATATACACCTAAGATATTTCGATACAAAATATAAAAATTTTTACAGTAAGTTTGTATTTTAAATTTATTACGAACTTATAGTTAAGCAGTTTCTGTGTGCAAAAATGAAAATACCAATTTATTATAAATGCTTTCTTGGTATAAGAAAAAGCTTGAATAAATTATAAAAATAAAATGGGAGATAAAATGTTATTTGGAAAGTTCAAATTTCTTTTTATACTATTCAAGATACTTTTCCTGAAAAGTCTACAAAAAAACTATACTACTAGAATACATTTATTAGTATTCTATATGAAAGATAAATGCGCGAAACATTTTTTAAGTGCTTTCTACACTCGAAAAAAATCTTTACAATTTAAACTTTAAGATTTTTAAGCTTTATTTTTTCCTTCAAATTCATAAGTTAAAACTTCTGGAGTATAAATAATTTATAAAATAATATTTTAATTTTTGTAAGAAGTTTTTCTGCAGCAAATCTATTATATAAGAAGCATACCATGCGAAAGTTTGTTCATGAATCTATCTGAACGCTTACTGCCAGTCGAAATAAGGATTTCGATATCACACCAGAAAAATTGACTGTCGGTATCATTAATTATGTTTCAAATATAGACCTAGGAAAACAAACCTCATCGCTGAAATAGTTTTCCGAAATTAGAAGGGAAGATTTGTGGCAAGGTCAACAGATTTATACTGCAAAGTGAAATATCTATTCTGAATTAAACTATTATTTTAAAAGTTAAGTGGTATAGTTAAATCCTGACTAATAACTTAACTAATATTACCGAATTTTAAAAACATATATTTTTTTAGATTTAAGACATTTTCTAGAAAAATAAAATCAACAAAATTAAGTCATATTTAAGTTCAACTTTTACCTTTAATGCTGTTTTAAGTTTCACGCGTAAAATAAAAAAAATGATTTTTTTTAACAAAAATATGACGTAACATTTAAAATTAATGTAATTTCATTCAATTTTCTTGGATGTTAATTATTTATTCATGAACTAAAGGAAAATTTATTCAAAGCAAAAATATTTTTCGTGCAGATGACTTGAATCAATTTAATTTTTTTAATGGAGTCAAAAACAAAATACATTCTCTATATTTCATTCCCTTAAAAGCTAATTGGCATTAATGTGAATTTAATTAAACTATGATTGAATCAAATGAAAAAATGCCAAATAGTCTCATTACATCATATTTTACTGTTTTTGGAAATTTTATTTAAATATTTAAAATGTAGAAAAGCTAACACTTAAAAGAAAAATAACGAATACCATTACTTTAAGTAAAAGTCATAAGTATCTGTCGAAGCATTAAGATTCTTTCTTTAGTTAGATAAAAATGAAGGTAAATATATTTCTTATAAATTATACATATATTTATATCGATCATCAATTTCTGTACTTAGACAAGGCATTGCATGCTCCATTTAAAATGGAAAAAAATGAATTTAGAAAAAGAAAATGATTTCGTTTTGAAGCTCATTATACAGTAAAATACAATGACCGTATATGCATATCTCAACTTATTATTTTGGAATTGCAATTAAAGATGAACATTTTCAAATTGTGCAAGTAATATTCTGATTAAAAATTTTGAATTGAAAGATACTTTGAAATATATTTTCTTACCCAAGTTATTAAATGGATTATTTCCTTAGAGCAATTATTATTTTTCTTCGAGTTAACATTTTTCTCGAAAATTATAATAATGGCATAACATTTGGCATAGCATCTTTAACAATGCATATTAATTTACTAATAAAATCAAACGTAGAAAATGATAGTAACATAGGCAAAAAAATAGTCTAAACAATATTCATTCTCTTTAGTTTCAATTCATTTGTTTACCCACTGTTAATATCAGCAGTCGACAACGTCTAGATAATGCCACAAGATGGCGGATAGTAGGAACTCTCGAGGCGGGCCAATTACAGGCTACCTGTTTTATGGACCTTGGAGTTTGAGGAAATGTAGGGTCCACTCCGTTGTAACAGTTCACAGAGACAGGGGCAGTGGCCTCTCATCTTGGTGAAGGCCGCAAAGGGCAGCAACTCAACTGTCTCACAACCTGTTCAACAAGAACATCCATTTCTCAGATAGCATTCACATAGACTTAATACAGGTGGGATGTATGCATGGCGTGCTATAGTCTACATTTCTTTGACTGTGAACTACAAAATTGCCGGTTGAGTATGGTGGAGAAGTGGCAGATAGAACAATTGTTTTGGACAGACGATGATTAGGGATGAGTTCTCTTCAGTGATTAGTCATGACTCAGTCTGGAGTTGTGGATGATGCGGAGATGAGGGCAAAAAAACGTGCCTTAACTAATTTTGGAAGCGGGATGATTGGAGGCTCTCGAAGAGTCGAAACCTGCATCAGCAAAACGGCTGTTCTTGTGTAGTTTTCGAGAGCGGCAGTTATTAATGTGTACTGAGAGTGGACTACCAAACAGAAAACCGGATCTCAACGTCACGTTTCTGGTCTTCACATGCTACTGAATGCTTTATCTAAAAAGAGATTTGACAGAGTTGTCCAATCAGGCAAAAGAGCAGCAGTATGTCAAATATAGTGGACTCTGCATTAAGCTGCCTCTGAGAACGTCTCTGAACTACACAGTGCTCAGAACATAACACCGTATACGACCGGTTTGAAATCCTCTGCTGTCAGCCTTGAACAAGAGCAGACTTCTCCAATTTGCAAAGGAGCATAAGGATTGGACAATAGATGACTGGACAAGAATCATATGGTCTAATGAATTGCGCATTTCAATCACATCAAGTAGATGGCATGGTTCGAATATCGCGAAAACAGCACGAAAGCATGAACCCCAACTGCATCGTCACAACACTTCAAGATGATGGGGGCAATGTTATGGAATGGGGATGTTTTTCTGGCCTTTCGCGGGTCCTTTGATTCCTATTCAACAACACCTGAACTCACAAGAGTATTTAAGTGTTATTGCAGATTGAGAACATCCTCTTATGTTAATGGTGAACGCTGCCAGAGAAGGATACTTTCAAGGAATTAATGCTCCTTGTCATATAGCTCGAAATGTAGTAAGATGGTTCCCGTCATTGACACGCACAAAGAACAGATCTCGATCCAATTCAGAATTTTTGGGATGAGATGGAACGGGATTCAGTGCAATCCAATCTGACGGAACTGAAACGTGCAGTTCATCTTATATGGGGTCAAATTCATCCCACCAACAACCAACACCCCATAGAATCTATGCCAAGAAGAATTCGTGCAGTACTACTGGCTAAAGGTGGTCCACCAGTATATAGGGGAATATATATATATATATATATAATATTATTGCAATCATGGTTGCGCGNTATATATATATATATATATATATAATGATGTTGAGAAAATATGGAAAATTAAAAAAAATAATGACAAGAGAAGAAAATTATAAAAAATATTTCTCAAAAGAATATAAAAAAAGTATTAAACATCCGAAAAATAAAATAAATAAAAGATATAATCTCTTCATCAGCTCAGACGATTATTTTCGCCAAAAGGAGTGCTTTCTGATATTATATCAATATGGCCAAATAAAGATATATCAATACAATAGTGTGAAGAGAATTCAAAAAAATTGAAGCGAAAATAGTACACATTAGGTAAAAAATAAATACGAAATAAACCATATCAAGCAATAAACAGAAAAGAAAATGTAAAGAAATTACAGAACGGTACACGAAACGAAATCTCTACAGTGATAAGCGAATTTAAATGAACTTACGCTTCCCGGAATCCTTCAAGAATGTTTTTAAATATTTTTGTAATAAGACTGCCAACTGACAAAATATGGAGACAGAAGCATAAATAAAGTGATACCTTATCGCACGCTCTTACTGCAATGCTGAATAGCGTCTAATTTGTTAGTAACCTTGGATGGACCCAAAAATGGATTTGCGCAAGGCAATAATACTATGCTGGAAATTTAAAGTTTGTATATATATATATAATCAGTCTTCAGCGCTGCTTGCTAGAGACCACCTGAACTCTTAGGCTATTTATACGTCATTTGATCTTTAAGTAAACCAAATATCTAAATTTTTGAATTTCAATTTCTCAGAAATTATTTCCCCCCCTTTGCTCAAATTTTGCATTTTGCCATATAAAATTACATTCTTTAAAATGATGCAAAAAATGCTCTTACAATTCAAAATTTTTCAATCATTATTAAATAAAATAAAAAATATTATATATTTACTAAAATTTACTTTTTGCATAGAATTATCTTTGGATAAACACATTTTATAATCGTGAGTAAAAAATTTTCAATTCGTTTTAAGGGTTTTCGAGATATAGCGAAATATGTAAAAAGTAAAATTAACAGCTGGGGTTCCTAACTCAGTAGCTTCCTATAATTAGAGTTTCAGAAATTCAAATCCTCTGTGAAAAAGGTATGTTTAAATAGTGAAAGTACGTCTTCTTGTCTGATTTCGTAACTTACTATATCGTCAGCACTTATTAATTAGCATAATTTGAGATCACCCCCTTAAGATATAAATATTGAGTCCTGGAACGTGAGGATCCAGTCATTAGATCAAAAGTTATTCAGGGCCGTTTTTTTTTTCATTACAGAAACTCTGACGGAAAGTATAACATAAGAAACATTTATCTGTTCTTCTATGTAAATAATTAAAATTAAAATATTTTAATGTAATAACGTATATAATAACGTTTTGTTGTTATTATTATTCCAACGTTCAGTATAAAAAATAGCAAATATTAAAAAAGATTTTTCGTTAAGCTAAATTTATGAATTGTTTTAAGAGTTTCTAATTTTTTTCTCACCACCGTTGATTTTAAGAATTATTCATTTCATTAGAATAGAAAAATTTCTGTTATTTCACAGAAATCACCTAATCCAAAAGAAATATTTTCTTTTCCTTTAAAACAACGCTCCCTGTTCTTCCATTCCCTGATAAATTTTATTAAAAGTTCTCTTACATTTATTTTTGCGAATAAAAATGGAGAAAAAGACTACTTGAATAAACAAAAAATATAGACTAGAGTTTTTAGTGATTCAGATTCGATACTAAAGAGACAATATTTACTTTCGAATAATTGAAAAAAATATATATTTGTTATTGCCAAGTGAACAAAAGTATTCCGTTTAAAAAATAATTTAAGTGTCTTTGGTTCGGAGAAGTAATACTTTAAGCTAAACATCTCTCTTTCCGAGGAAGATAAATTTAGTTTGTTATAGTTCCCAAAATCCTGACTTGAAATATATAAGCAAAAAAGTAGACATACAAACTTTATTTACCTCATCAGTAGGAAAAGTGTGAAAGACTTGATTTATAAAATAAAATATATTTCATTGGTTTCTAATCATTGGTTTAAGTCACAAAGGTAATTAGAACCAAAATTATTTTTGCTAAAGTTTTACTGTAAATATTCAATAGCCATTTTTTATTAATTTATTTTACTTGAAAAATATGTAAAACTAATGCATATTTTTCAAATAAATAATTAATAAAATGGTCAAATAATAAATAGTAATATTATATAAAACTAATGCCTATGTTAATAAAAACCGATGACATTTCCTCTTCATGTTGACAGCAAAGTAAAGAAAAGTGAGATATCAAGCGTGTGAGCATTCTTAACCATGAGCGCTTAAATATGCATGTTTCCGACATTTTAGATCGGAAATGAAAAACTGATAAACTGCGCTATAAGTTGGGTGGCGGAAATGAAACGTCTAAAAAGAGGACAATTTGCATCTACAAACAAATTGTTCTATAATTTTGGTTTAATTATGCTTATTAATTTACGCAGATTTAATGATAATTTAGAAATATATTTAGTTTTAATGATGCATTTATCACAGAAGAGAGACAAATAACAAAGATCGAAATAACATTCTCTTACCTTTTCTATTAATTTCTTTTGTATTTATACATTGTACGTTTTTATGCCGGAATTAAGACATAAAACTATTATATTTCCAAATGATGAAAATTATATTTGTGTTCATAAAAAATTTGAGCTATTATTTTTCTCCAACGCAAATTCCATGTAGTATTTTACCTGGTATAAATTTAAGGAAATAATTAAAATGTGCATGTTATTAAGACAAATATATTCTATTCAATTCTGTTTTTAAAACAAATAATTATGTTTCCATCAATCAAACATTTTTTTTAGAAAAAAGTACCAGTATATATCTAAAGCTGGAATGAAATAAAGAATTATGTGCTGAACGTGTCATGTGAACTCAAATTGTGAAGTGTTTGCGAACGGAATCTCGGGACAAGAATCTATTTCAAATAATAAAATTGCATCCATAATATACAAGAAATATTTCATAATTTTACATTTTCTTAAATAACTTAATAATGAAAAAAACTAAATAAACTAACTTAAATAAACTGATGAAAACTAACTAAAAACTTACTAAACTTTCTTAAATAAACTAATGAAAAAGATATTTACATATTCTTTTATATAACATGAGAGTTGTTTTAAAGAGTTCAGATAAATCTTTGATTCAGATTCTTAAAAAATCAGTTTCGGAAATATTAATTTTATTAACTTTAATTATTTTATTAATTAATTTTATTATTTAGATTGTGTAAAATATCAAAGAGCAACATAATTTTTTTAATTACTTTCCTTCATTGAAGGAACAAAATGTAAGCAGTCTAAGTAAAATAAAGTAATAAAGAAATTACAACTTAGTCCTACACATTTAACAAAAGCTTTCTCTCAATTAAATTTAATGAGATAATCATGATAGTTAATATAGTCCACTGAAAACTTTTCCACTAGTTATCTTGATAATTTATAATTTAAAACTAGTTGAGACTTATTCTAAAAAAATATAGTTTCATTTTTAAAAAAAATTAATGCCATCGCTTGAACAACTTGCAAGACTGCTGAACAGTTTCCACTGCTAAACAGTTTCATTTTATCTACTGTTTTTCTACTCAGTAAATCTATGCAGTTTTACCAGTACTTAACTTTTTCACTTGAAAGATTTTCTGATGTAATTCCTGTATTAATAAATTAACTTACTTTAATTACATATTTTAGGCGTAATATTTTGGAGGAATTTAAAATTGAGTGTCAGTTGAAAATAAAATTTTAAAAATTTTGCTAGCTGCAAATATCCAGAATACAATTCCAACATGCGTTAAAAATTTTGCATACATTAATTGATTTCCTTAATTAATTTGATACAATATTTCCTTTCGAAACTAAGAATCTTAAAATAGGAGATCATCTTCACTTATTTTTTTTTTAATCTTTATTATTGAACACTGTGTAAAAAGAATTTCCAGAATGTAGTAAAATTTGCGTGTTTTTCAATGGGAGCAGCAAAAAGCACAGTAAGTTTTACTGAAAAGTTCCGGAAATGATTTTAATAAAGTTAATATCAAAATATTGTTTTATAATATGCGTTAAAATTTGGTAAAGCAGGTAAAATTTGTTAAAATTTATCCTGATACTTTGCAATATAGCATAAGACTACTTACTCGTTTGAATTTGCTTTTCAGTTTTGTGTTTTTACTGAATGTATGCAAATACAAACGCTGACTTAGAAAACTAGAATTTTCGGGTCAACCTTCACCATATGAATTGCATAAATACAATATATTTTACTTTTACATGCAGAATTATGATCGTTTTTTAACCAGAAATAGCGGTACAGTACTGTACAACGATGCTAGTATACGATTAGGGATGCAGGGCAATTTTATCAGAGTTCTTTTATCCGTAAATGGTACATAATTTTGATAAATAAAGGAAGTTAATCGTTTAATTTTTGTTCGTGCTTTGCACGATATTTACTATAAGATACATTACTTAGCTTTTTAGATACTTTTTTTTTAATTTTTAATTCCAGTGCAATTAGTTTTATCTTCGCTAAATTCTCTCAGCTAATTTCAATTATAAACATTCTGATATCCTAACACTTTCAAATATTTTATACTCTTCTGTTGCTTTAAAATATTTTTAAACATTTTATTAAACTTTTTGACTATTTTTACGCCACTGAAACAAAGCTTCAGTCTAAAATTTTGACTCAGTTTCAGTGCTATCCAAGTTTCAAAAATCTGTTATTAAAGCTTTTAAAAAACAAGAATTTAATGAAACTATTTAAGTAATGCTTTGTTTAAATAATTTAGTAATTTTCAGTGCTATCAAATATTTACATCTCCGAGTTTATTAATAAATATTTTTGAGTTACTGAAAACATTTAAATAATAATTTGATACAAAACTTCAAATAACTATTAGTGCAACCAAATCATTTCAATTCATTATCGAACTTTTATGATTCATTTATATGAATCACAAAAACATGTTTAAGATATTTTTTTCAAAATGATAAATAAAATTTATTAAGAAATATGGCAAAATTGCTTCTATGGAATGCTTATATGCTGATTTATAACGCGAAACTAATATAGTTAAAATGCTTCATAATTTCAGAGAGTTTTTATGAAAATAATGAAGTGAAATGTCATATTATAACCCGACTAACGATTTTATTATTTTTGAATTTTCAGTTTTGAAATAAAAAAAGTGTTAAGGAAAATTTTTAACTATTCATTTAAAATTTAATAATTACTAAACTGTGAAAAGTGATAAACATTACACATTTAATAAAATAATATTAAATAAAGCACTAATAATGAAAGAATATGTTTTCCTCAGATATGATATGCATAGTTGGTTTAACATTAGGCTCACCAGTACTATGGCTTTCAAGTACTATATCTAGAACTACATATGGCTATCTAGTAAAATACTAGAACAATACTAGTACTAGTCACAAATAGCTATACTCCAATAAGTCATTTCAAGTATTCAATGTTACAAAATCAAACGGTGTTTTAAACTAAATATGAGTAAAAATAAGTGTAATATCATTATTTTGCCTCAAAATTAAGGTATGAACTAAACTAATGTAGGTAAACACCATTTGAAAAATACATATACTTAAGTAAATTATTAAATTCATAAATATTTCAGAATACTGGAATATTTGGGTACATTTGCATACTTCGAAATAATAACTGATTAAAATTGAACTTTACAAAATCTCCCTAGGTGATTCTGATCTTTGAAATATCGAGAAACCTAATGATCATGGATCTATACTATTTCCTCAGTCACTTTTATGTCCTTATCCATAATTATCATGAAAACATACTTTACCGTCAACTTAATGGATAATAAATCACCCATAGAATAAGTGATACTATCGATCTTGTATAGTTATTGCCCTTATAATCAATCTTCCAAATGCTACAATATCGTTTCAGTCCTTCAATTAGTTCTGTTAAACCCTATATTTAATAGATTTCTAATGTATTAAAAATCTTAAGTATGTTTCCTTTCACGAAAATATGTGTTGGTTATAGTTTTGCTATTTGCAGATCTAAAAGCTAATACTTCTTCATTTTTTTACTCATTTATTTACTCACTGAAATTATCTTTTGTTTTTTATGTTTTATTTCTTGGTCATTTTTATTTTACTAAAGGCTGTATTCCTTACATTATTATATTTTGAACTTTATTTAGTTTTTAAATACTTTTTTTGAAATTTAACTAATCCTTATTTATTTTCATAATATTTACACAAGATAATAGTTAAGGAGAAATATAGCAGTTTTAAATCACCTCTATCAATTTCCTTAACTTAAAGATCTGTAATAATATGTATACATATTAGTTTTATTGAGAGAGTTTTTATATTTCATTACTATCGGCGCATTATTTCTGGCCAAGGGACCACGTGGTATGATCCAGTTTTCTCTCATGAAAATCCAATTTTCTTTGGTTCACACCAGTATAAAAATAATAAAAATTATAAACTTATCGTTTACCAGTGGAACATACCCTGATCCTTAAGTTCAAGGGATTAATCTGTAATATTTACACATATATCTCATATGTAACATCGATATAAGCACTGAATTTGATTCTTCTCTGCAAGGAGAAAGAAATTCTAATAATAACATGTACTGTATAGTAATAACATTTCTTTACAAGAAAAAACATAATTTCGGTCAACAAGAACCAAAATATAAGGTATTTAAACGATTCATTTGATAATTTTTACGTTCATAGGGTAGCGGTTAACACAAAATTCTGGTTTTCAAAATATATAGCTCTTATTACCACACATTTAGTAAAAAATACAAAACTGAAAAGTAAATTTTACCGAATAAATAGTTTTTATGATGAAATTGCTACATTTTAAAACATTTCCAAATTTATCTCATATTATGAAACCATAATTGTAACTTCTACCAAATGTTGAAATGAAAGCAATTGGGTATACTATAGCCTACGTCACAGGTTGTGTTATTCCTACTAAATTTAACCCATGAACGGCATTTTCTGCGAGCCTAACTTTAAGCCACAAATAAACAAACGAAGTGTTTGATCGTTTAAATAGCTGCTCGCCAGATTTTATTGCATTATAAAGAAAAGTAATTGATATTCGATTTTTGATTAATAATTGATTTTGTTGTTCCATCTTAGTAAGTTAATGTTTTTAGTAACTAAATTTAAAACTCAGTTTATTAATTAAATTAAAAGTTTTTTTCTCTTCTGACAACGTGAGAAACTGGAGTGTTTTGTAGTTATTTTTCACTATTTTAATGAAAATTATTTCATTATTTTATTAATAAAGTGCGATAGGAATTGTCACTTATCTTATAAATGTGAATTACTCATTGTTTTATTAATTAAATACCCATTCAAGCTGCTGTTCGATGAGTTGGCATGAACACAAACGACATTATCGAAATTCTTTCTCAGTAAAAGTTCTTGTATTTAGTGAATAAATTTGAAACTAATTGTCTTTATTTTATCTATTTTAAAATATACTTTTTTAAATGTAAATGAGCAGTTGTGAAAATTCAGTGTCTTATGGTCACTTATCACAATAATATGAAGTACTTACTGTTTCATAAATGTAGTGCAAATTCTTTTTTATTTTATAATCTTCCAGTTTAGAAGTGTGTTCGATGTGGTTGAATTATTTCAAAGGGATATTAAATAGATCCTTTCTGTAGCTCTATTAGTTTAAGTGATAGTATTGTTGGGTAGCTATCTTCTGTAAACTTCTCTTTTATTGTTATTTAAATGAAGAGTATTTTATTTTGATTGATTTTTATATGTTTGTTTAGCTAATCGGAGATATATTCTTGGATTGTGTTTTTAAGAATTATAATATTGATGCTCTTTCAACAAAGAATAGATGTTTACCCGTGTCTTTTAATCTAATTCTTTTATTTGTATTTTTAATATTAGGTACTTTACTTATTTACTTTTTTTTGTTTAAATTATTGAGTATATTGCATCATAAATATTTACAAAACTAGTAAACCCCTGGCATAATCAGTACTAGTGATAAATTTTGTTACAGATTTGTGTTTATTAAATGTTGCACCTTTTTACTTGTATTTGTACATTTATTCTTATATGATATATTGTTTTCATTGTTATTTCCAGCTAACTCAGTATCCAAGATGCCATGTGCTTGTGTTGCGTATGATTGCTCCAACAATTCTTATAAACTGGAGTGAAGAAGGTTTCTTTTCATAAATTTCCATTAAATGATGAGACTCTATTGTCAATGTGGCTAGCAAAAATCAAGAGGATTGGCTTTGTGCCAAATAAATACAGCAAACTCTGCTCGGAGCATTTTGAAGATGATTGTTTTGAATATCTGCAAGGAACAGGTTAAGTTATTTTTAAAAAAAACACTTTGTTAGTATTTTTCCTAATTGTTANATTATATAGATACAGAAATATATACTGTTCTATAACAAAGAAGAATTCTATAACTATTGCAGTTCTTGACGTTCTGAATTCACATTTCTTTATTGGAATGACGAAAGCAATGTTGACTTCATTTTAATTTGTAATGAATTGAAGACTGAAAAAATTATTTTACCGTAATATACACATTTGTAACAGCAAGTGATCATAAAATTGTAAGTTATGTTGTTGGTAATAGAAAGGTAAAAATTATTGAGAAATTGTTCTTCAAATGCTTGGCGTGTTCTGCTTCAATGTTTGGCATGTAATGGTTAGTTTTTTCAAGTTCTTCAGCTGTTCCTTAGGGAATTTTGATTTTTATTTGCTGCTTAGAAAATGGCGTCCGTCATGGCCGATGATTTTGATGGAACTAAATGAAAACGTGATAAATTAATGTCTGATATTTACAGGCTCCCGATAGAGGGCGTACTCGAGCGTTGCGATCGCGAATACCAAAGCTCTTCGTTGAAAGTTTGGTTCGAAGCTTTTTGGTTTTCCCATTGAGCCATAAAACACGGTAAATTTTATCATATTCTTGTAGTTTTGACCGTGATTTTTTCTCTGTGCTGAGAGAAGGCCTATGGCTCAATCGGATTAACAATTTGCAGACAGTCCATAATTTAAAGGAAATGATAAAGAAAATAAAACACTTGTGTCATCAATCTATTTAGAAATTAGTGGTAACCGTCATCATATAGGCTTGCGTATTTCTTAAATCTTGTAACATCTCAACTTTAGAGGTAAGAGCAAATATAGCTATTCTTTTATGTTATATATTAAATTTAGACATAAAAAAATTGTTCCAACTGCCTTGGCAACAAGAGAAAAAGCGCAATTATATTTAGAAATTTTACTTAATCGATATTTTAATGTTGTGGAAAGCTTTGTTTTTAGGATATGTTTGGGATGAATTCTCATGGAAAGAAATGGCTTAGATGAATGTGGTGACACACTTTTTTAAAGACATTTCAAAGAATATAAAATATTTAAATGCCGTAATCATTTTAGTGCAATTCCATTTCCTTTCTCCCTGAAAAATATAGTACTACAGTACCTATATTAGCATATTAGAGACATCTACCATAATGTTATTACTAGTATAAGAATTAACTAGAGGACGAATAGTCTGGTTGGTAGGGAGTTGGGCTCATGCCCAAGAGGTCGTGAATTCGATATCCGCAGAAGAAGACTCCCCGTGTAGTGAATAGTGACTAGAGCGCGTTAAATCTATCTGGTCACAAAGTCCTCTATGTTACCATAACAAATTATAAAGCTGGGGTTATTGAATTGGAGATTGATTGCTCCCTGGTTTTGAGGGCGATCTGTGGATGAAAGAATGGCTATATGAATGGGTCATCCGTATAAACGGGCTGTGTGTGTGGCTAAAGTATTCTTGGCCATAAATGGCGCCACTGAAAAAGAAACGCACCAACTGCTTTAAATTCGCTTCGTTTCACCAGACAGGCTTGCTAATATTAGCGATTGGCATTAGAAACGACAACAATATTTAACTAAGCATCATTGGTATTATTGATTGTTCGGAAAACACTTACGGCCATCCGAAACAAGATAGCACCCGCTTGTCTCTTATAAAATGCATAAGAACCAAAGAAAATTCGGGAAAAGATTTAAATTTGATTAAAAATTTGAGCAACGCTATTCAACCAGAGAAGCATAAAAGTGAAATTTTTTTTCAAACTCTTCTATAATTTTTTTTTCAGTTTGAAGATACTACGGAAATAAAATTAAAATTAATTAAAAGCTCAGAAAGGATTTTAAAGCTTCACTTATAGTAATTGAAATTGCATGTCTAAAAACAAATAGTTCAAAATATATTAGCGATATATCAGTAAATGATATATTTGCTACTATTTTGTTATTCATGCTAATGTCGATTTTGCTGCTTGATATTTCAGTTTTCAGTTCTTCCTTAACAACGCGAGAAAGAAACTTCATCAATTTTTTTTAACGATAGACTCATTAGTGTTTTATATAATAAGATTAGAGACACGCGATGCTATAAAAATGAAATTGATATATGAAAAGGCTGGATTTAAATGCTATAAAAGAACAAACCATTACTTTTAAATACTAGATATTCATAAGTAATTGTTGTAGAAGTAACTCTATATATAGAAACAAAATTAATGGAAACTCTTTTAAGCGGGCGTACCATTTTGCAATAATTGGACGAATCATTACTTTTGCAGTCTTAAATTCCAGCCTTTCAAAAACTACTTTCTTGCAAAGTTTAAGAAACTATGTTTTTAGTATGGATCCTAAAGCAATCGTATTTCCACGAATGGTTCTAAAAGACACGCAATAGAATAATAAACATTTTTCTTTTCATATTTTTTTTGCATTTAAAGAAACTCACTACAAGTTTTGCAAAAGCGTAATTATTTTTTTAATTTAATTTTTTACTAATGGTTTGTGTTGAAGAAAAATTTAACTTTGTAAATATTTAAGAATTTGTAAATTATATTTTTTATCATAACATTAAAAAAGCATTATTCTTTTCCAATACAATATTCAGCGAAAAAAATAAGACGTACTTCAGAAAAATATTTAAATTATTTACATAAAATTTCGTGCATTTCATTAACCATAATATCAATTCATGTTGAGTATTTTATATGCAAAACTCACATAAGACTTTGTAAAATTTCAAAAGAAAAGAAAATATTATAAATTAATACTACAACAGCCGAATTTCGGACTGACACTAAACCACCATTTTTGGTCAATTTAACCTTGATAAAAAATAGACCTCAATGCAAAGTACGTGATATTTTAATTGATGAACATTGTTAAACATTAAGGTTTTCAAGAGATTAATTATTTTGTTAATGTTTATTAACTTAATGGCAATATAAAACTATAGTGTAAAATAATACCCTTGCATCAAATATGCCATTTCGTTCTATTTTAGTAAGTGTCAGTACTTAGCTTCCACCCTAATCAGTCTTCTGCAATCGCATTCACGTGAATAATATTTAGAATTATGAAATTCTCTTTCCTTTGCAGCTATGCCTTAAGTATTTTGTTTCCATTTGCAGTAATAAATATGAATTTCATGACGAAAATGTGACACTCATAATATAAGGAATTTTTAGAACAAATCAGAACGTAGGCACAAAAACATAGTTCCTCTGAAGAAATAAGCTTTCTTTTCTGATGGATTCGGAATTCTGACCACCAAAATATAGGGATAGAAGCAATCTGGGAAATATGGTCCTTATCGTTAGGTCAGGAGAGCGATGTAAAGTTTGGACCCTTCATTTTAATTTTTATTTTGCCATATTTTTATATCGCCATACCTCGAAAACTTGAAACGGCATAAAAACATTTTAACTATACGAAATTTAAATTTTTAAAATTTGATTTGTCAGGAATTATTCAACCGATTTTTGCTCAAATTTTGAATTTTGGCATGTACATACTTTAAAATGATGTAAAAATAATTCCAATTCAAACTTTTTTAGACTATTAATAAATAAAATAATAAATATTTACTAAAATTTATTTCTTGCATGAAATTGTCTTTCGACAAGTAAATTTTATAATTGCGTGCAAAAATTTTTCAATTCGCTTAAAAAGTACTCGAGCTATGGCGAAATACACGAAAAATAAAATCAACATTAAAGGGTCCAAACTTTTGAACGCTCTCCTGATCAACCTTCTAAGGGCCATATTTCTCAAATTGCGGCTACCAGCTATGTTTGGAGTTCAGAACTCTCAGTCATCGAAAAAATCGTATGTTTATTCAGAGAAAGTACGTTTTGGTGCCTTATTTAGCATATTAAAATATCGTCTGTACTAATTAATTAGCATATTTGAGGTTACCCTCTCGAACCATTAAGATTGAGTGTTAGAACGTAAGGATCCGATCATTTGTTCAAAAGTTATTCAATGTGGTCATTTCTTTCTTCATTTTATTTTAGAACATTATGGAATTAGGGGAGTGATTATTTTAAATAATAATGTTAATGGAAAAACAATCGGTGTTCAGCAAAGGATAGGGTACACTTTGTGCTATTTTGACTGAAGAAAAAAGCAGCGTGAATGAAGCTTTAAATCCATTTGAGCACTTTCATTTCTGCTTTATGTCCATTTACTTGCTTTCATTTGCGCCTTATTTACATAGTTTTTATTTTGCTTTTTTTTCTCCTTGAGTGTACTCTGAATGTTCTCTATGTTATATAATTTGGGTAATCCTATATTCTAAATATAAGAAAGTTATGTTAGTTGTGGAACTAAACTAAATTAGTTGCAGAAATATTTCCTAAAATCATCAGAAAATAACTTTTCAAAAAATGAAAGATTATTTCAAGGAAGGAAAAATAAGGTTAAAGAACTAATTCTAATATATTTGTGTTCTAATATAATAGTAATAGTAGTTCTAAAAGTAATAATCTAATTCTAATAATAATAATAAAACAATGCAAAACTAAAAATTTAATTTAATCGAATTAATGGTTTTTATGCCACGCTCTAAGCTATCATGATGAAATCACGAACATTCACCATACTTGACAAATTTTATCACACATAATTAATCACATTTTATTGTCAATTTTACAGAAGTGCTGCGTTAAAAATTACCAAGCTTTTTGGCGTTTCTATAGAGTCAGAAATACACGTAAATTATACCATATTCTGGTGAATTTGATCGTATTTTTTTAAACGAGATAGACTTGTTTTACTAATATTTAGAGTAATTTTTGAGTAACGTGTTCTATATCTACTTTTTAAAATTAATAGAATAATTGAGTGTCAAAATAAAATGAATTTTTGGCTGATAACAGTTAATGTTCGGAAATAATAAAAGAAAGAGTTTAATAGACGGAAAAGTCATGGATTAAGCGAAACCATGAGTTCAGTATATATAAAAAAAGATTCAGTAATTAATTAAATCTCAATACAACTTTCATTTTACATAATTAGAACTCAGATGACGTTAATAAGGCTAACTTTTACTAAATGAATAAAAGTCAGTATATTTTAAATAGTAAATTTAAAAAAAAACTAATTTAAGATATGTATAAGAAATAAATGAAGCAAATATACAATAAATTACAATATATTAATACAAATATATTAAGCAAATATAAATAAAATTTCTATCTTTTAATAATGTATATTAGTAACGTATATTAGTAATTTAGGCTCATTATACACGTGGAGTGCTTAAATCACTACCATTAGAATATTTTTCAATCTCTTAAGAATACTTTTTACTAAAATTATAAATAAAATCTTATATGTTAAGATGAAAATGAAATATAAGCTTACGCTTAATATGAAATATGTGATTAATTTAAATTGAATGAAAATTAAGCAGCCGTTATGACTAGTTAACTAAAATTATTTTTCACGCGTAATTTCAAAAAGTAATTCACACAGTACAATTTTAACTAAAAAATTATAATAGTTAGTTTTAATCGTTACAATTCAGTGCTTCTGAAAAGCATTAAATAATAGTTTTCAAGTGCTTTGAAAATATTTTAAGAAGCAGCGCTTATAAGTAAATTATTTTTATTAGAAAAGGGATTTTCCTCGTTAATTATTATTGAATTATTTATACTAAACATCACTTATTTATCTTTTAGATTGTTAAAAATGCATAGTTAAAATTTTATAATTTAATAAATTTAACAATTAAATATTAATATAAATTTATTTCAAAGTCCTAATCTAATGATTAAAATGTAATTTTTATTAACTATTAAGTTTAAACTTGTTTCTATACATTATTTTAAAAAAAATTTCAGTTGAAAATTTTAGCACTTTTTTTGAGGAATTTACTTTTACTTTTTACTATGTTACTTTTTTTTTGTTGAAAATGAGTACTACAAAAATATACAAATAAAAATAATCAATTCAAAATGTCACTTTTTTACCGATGTTGGAAGACAACACAGGCAGATTAAATTATTTATTTAAAATTGTAGGGTGATTATATGGTATATATATATTATTTGATTATAGAAAGAGCTTTTCTAATATTCTAAATTATTGTTCTTGTAATTGAAATTGTCTCTAGGGGGAAAAAGTTGTGCACCAAATTAAGTATTTGTACTTTTTTTTTTTAATATTTAATGTTCTTATTAGAACACTCGGCTGATTATTATTTTTGTTTTAAATTTACAAATGCATTATTCTTTTCTTTTCTTTTTAATTTTCCATAAATTCAAATTTTTAACAACCTGCAGTGTAAAACCTCAGTGAGACCCTTTGTTTGCAAATAAAAACTTTATTATATCGCATTATAATTCCCACCCCCGACAGTCCTTTGAAATTTTCATAGTTTTATGTTTAGGATTAAAACCAATTTCTTAAAAAAAAGAGATTCGAGAAAGTCGACTAGCGAAGAGTGAAAGCAGTTGGATAACTTCACTGGATACACTGGATAACTTCAGATTGGGCATGAATGTTCAGATTTAGTTTCTGTCATTTTAAATTATTTGAAAATAAATCAATAATAATGAAATTAAGATTAAATTTAGTAAAATCAAATAAATAAGATCAATTAAATAAATGAAAATAAGTCATTAAGTCATCTACCTTAGATTTACTTGCAGTGTGATCGGAAAGAACAGCAGCTTCGAAATAAATCAGTCATGGAAAGCGGGCGAGAAATTCAGTACAATGCCATTGTTTGACTTGCATGCCAGAAAACCGTTACCGTGGAGCATGCCAGAAAACCAACAAGAGCCACAACACTACACAACAATCTCATAAAACTAGCCCCAAGGACCTGGGGCATTAATACTAAAATGCTCAAGCATTGGTACAAGACTGTAGCAGAAAAGGGCTTTACGTACGCTGCAGCAGCTTGGGGTACGGAACTAAATAAAACCGCGATCAAAGAACTGCACAAGGTGCAGCGGCCCCTACTAGTCAGAATAACAAGATCATTCAAAACAGCACCCACACCAGGTCTGAATGTTCTGGCAGGTTTACCGCCATTGCACCTGCAAATCCAAAAAGAAGCACTACTAGCTAACACACTAAGATTCAATCAAGAAAACACACAATACAATATAAAAGCGGGTGATTATCAACAAAAGATAAAAACACATATGGTCCACCCGGCCCATAAGACTAGCCATAAATACACTAACCTACCAACAAGTACTAGTACTAGCAAAACAACGACGGTACAAATCTACACCGATGGCTCCAAAACAGACAATGGCGTGGGAGCTGCATTCTGTGTTTACCACAACAACCAACATACAGATACATACAAATTTACGTTAAAACAAGAAAACACAGTGTTTCAAGCAGAGGTTTTAGCCATCAAAGAAGCCATCAATTGGTTAGAGACACACAGCTGCAAAGATGCAACAATTTTCACAGACAGTCTGGCTAGTATACACGCTATTAGAAAAACGAAACAAAAAGACCCACACGTGGCAACAACACAAAGACAACTAGAACACCTAGTCAGAAAATGCAACACACAAATACACTGGGTGGCAGCGCACACAGGTAACATAGGCAATGAAGCAGCGGATTTAGCGGCTAAAGACGCAGCAGCAGGTCACGGGATTCCCAGCGGTGTTCTGCTTCCACCATCGAGCCTGAGAAATAAACTTAAAAACATCACACAAAAACTTTGGCAAGCATACTGGGACGAAAATGAAAAAGGCTATACAACAAAATCATATTATCCTAAAGTAGACACAGACCGACTCATAGGCCATCCAGCAGCAATACAATTCCTTACAGGACATGGCTTCTTCCCCTCATTCTTACACAGGATGCAGCGAATAAACACAGACACATGCCCATGCGATGACACAGGTACCCCAAGTCACTACCTACATGACTGCCCACTAACTGAATCATACCACCTCAAAAAACCCAATGAACAAGGCAGAACGATATTTGCAGACAGTTTCAAAAACAAGCATATTATGCAAAAACTAATAAATATTCTAGCCATAACCAGAAACATCACAGACAATATGTCATAAACCTTATAATAACTTTGTAAAAATACTGGCAGCAAATACAATGTTGAGGTGTCAGGGCTCCAGGCAAACCATTGCTGCAGCATAAAAACACACTCTGGCCCCACCCCTGACCAGCAAGCATTTGGCAGGCAGTCAGTCAACACAAGCTGTTGTCCGTGAGGCAAATAAAATTTAAAAAAAAAAAAAAAAAAAAAAAAAAAAAAAAAAACTTAAGCTCGATCCACACAAACAAGAGATGGCTTAACTGTCTATAAACGCACACACAATAAAAAACAGTAATCTATATCATGATCCGCTAAAACACTGCCTCAACTACTACTCATAAGAAAAATAGGTAAAACACGCAACACAACATAAACAAAACATACATACCACACAAGCCTCACCACTGACCCTGCTCCCAGTCCCTGGGGACAGACAGTGAGTCCGGAGCTTTTCAGCTACCCGTGATGGCCATTTATGTTAAATGTTTTTAAAAAAAAATAAAAAAAAAAAATACCTGTGACGTGGCTAGCTATTTTATATTGTACTGTTATTGTCGATGTCCATTCTTTGTGGCTGTAATGTAACGCTGCTAGTTAATCTATGTAAAATTAAATTGTCGCTACTAGGCTGGGATAGCCTGGTCAGTGGGGTGCCGGGCCCATGTCCAAGAGTTCGTGGATTCGGTCCATGCTGGTCGAAGACTCCCCGTGCAGTAAATGGGGACTGATGCACGTTTAATCTGTCGAGTCTCAAAGTCCTCCGTGTTCCCATAACAAATCAATACCTCTGGGGGTACTGATCCAGGAGTTTCCTTGTCTTCTGGATTGGTTCAAAATTACAAGGCTACGGAGTTGAACATTAGTAGTCGTAAACCCATTAAATTGGGTCGGCTGTTCAACGACGGTTATATAAAAAAAAATTTATGCCATTAGGCCGGGAAAGCCTGGTCAGTAGAGCGCTAGACTCATGTCCAAGAGTTTGTGGGTTCGATCCCCGCCGGCCGAAGACTCCCCGTGTAGTAAATGGGGACTGGTGCTCGTTAAATCGGTCGAGTCGCGAAGTCCTCCATGTTCACATAACAAATCAAAACCTCTAGGGGTACTGATCCAGGTGTTTCTTGGCTTCTGGATTGGTTCAAAGTTACAAGGCTAAGGAGTTGAACATTAGTAGTCGTATACCCAAAATATTGGGTCGGCTGTTCACCTACGGATATAAAATAAAATAAAATTACATGCCATTGAGCCGCGATGTCTCAGGGGATAGAGCGTTTGCCTTCCAATGAGGCGAACCGGGTTCGAATCCCAGTCGATACGAATTTCAAATCTGGCTTGCACCGATCACAGTGATCACGTGAAATATCCTCAGTGGTAGACGGATCATGGGTTGGAGTCCCCTTGCCGTCAGGATAACCGTGGGAGGTTCTCGTGGTCTTCCTCTCCATGCAACGCAAATACGGGTTCGTTCCAACAAAACGTCCTCCACGAACGCAAATTTCTCCCAATACTCGATCCATACATTCATTCCTCCACAGATCATAATTTTCGTAATTTTGACCTGAACCAGAGAGCAATCAATCTCCAATTCAGTACCGCCAAGGGTATGGGAGAATGGCGGTCTGTGTGACCCAACAGATTCAACTTGCACCAGTTACCATTTACTACACGGGATGTCTTCATCTAAGGGGGATCGAACTTACGACCTCTTGGACATGAGCCCAACGTCCTACGATCTAAGTTATCCCGGGCTATATGCTGAAAATAAAAGAAAAATTTAATAATATCTTAACACATGAAAATTATGTATTCCTCCAAAAAAAAATAACTAGTATAGACATTAGTGCGGGAGTAAGTACTTCCTTTAGATAGAGTAAAAAAATAAATAATGGAAAGTTCTCATCAATCATTTTTTGTTTTGATTTTATATATTAAGATAAATAAAAAATGAAACTTTTTATTTCAATATTTACAAAAACATCCAGAAATATTATTAATGCATTCACTTATTTCAAAACACGGGAAAAACATCACTCCTAAATTAAAGGGCTTATTTTTTTACGAAAAATATCTATAAATGTGCAATCTTTAATGCCAAAACTTAAAAAAAGGTACTTTTTCAGTGAAATAAAATTTTTCTTTATTGACTTAAAAGTAATAGTTTTTAGTTTGGCACGAACAGCGAAACTAAGTTTTATGATAAAAACAAAGTTTTATATACAAACAAAGATAATAAAAACCTTAAGGGATAAAAAATAAAAAAAAAATGAAAACTTTTACGAAGAATGTCTTATCAGAGTATTAAGAAACCTTATAAAAGCTCAAGAGAATTTTTTTTATTGTTTTTTCTTTACTTTGTAATATGAAGAAAAAAAAGCTGTTGTTTAGTAGCTATGAATAAGTCCTAATAAAGAAATTACTGATGGGGTTTTCTTTCTGAGTCTCTTATAATCCCGAGCTGTCTTTGCTAGAGATTTATTTTTAAAGCAGATATTAAAACGTTAAGCAGAACCATTTTTGTTTACAAATTCAAACAAAATACAAATTAAATTTTAAGTTTCTAAACATTTCATTAAATATTCATACTGTACAAGAGATACACAATGTTTAACTTTTCTTCTATTTAAATTTATATGTAAATAATTCTTAATTTAAATTTAAATTTTTCGTGGAAATGTCTCATACTTTAATACTTTTGGATCAGTGTATAATCTGAATATATGCATGCATTTTTGGATTACTCACCCTATAATTTTCTTTTTATGACTGTTTCATATTATTTTATTCACATTAAAGATTATAGTTCCATTACTCTATATTTTTCTATTATTATAATCTTATTTCATTGCTATTTATTGCTTACGAATGCAATATTGTTGGAAGTAATCCTTATTGATTCAAACTTTTATGCAGTAAAAGGGAGATAAATGTATTGAGCAACCATGCAAATCCTTTTGATATTTTTGTAAGCACTCATCCCTGTATGTAGAAGGAAAATTTTCACCCACTGAAATTTTGTGTCCAAACTATTTACTTATTTCGAAATGCATAGATGAGGGACTGTCCAAAACAGATGTTACAATTTTGTAAAAATAATTTTATCCCATTCTTATCTCTGCCACTTAATGTCATTCATAATTAAACATTTAATTAACTCATAATAATTCATAATTTAGATTTAAAATGTCTCGGGAGAATTTCTCCTTTTTTAATACTTTTAAATCACTGTATTATCTGAATATATTGATGCAATTTTGGATTACTCAATATATAATTTGCTTTTTATGACTGTTTTATATTATTTTATTCATATTAAAGATTTTAGTTCGCCTACTTTACATTTTTGAATTTTTATTATCAAATTGCACTGTTATTTATTATATACGAAAGCAATATTTTTGGAACTTATGTATTAAACTTATACAGAACTTATGTATTAAGCTTATGCAGAACTTATGCATAAAATTTCATGCATTAAAATAGAGATAAATGTATTCAGCAAACATGCAAATCTTTATGATATCTACACTCATCCCTGTACATAGAATTATGAAATTACATTTTCGATTTACTGTAATTTTGTGACAAAACTATTGACGTATTTCGAAATACATTGATGAAAGATGAGGGACCGTCTAGAAAAGATGTCATAATTTTTTTTAAATATTTTCTCGAATCCCCCTCTTTGCCCCTAAATGTTATTCTGCGTCATTCCCTCTCCCTTTATCACGCACTATACTGTCAGAATTTTCATTCTGAAATTATGGTAAAATAACCGCAGCTGTCTGCCCATCAAATTACCCGCAAAGTTTACAGTAAAGAACATTTTTAAATGTACCGTTATGAAACCGATTGCAACTAGAAAACCATGATTACAAAAATCACGCTTACAAAACTATTCAGTTTTTTTACCATTTACTACTAACTGATTTCAAAACTGTAAAAGAGACGTTTAACTGAACATTAGAGCTAAATTGTGATTCAGTTGTGTTCCATCAAGTGAAACGTGGTATGTGGTTTGGTTAGACTATTTACTTGTTTCACCTATCGCAAGAGATGGGGAATATTAGACTTTTTTGTGTTAAGCAGCTTTATTTTGCTGATATCTATGCGTGAATTAATGTATCATTATCTAATAGTCCAGGGTCAAAAATTGGGGAGTTCAGGACATTGGAAATTTTTAATGTGTTAAAGGGAATTGAGAAAATATTGTGGTGTCAACCCTGGGACTCGAACCCCCATCATGTCGATCATGAGATTGCCAGATTAGCCCCCACGGCTATAAATTAACAACGAACTGTTGTCTTAGTTTTAAGATAGTTTTTAAGAGAATTTCCAGTTTATGATAACGAACTCTCCATAGTTTGAATCAGATTAATACATTTTGGAGCAATCTCTTTGAAATCTTACGTTTTAATTTCGATGTCAACTGTTTATGAGCATTATTTTTACCAATATCCTTCAATTAAAAGATTTCATCATTACTGCAATTTAAATATCAATTAGTAACATCTAGTTACTAAAAAGAATACGATAAACAAAATAAAATAATCTATATTTAAATTAATATTGTTTGTAAAAGAGTTAAAAAATACTGTATTTTAAATGTTAAGTAATATTTAAAAATTCAAAAATAGATAAATTAAAATTAAATTAAATTAATGCTGCTTGTAAACTGAAAAAATATACTTATAAAAAAGTAAGGTAACAAAAAATTCAGCAAAAAAAAGTGTTTTGTTGTTACCAAGCTTCCCTGCTTAACAACATGACGCTTGCCCACTGAGAAGTAAGAGATACCGAATGAAGTTGACATTTTTTGAAACATTCATAAAATTATGTGAGCAATTATACAGAAGAAAATGTACCAAGCGCTGTTTTTCTCGAAATGTGTGATGATTTTAGTCCCGAATTAAGAAAAAATAGCATAAGAACGACGTTCAATTCATCTACTGTGAAAATGGAGTACTTTAAAGAAAAGGAAGTATGATATTTTTGTAACAACCAGGTCAGAATGACCTACGGCAGTTAGCTCGCTTGTTAATAAATGCATGTAGCTAACGTTAAATGAGTTTTGGACGACTAAACAAATGTTGACAGGTTTAGTTTCTTGAAAAATACGAAATAGTATACTGACGCTATATTCATTTTGAATAAATAGTTTTTATTGTGAGGAATAATGGCTTAAATTAACATAAAAAAACAATGTAATTGTCTATTTATCAGAGAAAAAAATATTTTTCTAGTTCTTGGTTTTGCATAATTTTTAAATATATATTTAATCTCTATAAAACTATAAAATTAAAATATCTTATTTTAATATAAATGAAAAGAAGGAATGGATTACTTAGTTGCACTCTCCTGAAAACATTTTTGAAACATTCTAATTATATAATTTGATTGTTTTAAAACAATTTTGGATTTAATTTTTTTCCCACAAATGTATGCTTATAACAAGGGATTTTTCTTATAACAATATTCTTTGATACATTTTTCATCATCAATAACAAGCAACTCCACTATAAGTTCAGCTACTTGATTATAAATATTTATGATAAAATATAAATTAAAGACATTAACTTGTACAAACAATTAAACTATCTTAAAGATAATTTCTTAAATATATATTATAACCATAATAGTACACTACAGATATGTCACAATGTTGTTTGATGAAGGATATAGTTAATACAAAGCATATAAAATGGACTTCATTCATTAAAATAGCCTATATTTAGATCTACATATTATGTTTACGAAACTTAAAGTGCCCAGATAATGAATGCAAGGTTGTTGATTGCTAGCATCATTCCTTTGAGGAAAGTTATACAATAAACTTAACCACGATGAAGTTGTTTTATAGAATTCGGATTGAGGTTTCAAATTTAATTCAACATAATGCGTGGGAGGAGGGCTTTGTCTCTGGAGTGTCTTTGAAGGAGTCAAAACAGGAAATTCTCCCTACTTCCTCTAAAACGTATAATTTCGCTGATTTATTATTGAATTGTATATTACAGTAGCATACGTTGACAGTAAAATGTTAGCATTCTAACTAATGAGAATCTTTTCGAAGCACGCATAAACCGGTGTTTGTGCTATATTAAATCAAACAACTAATATTTTTAAAATAGAAATTTCTAAAGCTATTTTTGCGAAATTAACAAAGATAAAATTCAATTCTGATTTAAAATAAAATTAAGAAATAAATGAAACCATTGAGTCAATATGCAATATTAAGTAAAATGTCTAGCAAATTGTGCATTTAGGCTATACCGTAGTTTTGTAGCTCACATAGTGACCCAAAATAATTAATATATTTTTCAAAGAAATATACAGTGAAAAGTACACTGTTAGAATTTTCATTCTAAATTTTTTTTAATAAACCGGTAGCAGTCTGTCTATTCAATTAACCGTAAAGTTTACAGAAACGAACATTTTTTTACCTTAATGGTTTTGAAACCATTTACAACTAGTATGGTTATATAATTATGAATACAAAATTAAATGGGTTTTTAACCATTTATAACTAGCATGGTTTCAAAACCCTAAAAATAAATTTAACTGGGCATTAGAGCTAGGCTTTTCCTTAGGTAATGGACATTAGAGTTAGGTTGCAGTTTATCAAAAGGATATATTGTTGTGTCAACTTTTGGACTCGAGCATCCGTTCTGTCTGTCATGAGACTGACAGTTTAGCCCTCTTGGCTATAATGTACACGTAGCTGCAAGGAACTAAGTGGCTCCAATAGGTGATTGGTGAGATGAAATTCTGGTTTTTCAACTGTAAAACAAAAAAAAAAGTGTTTTGTTGTTAACAGCTGCTCTGCTTAACAACATGACGCTTGCCCACTAAAAAGTGAGAAATACCGAATGAAGTTGATATTTTTAAAATATTCATAAAATTATATGAGCAATTATACAGTAAAAAGTGCTTACTTATATTTTACATCATAATCCATTAACCCCTTAACGATCTGTTAATTTTCAAGAAAACAGTCATGAAAATGCCTATTTTTCTGCTTTTGTATTTGCTATACGTATTTGATTAGTTTTCTGAAATCTACCTTAAAATAAACTAATTATCTACAATTACCTTGAAAATATCCTGGTACTGCCATCTAGTGTGTCAAATGAGAAATAAAATGTTTTCCGGGCAAAAGAAATAAATTTTTGCTCTTATTGACGCGTTACTACTGAACACTCCAGCCCGTCAATATCACGAGAGCGAGAAATAGAGGGCGAAATCTCACCCCGTCATTTTCACGGCAGCGAGATGAAAGGGGTTAATAGACATTAATTAACGTTGGTGAAAAAACGTAAAATTTATAAACTGTTACATGGCATGAATATGCTGAAGAAAGAACAAAAGCGTTCCATTTCTTGACGTTCATAACGAAAGATAGCAAAGATAGAAAAAAACAGCAACAATTAATAGTTAATAAGCTGTTTTCCTCACAGGTAACAGTTTGAATACTATCTTATTATTTACGGTAATTTGACTGTTTTGTTTGAATATGGTAAAATAACAATGGGAAAAAAATTATTTTGTTATTTAACCACTTTTCTGAGAAATTTTTCTGTATAGAACATATTTTGTATTTGAAGATACTTGAAATATGCATAAAAATAAAGTTAAGGTCAATCGGCGTGAAGATAATGAAAAATAATATTCTTGTTATTAATAGAAACAAATAGTACTTTTTGCTAAGCACACATCGTATTTTAATGAAGTGTCTTATAAAGTACCTATATTTACTGAGCTTTAAACGAAATAAATTGAAGCAATAAGCAGTTTCAAATAGTCTTTTCAACCCGTATCAATTTCTTTCCATCGATAAAAACTCCAAAAAAAGTTCTTGATTCTCGAAATATAAAGATCATTCAAGAAGTAGGAGCGGATTAAGCTTTGATTTTGATTTTTCTGCTGCAATGGGATTCTTTCCCACTTTTTTTTCAATTGAATGTTGGAAAAAAATGATTGAGAAAATAATTTTCAAGTTTAAACAAATTAGAAATACTGCGCCGTACAAATTTATCTTGTAAGATAAGATTATAAAACCTAAATTCCGTATAAGAACTCTTAAAGTATTTTAATTAAATTAAACTTGCCAACAAAATGTATTTAATTAGAAAGTTATTAACTGCTAAAGTTGAAAAAAATATTATACTCTATTTATGCGCGTTTAGGAAGAAGATTCCAACAATTTAGTTTCTGTGCTTCCATGATTTCGCATCTTAATTCATCTCATTTATTAACAAAATCTATTGCTTGCAATATATAAAAAACCAAGTATTTCGTTGTAGCCTTATTTCACATTTTCACGAATTACATAATAAATGCTTTAATAGTCAAATTTTAATTTACTAACAGATAATAATACTATGCAAAACTAGAAAGTATTTTTCATTGTGAGTAGGAACTTTCCATTTTAGCTTGTATAAAGTTGCAAAAATCTATTTCTCTTTTGTAAGGATATCACGAAACTAAACAATGGAATAAATTTCAATCGTGATTGGATTCTGATCAACCGTCACAACTAATCTTTTGGACATAAAGATATCTTTTGATAAAAATGTTTGAACACATTGTTTTTGTGGAAAAAAATATTTCCCAACATTAGCTTATGTGAAAAGAACAGAGCTCTGCTTAGAAAATACCGCCTTTTAAATCTTAAGGGAAAAACAGTAAAAAAGGAGTAAGTTTTTTGAATCTGAAGACAAAGTGAAAATTTATTTCTATGAGCTTTTTATCTTCTGACATTATCTTTTATCGGTAAAATATTTTAACATTACTTATGAACTTTCGAATTTATATTTGTCACTGCTAGATTAACAGGAATACATAATACTAATTACTAGATTCAATACATAATAAATATTTAAAATCATTCGAATCAAACATAAATCTGATAAATTTGAAATTCTAAAGAATCGATGCACAAACTAGTGTTATGATGAGTATTTAAAACTGTCTATAAGTCTACATTCAAATTTTTAAAAATAAATGCTCCAAGAACATCTCCTACTATTATGATTGGAAGAAACCAAATAATATTACCACTGCAGTTTTAAAACCAATTTTCCCGAAAAAATTATACATTCAAAAGAATTTCAAGTGCCAAACTAGATTAGAGTGATGAGATTGCGGTGATTTCAAAATTAGCATATAGATAGGATGAGGGATTTTCTATATGATAACAGAAAAAGGTTCTAATTTCTGTTTACTATCAACATTGCGAATACTGAATTAATAGAAACTTTCAGAGAAAATAATTTTTGAAATCGAGAAAAGTAGTACAATGCACTATTGTTAAGCTAAAAATTCCTCCATGCTAGTCCACAATTCTTAAAAAGCTATAATTATGAACTGAAAAAGCTATATTTATGTGTTTAAAAAATATGTTATGAAAGCTTTTGAATAATTTTAAAAAAATAAGCTGATGTCATTAATGAATAAAAATAGGTAATAAAAGCGTAATAAACTTTTGAGTAAAAATAACTTTACACAGTGAAAAGTTCCAGATAACGGTAAAAAGGACCGGCATTCAGGGAACTTTTTGTTGTAAAATCCCTTTTTTACGGTAAAAACCATTTTCATCGGAATATGTTACAGATCAATCTGGCATACCTACAGTAATAAATACCATAAAATCACTGACTCACTGTAATTAAATTAATATCTCTGTGAAAATTTTGGTATAATTTCTTACGGTAAAAATGGATTTTGCGGATGAATTGCCCAAATTGTAGGTACTTTATACTGTAATATGATCCGGAATTTTTTACAGTATAGTGACAACGTCAATTTATGCTACTAAAAAATTTACATGGTGTCCTGAAATTCAAATTAAAAGTAATTTCATCAAAAAAATTAGATTTATATAAATATATTTGAGTATTTAATTACTTCATAAGTTAAACATTACAAAAATGTCTAATGAATACAAGATCGGGAAAATAGCCATCGCTGTTTCTGCTGGTATTCATGTACTTTTTAGCCTTATATTAACTATGATTATTATTCATAAATCATAAATGTAGATGAATTTCATTCCAAGAGAATGATCTCGTAAGGATTCAAACTTAGGTAGCCAGTATTGCAATTGTAGAAGCAAGTGCAACTCGAGTCATTGCAAATGTAAAAAGTCAAAACACTTTGCAAATCCAAAGGTCACAGTAGCTTTTCCTGACAAAACAAGTTAATTGCTGAAAAAAATTTTATAATTTAGTTCAAAGCAGTTATGTATTTCTATTTTTTTAAATGAGAGTGATGTGATTAAAAATTAAAGTATACCCTACACTGATGTTTATTTTAGATTAAGTGCCATTGCAGGGATACATTTATCTGGTATAACCTACACTGATGTTTTATTTTAAAGTTAAGAGCAACTACACAGTATAAGTTGTTCCTGGTATAACCAAACCATAAGCTGTTTTAATGTCTAGTCTGAAGTCTAGTCTTATGAAGGCTGTGTAGTAGGGCGTATCGAAAAAATCGAAATTTCTTATATCTTTCTGCGGTAGTGCGGAAAAGATGTGAATTCCTATTATTAAAAAAGGAGCGGAATCTTAAAACTCTGGGTTGATATCTTCTGTTGCCTCAAGGGGCCTAAAGTTCCAAAAATTGGACTAAAAATTATTAAAATATAAAAATTAATGCATAACCACAGATTTCGTTGATCGGTTTGAGGTAGCACTTAAAAGTTACAATATTTTAAAAACAACAACTATAATAAATTTTAGAATTACAGGCTAATATCTTCTGCCGCCTCATCGGCATCTAATTTTGGAAATTTCGACGCATTTTGGTACTTTTCTGTATAACTGTTTACTGCTTGCACAATGCGCAATCGAGACAGACTGGATTTGGCGCTCTGCCAAAAAAAGTAGAACAACCTTAGTTTGAACCCTATTTTGACAGTTCTTGTCAGTCAAAGATATGGTGTATTCAACAGAGCCACGGCTGCTATAGCATGGAGTGTTATGAAAGATCTGGGTTTAATATCGGAATCAGATACCAGCCTCGTTACAGACAAAAATGAAATATGGAGGGAAAAATCGAGAATTTACAAAGAAATTGTCTCAAAATCAAATGAAAATCGTTCCACTGTATATGGCTTTTATTTGCATGGACGGCATGACAGAACTTTAACATCAGAAACACACGAGGGCAAGCAGTTCCAAAGAACAATTGTAAAAGCTCATTACTGTATTCTATCGGGGCCTGATTCTACGTACATGGGACATGTTACGCCTGCAAGTGGATCTAGTCTTCATATATCTAATAGCATTTACGAATATGTAACAGGTGATTTATTGGTTGATCTTAGTAACCTTTTTGTTCTCGGGTGTGACGGCATTGTAGTGAACACAGAAGTGTTTAATGGTGTAATTCGCAGGCTTGAATTGAAACTTCAGAGGATGGATTATCTGCTTACTTCATTTCAATGAGTTGCCATTACGACACCTATTTGAGTCTATTGACGGCAAGTCATCTGACCCCACATCTTACACCGGAGACACAGGACGGAACCTCAAAGGATGCGAAAAGTTTTCAATTGTTGCTTTTAATAGCATTGAATGCGTGATGCCAGATATTGATTTCACCACTCTCAGTTCAGATCAGAAATACTTATTAAACATTTGCACTGCCATTAGTTCTGGCGTTTGATGTTCAGATCTATCTAACTGGGAACCAGGAACATTGAATTTGGCTCACTGGCTAACAACTGCTAATCGAATACTGAAGTTTAATATATCTACATCAAATCCCATCAAATGAGTTGCTAACTTTAGTTGTATTCATTNTCTACGAATAAAGAACGTACAAATTTGTTTTTAAAATTGAAAATAAGGTTTCAGATTTTACTGTAAAAATATCAGGTTATTCTTAACCTAGTTAAATACTAGTTATTTATTCGGGGTGAATAAAAGATACCAATAATTAGTACTGAACATCGCTATAGGAAGAAATTACCAACAAGAAAGGGGTTTACCATATGAAGGGGTTTACCATATGACACATGAAAGTCATGCACCGGCACAATTGATAAAGTTAAAATAATTCAGTTATTTATTTATTTATTATTATCGACCCTTCTCGGTGTCTTTGCGTTATAAAATTACATGATTAATGAAGCTAAAATATTCTTTTTAAATTTATTATTATATTTTGTCCTTACCGATGGCTTTACTTTATTAAACTAAGCAAAACACGTTTTTGTGTTGTTCATCCTATCCTCATAGATATTAACTGCATTTTGAATCACATGGCATGATGCTTGTGCTCGTGGCCACCTCATATTTGCCAAAATTTACCATTATCAAGTAATTTTCGCCACTACACATCCCTTTCACGATGCCTTAAATTACTTTTTTCACGTTATCGGTACTATAACCTCTCAATTTCAGAGTAGTTTTAATAACTTACAAATGAATATAATATTTTGTACCTATATTAATATATTTGAACTTTTCAATATTTCAGTTTTGTATGAAAGTATGGTATCAAAGTATTCAGTAGTGGTATCAAAATAAAGCTGAAAGTTTAAAATCAAATAAAATTTTTATAAGATTTGATAAGGAATTTAGAGCAAGACCATTTTCCTATCTGATTTTTAATCAATTGTTTAAAAGTATATATATATATATATATATATACTGTCTGATTTAAAATTTAATTAATTTTTTGAATTCAAGCATTACAAAAGTGCAAATAGTGTTTTATTATTTAAAAGGCCGTGCTAAATATGATTCCCACCAACACATATTTAAACACAACAATATATTTAAAAACAGAACAATGAAGAGCTGATTTTCACCTACTATTTGTGCTTCCATCTTTTACTAACATTTGAAAAAAATATACCAATTAATGCATTGTTTACTTAAATGTGTGTAACTGTATAGGTTTCGAAGGCGACAAGAAGAGAGACAAGTGGTGAGAAGCGATTTTTATTACATGTTATGTGTTCGCTCACTTAATCATTTTTCATGTAGTCTATTTTGGTTTACAAATACAGAATTTTTGAAATTTGAAATAGTAGAACTTCAAGTTCATGGACAATTTTTTACAGTAAGCAAATTTTGAAAATCCCACCCATCTTTTCCCTCAAAAATATTCTTGAAAATTAGAACAATTTTAGGTAATGCGTACAATAAATTACTTTCGTTATAACAATCTCTACTCTAAATATATTATAACAATACATCACTCAAAAAGAGGGAGCAGAGTTAACCTGTTATTCCAACCGATTATTATTATTTTTTTATTTAGCTGATTATTTATAATTAACATTTCACTGCCAAAATTTTAGGAAACCTTAATTATAGTAAGGAGCAATAAACTGCTCAACCTCACTCGTCAATTGCGTCACGGGTCTGGGTAAATAGGGATAGAACTCAAATATTGCTATCTAGACAATTGAGGTGATATTTCCGATGTATTTTTACACTTAATCGAATGCAACCAAGCTTCGAAAAGACAGAAATAATAGTTCAAAATTTATATGGATTTTGTATTCATAAGTACAATGCTTGTTACATTTATTTACGCAAATAACATTACTATCTATACAATAAAAATAGTACAATGAAACCTCCAGGTAAGACCATCTCTATGTAGTGACCTCCCCTATTTGCGACCACTTTTAGGATGAGCGGAATTTTTTCCTTAGACTTCGTGTTGAAGAAAACCTTTAGGAGAAGCTGAGCCTCTCCCAATATTTGGAGCTCCCGTATTTGGAGCTGAGACCCGGGAAAACCTCAGCACTAAATACGGTAAAGATCAAATACGCGGAAACATAAAAAAATAGGAAATCAAAAAATATTAAAAAATTAATTAAAACTAATTTTAAATTAAATGCAAACTTAAACGAAAATCATAATGGTTCATTTATTTGAAACCGTTCTAACAGTTCTAAATATGTTTTTCTCATAATTATTTCATTAGGGATAATTTTTATTGACGTTAAATTTCATTCATCGATCAGGTTTTCATAACGCCGACACAAATGGCATTTCCGCGCGAAGGAAATTACGAAAATTAAAATCATTTGCGAAAAATCATGTACTTTCGATGTCATTTTGGAGTCAAAGGAGGTAACCCATAAGAACGACCAACCTCCATTAACTATCAATTTATTCTGAAACAGAGAGTGGCCGTTCCCGAGAGGTTTCACTGTATTTCCTTCTTTTTCCTTTCTTGGCTTAATGACAGTGCAGAAGTTTCAAGGATTTTTATGTATTAAGAGTACAATTTCTACTTGTTCTTATGTTCCCATTTTACTCTGTTGTTTCAATATTCTCTAGACAATTGGGATTATTTTTAAATAATTAAGAACCGATTATTTTATATTGATTCATTTAAAAATAAGGCGCTTTTAAGTAATAATTTTTAAAAAATGCATATTATTTTTCATATTGCCTTTATTATTTGCATTGAACAGAAGTTGAATCATATGAAATACAAACTTGGACATAGTAATAAAGGGTCAAGGTCTGATAAGTCTTCTCTAAACTATTATATTAAAACTCTCAGCTAATGACTTTTAAGCATGCTAGACTGAAGCTATGCTGTAATGCTTGAATTTCTCTATGTGGCAATGAAATGCGTTGCCTGCATAGTACGCTGTCATTATAAAATAAATTCTGGTAAGTTATAACTTTATAAAATGTAATTTTCTCTAAGGGATTTTTTCTAAGTAGTAACCATAATTATCTTGCTTATCTATATACAGAAAGGCTTAAACATTTCCCTTTTAAATATTTCTTATCTTTCCGTCTTTCTCCTACTATTTTCTTAATAAGGAAATGGCAAAAATTTTGTCCAGATGTTCATTTTATTGAAATAAAGTCTGTGGCATATTTGATGCGTATTAACCGGTGGTTTTTAAAAATTATAAGTTGGTTCATCATGGATAAAGCGGATAGTTAAAAATAAACAAATTAATCATATAAGCAAGCATTTTCAGAGAGTTTAAGACATTTAAACATAAAAACAATTTTAAAAAAACCATTGTATTTGAATAAATAGCTTTTATATCAATAAAAATAGTTAAAGGAAATGCTGTAGAAAAAATATATTTAGCAATTTTATTTTATTACTGGCATTCTGAGTTCACAATTATCAATGTGCAATTCCGTAGTCTTGTAATTTTGAACCCAACTCAGTAGACAAGTGAACATCTGAATCAAGCACTGAGAGAAATTAGCCTTAAGGGAGGACCTTTTGGTGCAAATAACTTGCATTTGCGTTACATGGAGAGGAAATCTGAGAAGTCTTCTTACGGTTAGCTCGACAGCAAGAGTACCCATGATCCGACTACCACTAGGGATATTTTTCGTTAGCATTATGGTCAATGAGAGCTCGCTGCAGAATTCAAATCAACCAGAATGTTTAAGTCAGAAAGAAGTTTTGTTGTCAGTTTTGCTTTACAAAAATTACGATTGACTTAATATCTGCTGCATTTTGGGGATGGCTAAGTTTTGACAAACACAACATGAAAAATCGTCCTATGAGAGCTATTACTCAGTGTAGATGGGCCATGATGTTTTAAAAAAACTTTCTTCTCTGTGTCCAAATTCATTATTTTCCCTCAAAAATAGATTGTTTTAGACATAAAAAAAAATTTTCACTTACATTTACTTACAAAATATAAAATTTTACAATTTTATGTTAAGTTCCCATGAAAACTATTACTCACTGTAGATGGGCCACCAGAAAAAATTTCTTCTCTGTGCGCAAATTCATTATTTTCCCTCAAAAACAGGTTATTTTAAACATAAAAAAAAATTTCTCTGACATTTACTTACAAAATATAAAATTTTACCATTTTATGTTGAGATATTTTATTATATGTTAATTAAAACGAAATGAAAATATACCTGGATTTTTAAATAATCAAGTGAACTTATTTTAGGGATATAGAACATGCGACACATAAAAATATAATAATAATATATAACAATGGCTTTATATCCCACAACATTTCAGAAAAGAAAAAAAATTTAGTTCTCTACAATCTTCATAGTTTTAGAAATTGAGATATAAATGTTAAGATTTTTATCTGGAAACATCTTATTAATTCATTATTATTTATTAATTTTCTTTCGACTTTTGTTATTAAGTCAAGAGCAAGCTGATGAAATAAAAAATGCAAGAGAGATAATATTTTCTAATTTAATTAAATACATTTTCTACTTTAATTTCTTCTTTAATTATTGAAAAATTATTATTAACAGAAAAAAAAATTCTCAAAACCTTTTACAATTACAATAACACACAAAAAGTATAACTAATGTATTTGGACCATTATTGGAAGCTTAAAGGGAAATAATTGTGCAATTTCAAGATAGAGACAATATGGTGGCCAAGATTGCGGTTTCTTTACAGTACTGGTGAAGTAAGTTCTTGTCGAATTGAATTAGCAAAATGGTCATAGTCTAATTTAGTACCAAGTAAGTTTCATTGCTACTGGCAAATTTATCAAGAATATTGATAATGATCAGTCATTGGTCAAGTAATTCCTATCTTTTTGTCTTATGGATTTGCCAAACTATTCATATAAACTGCAAAAAGTGCATGTATGTTAATAATTTATAGCGTGCATGTTTATGAGTATGTGTATTTAACACAGCATGTATGTTTAAGCGTGTATGTTAAGATTTACATAAAACTGTCAATTGTATAAACTAATTTTATAATATGTTACTTTAATTCACTTAGGTATTGTTCTAATTCCTAATAACAGTCTGTTAGTATTGTTATAATGTTTGGTTAACAAGCTAATTGTACTTTAATTATATACAATTAAAGTTACAATTAATTTAATTAAAATTACTAATTTAATTGTATATTTGCATCCTAAATTTATGATTCTAGCTTTATATTGCATCTTAAAAGTAACATTACTGATTATTGTATGTATCATATCTTACTGCAATTATAAATTTTACTGTTATTGAAAAACATACATGGTGGTGGCTACTTTACACCAAGTAGTGCAAAAGAACATTCTAGATGCTAGATGGTTCGCTACACCAGGACTCTCCACAACTTTAGAGTAGTGGGACATTTAGTGAAACATTACTTTGATGTAAAGTAGTTGACACCATTTGTGGTGCTTAGAATTTTTAACAATTTTCTTTTACAGTACTACATGACTTTAATGTAAATTAGATTCCACACCGTTATTTGACGTTAAGATACACTAAAATGTTTCTCAGTCTACTTGAATCACATAAAAAGTTAACTAAATTTGAAACATTTTGTAAAAATTCAAAAGCTATTTACTGTCAAAAGGAAAAAATGCTTTCAGAATGTGTGCTGACATCAATAAGTAGACGTATAGCTTAATCTGCGCAACAAGGGAACGTATATTTACAAAAACCTAGCTGGAGCCTGCGCAAAGGGTGTTGAGATAAAATATTGATGTCAGCGCTTACTGTGAACCCAAACCCACCCTTAAAAATAACAATATCATGTCGTGTCAGACTTCTGGGCTGTAAAATATTCATTTTTATTTTATAACAGTCGTTGAACAACGGATCCAATTTTGGGTTTATGACTTCTACTGTTCAATTCCGTAGCATAGTAGTTTTGAATTCGATCCAGAAGACAAGAAAACTTCGGGATCAAGTATTGGAAGAAACTTTGTTTATTGGAGGATTTTTTGATGGAACTAACCCGCATTTGCATTACATGGAGAGGAAAACCACGAAATATCACAAAGTTGGTCTAACAACAAGGGGACTCTAACCCATGATTCGTCTACCACTGAGGATATATTGCGTCAGCACTGTGGTTGGTGCCGCCGGGTGCGGAATACGTATCGATCAGCCATCGCTGGGATTTGAACCCTGTTTGGTTCACCACATTGGACGGCAAACGTTATATGCCGTGATTCACCACGGCTTTGGGCAATAAAATTGACGAAAACATGAAAAATAGCGGACGATAAACGTAAGTAAATCGTGTATGAAGATTTATGAAGGCTTTCACATCCACTCGTCAGGCATCAAAAATCACTCGTTTTACGTAATATTTTTCCTTCATTTTAAATTTCGACTTCATAATGCTTCGCTTTTTTCAATGTTTGAATGTGATGTCAGACTTCTCTATCAAAATATATACGAAAATATGACAAATGAAGGGGTGGTCGAGTTTATAAATATTGTTCAAGATTTATATTTTCTCCAGTGTTTCCCATTTCTAACCTTAGGCAATTCGTCTAACTTCTAAAATTACTTGTCTTCTTTATAGTTCCATTTTTATTCTGTCTTAAAATAATTTGGCTATTATTTTTTCTGTTATTGTTCTTTATTGGCGATTGGTGTATTGTTCTAATTTTTCGAAATTATTCCGTTTTAGTTGTATCTACTGAGAAATGAATTCCGTCAGGAGGGATATTTATCGTATTTATGTTTGCATCGATTTACTTCAGTTCTTTTAATATTGCTAAATTAATAATGCTAAAATTAATAATGTTAATAATAATAATCATTTCCTAATACCATTTCTATTTATTTTTGACCTATTTAGGAATGCAGTACGAATAAAACTTGATTACTGTAGAGCTGATCTATGAAATGTAATTTTATTACACATAGAAGAAAGAAATTGGTGTGGGATCATTGCAGAAATTAATAGCGTGGGTATGCGTGAAGATTTGGAAAAAAAGAAAATTAAATAAATATCTCATCCTATCCATTGTTAGGTCAGTAAAGTATGTTCCGCCTACTCTTATTAAATCAATTCAAATAATGGATTTCAAAAGATGTCTTGAATTTTAGTATTTCTGAAATCTGACAAACATGAATAAAAAATGAATTTAGATGATTGGAAAACTTAAAATATCTATTTATTTATATATTTTAGGATGAATTTTCTTTAATGCTTTCTAAATTAAGTAAATTGAAAATATATCTTTGAGATGAAATATTTGCATTTAGGCAGCAGTGAAAAAGTCATCCGTTATTCGATATCACTATAGATTTTTCTGAAATAAATTCGAAAAATTTGAAAGAAACAATATATCCAGAACTTTTTTCGTTGCTTTTTTGATATTTTTCAGATTATATTTCCATATATATCGAAATTTGAAATCACTTTTTCCATAGCTTTGTAAAAGTGAAATAAGAGGTGACTCTTAGATTATTTTGAAATGGAAAAGAGAAAAAATAAAATTATTCTATATTGTCATATAGAATGAAAATAAATCAGTCTAGAAAAATGAAGAGATTTATTTTTTTATAATTTTTTTTTCGAATGGCAGGCACTGAACTTTATTCGTTTCGCCTTAGATGCCAGAGTTGTTACTCATTTAACGTTACCCAGTGGGCACCTGTGAACCAAAGTCACGGAGGCGAGTAACATAGCCCACGCCACACTGCCACAAACCCGTTCATAGGGTGGGCCACATTCACTCATCACACACAAGAGAGAGAAACATCCATGCCCAGAGCGGGATTCGAACCCGCGGCCATTGGCTTAGCAGTCAGGCGCACTAACCGCTCGACCACCTGGCCAGATGAAGAGATTTATTAAGAACCTTCAAACGTATAGTAAGGATACGCATAGGACAAAGTAACTGGCGTTTCGGCTTGGAACCACTAGTCTTTTATAGGACTAAATAATGGAGCAGGAAAGGACAAATAAGAACATTCTGGAAACTTCTTGAAGATACAGAAATAATAAATAAAAACTTATGTTACATTTATAGATTTTAAAATTTTCGTTGAGCTCTGAGATTGAACTCGGTATCTTTGTCTCTCCAGGACGACGACTCTAACCTCTCGGCTATGCTGACACACGTCAATATAATGAACATTAAACAAGTATCTACTCCTTCAAACATCTTCCGATAGGGAGCTACCTTTAAGTTTTAAAACTGACCAATTAAAACTACAAATGGTGGTACCTTTTTGCTCCGGTGGAAAAATTTTAAATTAACAATTCATTAGTTTTCTTTCAATTCTTGGCTATTTATTAAATTATATTTTAATCTGTGTTAAATTTAGAAATTGCTAAAGTAGGTGAAGATTGTTTTTTCCAATTTGAAATTAAGAAAATAATAAGGAAAATATATTATAATAAAGAATATTATAATAAATAATAAGGAATTATAATAAAGAAAAGGAACATGTTTTAGGAAAAATAATCAAGTAAGAATAAATTTTTTTTATTGATTAATAGAATATTGTAAAATATATTAGATAATTCTCGGAAGTTATTGTAACATGACTTGTTTTAAGTTAGGAAAGAAATTACAATTGTTAATGTATAATATTAAAGATTTAGCAAACATGAAATATAAACAATGAGACCAAATACAAAATTCAATGACTGCGAGGTTTAGAAGAATTTCTTGCTGTGAATTTTCTGACTGGTTGTCTCAGCAAAAATTACATCACTAATTTGCGCTAAAAATATTAATATATTGCTAAAGTATTTAATTATATTAATATATTGATAAATAAAAGAAATGTATAATGATAAGTATTTTACTGATTTTGCAAATTTAAAGAGGTTATGGACATAAAAACCTTAAGTTTGAAAACTTTTTCCATTGCTTAAAAACGAATGCTTTAAATAAATGTTATAATAGAGAAGAATGGTGTTATTATAAAAGCTCGGGGTAATACTTGGTTGCTTTAAACCCTTCATGTAATTCAAATGATATTGGAATTTTAAAGTCTCTTTTCTACATCACCAATTAACCATGTTGTTTTTCGATTAGAAATATATATATATGAAATAAATATATACATACATTATGTAATAGGGAATACAAGCATTTTAATCATCATATATATAATCAACATACACTGTCTCTAAAATTATGATAAAGTAACCGTCATTATTCTGCCCAACTGATTAACTATGAAGTTTACGGTAAAGAATATTTTTTTACCTTTACGGTCTTTAAACAGCTTTCAGTTAGTATGGTTTTAAAGCCATGAATACAAAACGGTTTTTTAACAATTTACCCCTACCATGGTTTCAAAACCGTAAAAAAGAAATTTAGCTGTAAATAAGAAATAGGCATTTCGCTAGGTAATAAGCATTGAGAAGTGAAGGACACATTTGGAAACTCTTTATAAGTTGAAGGGAATGAAGTAAATATTAAGGTGTCAACGCTGGACATCGATACCTAGTTCTAACAGTGATGAGACTGATAGATTAGCCCTCACAGCAATAATATGCACGCAGTTGCAACGAACTAAGTGGCTCATTAGTGGGCTTAGTTGGTGCGATAAAATATTGGTTGTCTAGCAACATTAGGCAAAAGCTATTAAAAAAACGGTATTTCTCCCCGTTAACAGTTTGATTATTGTCATAGTTATTTATATGTTTTGTTTTACTGTGGTAAAATAACAAGAAAATAAATTGTTATTTACCATTTTTTTGAAAAATTTCTAACACAGTGTACACATATTTTCCTTGTCATCTGGAAGTAATATATATAAATATATATATATATATATATATATATATATATNATATATATATATATATATATATATATATATATATATATATATATATATATATATATATATATATATATATATATATATATATATATATATATATATATATATATATATATATATATATATATATATATATATATATATATATATATATATATATATATATATATATATATATATATATATATATATATATATATATATATATATATATATATATATATATATATATATATATATATATATATATATATATATATATATATATATATATATATATATATATATATATATATATATATATATATATATATATATATATATATATATATATATATATATATATATATATATATATATATATATATATATATATATATATATATATATATATATATATATATTATAATATATATATATATATATATATATATATATATATATAAATCATAAAACAAAACTTAATAATTTAGGATTAATTAATGTTAAAAATAACAAAGGTACGAAAATTGATATGAGAATTACTTCAAAAGATTTTGGATGAAATTGTTTATGTGTATAGACATTTTGTGCTTGATAAAAACGGATTCGTCTTTTATTACAGCAAAAATACTATATTTGGATCTAATATCTATTTTCGTTCATTTAAATCAGAAATGAAAATTATCACTTAATATTTTTGTTTCAACTTTTCAAATCGGAGGCACCTCCAAAGTCATTTTTATTTCTTCAATTTAAACGAAGTTGAACTTTGTAACTTAATCATATAAAGTTTTTTTTAAAGAAGATTAAATTCCTCATTTAAGAAGATTTCCCAGTAACTGACAAACCAATATGATTTTTTTTAAAGCTTTATTAATAAGTAGCAATTGTAAACGAGCAAAATTAATAGGTTTAAATTATATTATAAGCGGAATCACAAAGATTTGTAAATGAAACTATGAAATAAAGGGACTTTAATTGAATAATTTTCAGTTTTCTAGGCTACAAGAAGTTGAGAAGAATTCATAAAATCAAATTTTTCCAGCATTTTTAATTACTAGTTAATAAACATTCATTACAACTCACTAATTTATACTGGAAATTTATTCAAAAACTAATCTGGTGAGCTTTCTAAGTCATTCATCAATTCAAATGTCAATAATATTCAATTATCACCAATCATTAACATTTTGCGATATAGTGCCCCTAAATCTACAAAAATGCAATTAATAACTAGAGAATATCATTAAAAGCTTCAAGGCTTATAGTTTTCAATTACTGTTCAGAAATGCATTAAATATTTAGTGCAAAGCGCAAAAAACCTGAATGAAAATTAATTACTGCCTCTAAAAATAACAAAATCGTTGTAATAAAAATCAATCGAAGAATAAGAAAACATTAAAAAAATACCATGTCACTAATTAATCAGTTTTTCGTGGATAGTATATTTTGAAAAATTTATAAATGGAATTAACGATGAGAAACATGAGAATATATTTACTTATGCGCTTTACCATACATTTTGCTATTAATATCCTTTCGCCATTTTAATTGGAATATGATTTTTAAGAAATATTATTCATTTTAACGAAAAGAATTCATTTATTTTGTGTATGTATGGAGAGCGTAAAAAACGAATTACCATTAATAACTTTTGATCTGATGATCGGATCTTCCCGTTCTAGAATTCAATCTTAATGGTTTAAATGGGTAACCTCAAAAAGTTTAATTAATAGGTGCAGACGATATTTTAAGTTACGAAATCAAACACAAAGACGTACTTCCTCTAAACACACATACCTTTTCTTGACAGATTCGAGTTTCTGAGGCCCCAAAATATAGGGGGTAGCTGCAATCTAGAAAATATGATCAGAATAGTATGGTCAGGAGAGTGCACCAAAGTTTGGACACCTCAATGTTAATCTTACTTTTTGTGTATTTCGTTATATTTTGAGAACTTTTTTTATAAAATTGAAAAATTTTGGCACACAATCATATGATTCAAAAATGACCTTTATTAAATATAAATTATTTGTATTATTTTGTTTAGTAATGGTCGAAAAAATTTGAATTGTAAGGTGTAAAATTTTTTGCATCATATTTCATTAAAAAATGCAAAATTTGATCAAACTCGGTCGAATAGTTCCTGAGAAATCGAATTTTAAATATCTCACTTTTTTGAAATTCGATTTTTCTGCATTTATTAATTAGCATATTTGAGGTTACCCCTCAAACCATTAAGATCGAGTCCTTGAGAGTGAAGATCCGATCATTAGATCAAAAGTTATTCAGCGTGGTCCTTTTTTATGCGCACTGTACATGTATTTTTAATTACGTAGATATTAGATTTCTTTATAATATTTTCAAATATACAGAAAAGGATAGGCAATGCAAATACAATTTAAGAAGATATATCACCTGAACATAAAAACTAGATATTAGTGACATATTTTTTAAGATTAAAAATTTGATGCCGTCTATTAAGTTAAGTAAGAAAAATATATAAAAGTCATGGAATTTAAAATTTACATTAATATCACTTTTTTCTTCTAGATTTTTTCTTCTAGAACAAATTTTAAAAAAAAACGGATAAATGCAGAACATTATATCTACGGTCTTGCTTTTTTATAAAATAGATGTTAATTTTAATACATACTTCGAAATTGAAACAATTTTAATAGAAATTAAAAAATTTGATAATGAATATGTTACTAAGATAAAAAATTTATGAAAAGAAAATATAAGATTAGTTACATAATTAATTTAAAGGTTTGCTCTGTTCAAAGAAATAAATTAAAAAACAATAAATTTAAAGTATCAAAATTTTAATTTCGAAAACAACGCTGGGGAACAAATACTTTGTTGCATTTATACAAATACTTGATCTTGCCTAATTCACGTATGGGGGTTTTAAATCAAAAAATTTTTTTCTACTAAAGCTATGGATGTTTTTAAAAGATATTTTTATTCTATCTAAAGTCAAAATAAACAAGTTTCAAAACGTTATAACTAATAGCGGTCAGCTAAGTGTTGCGACAAACTTCCAGAGTAGTTAGGATACATCATCAGGATTAAAATTGTCTAAGAACTCTTGCCCGGATATGTCGTCATACGCCTCTAGGGTTTTTTCTCTATTCTGTGCTTTTGAACTGGTCATAACAGGGAAGTGCCCCAAGTAAGGTATGACAACATTCTCAGGCATAGGTTCATATTCATTTTTACACCTGATGATGCTCCCTAATTCCCCTAAAAGTCTGATGTGACCCATTTATGTGACCCACTGTTATATCTGTAAATCATTTTCTTAAACTTGCTCATTTCGACAGTGAAAAGTCTAAAAATGTCATTAAAAGTATGTACCTTGAAGAGAGAAACCGAGTGCAGATTTGAAATCAGCGACATGTAGATATCAAAAATGCATTAAAAAATAACATGCGAAGGAGAAGCAAATGCATAATTCAAGAAATTTTTTAAAAAGTTCAATTAATTGTTAAGCTCAATAGAAATGAGATCGGGTGGTCCGAGTCCAAGATATATTGGATTAAGTCCTAGTAAACCAGAACCCAATATATACTTTGAATAATGGCCAAATTTTACGGTCCCGTAGCTTAGCCTTTGATGTTAACAAGGGAATCAGTAAATTAAAATCTCTTATATTGCTAACCTGTGAAAGAAAAAGCAAAGAGAAAAACTGAACAAACTGAAACTCCAAGATTAATTAGAGATATGCATATTACAAAAAATGAAAAAGAAAATCAAAATCTTAAGCTAAATAAAAATCATTTTTCAATTAGCGCCAACCTCACAAAGCAATGGCATTGAACAGAAGTAGTAGATTGCTGTAAATAATTGTAATTTATAAGTTTTAAACTCTTTATACTCAATAAATAACTGTACCCACCATTTGTTTAACAAATTTTAGGCCAAGCAAAAAAGTTTTATAAATGTGGTATTGTTTTCATTGAAACATGCTTACATTACATTAATTACGACACAAAAAAATTTCGTGCATGAAAAATTATATTTTATTTGGGAAATAAAATGGTGCGTATAGGCAAGCAATGAACTAACCATTTAGTTGAACGTTAGTTTTTTACGAAATTTGTTTCATTCTTTTTTTTTCATTTACTGACTTGCAACTTTTATCCATTATAAAAATATATGATAAATCTCAAAAGGACTAATTATACATTTTCAAAAAAAATTTGTCAGTAACCGTTTCAAGTTAAAAAACTTCTTTCTCAATAGAAAGTGTTTACTCCAATTGAATTAATAATAATTTATGGATGTCTTCAGAACCCTTGACAATAGCAGAAAAATAAAACTAGCGAAAAATATACGTTACAGTGTTAATAAAAAATATTTATTTAGATGGTGCGCTTGAGCATCCTTGGTCAAAAATGGGTTGAAAGTAGTAAAAAGGTTTACGAATATTTTATCATGAATCACCTGAAGCCTTTTTTTACAGTAAATCAGCTCCATCCCACATCATGCCCGGGCTCAATTTTGGACTTTCTGCCTCGGTGGAACCCGTAACATATGTAATACTTGATCCAAAAAATATTTTCGATACATTATTTTTGGACATTTACTGCAAGATTTACTAACACATTAACAAATGCTGATTCTCACAGGTGGGAAAATGTGACGTTAGCAATAATATCTTGCAAACGGTGTAACAAATCGGTTAAGAATCGGCGATGTTATATGATTTGAAACATTGTCGACATTTATGCTAAGAAAAATAATCGTAATGTTTTAAACGTGCATTTTTTATTTACAGCTCCCCGCACTATTTCGAAGTTATTTCAAGATAAACTTTTTGCTTCATCTTCCAATTTTGAGAAAAATTCATCTTTAGAAAATGAACCTTTCTTAAAATTACTTGTTTTTTTTTCTGCTAAGATCATTTCCAGAGTAAAAAATTAAGAAAAAACGAAATTAAGCATTCTTTCTGTTGCATTAAAATTCGAAATTTATATTTCTTTGCAAAGCATATTCCCCATATTATAATTATACACCACTTTGATAATTATATTGAAAGCTGTTTTGACAGTCAAAAGAGCTAACATGAATTTTTGTGAGTACATATCCTGTTTAGAAATAGTGAAGATTTTAGATATTTTTCATAATTATGTTATTACACTCTTTTATAAGGCATACGTTTTAACAGAAAGAAGTTCTGCATGTTATTAAAACTGTTTTACAAATAAACTGGATTCTGTACTCTATGTAAAAATATATGTGGCATTTTTTAAGAACTAGATTTTTTAATCACTAGATCATTTATTTTAATCACGATTTTTTAATGATCGCTAGATCCACTATTCAAATATATCTTTGTACTTGGATGCTAAAAAAATGAATTTTCAATCTTTTTAAGGTAGGGATAGGTGACGAAATAATATTTCATAAAACGCCTTAAACTTGAAAGTCTATCTAAATTTTTAATGTGAAATAGTTATTTGTAAAACCAGATGAGTAAAGTGTGAGTTTGAGAAATCAATTTCTAATGTGCAAATATTTATAACTATATAATTATATTTTAAATACATGAAACTGAAAAATCAATATAGTTGTAAAACGTCATTGCTTCGTTTAGTTATTACATAATAATGTTCCGAGTGAAATATTCAAATCGCTGCTGAAATCTTTTTGCAAAGAATTTTTCACGCATCTTTCGAATTTGCAGCAAATGTTAATATGAAATTGGAAAGAACTTTTGATGCAAACAATTCCAAAAAGAAAGATTTTGTTTCGAAATTTAAGTTTGGAATATCATGAAAAATGCAGTATTTATTTTTTCATTCCAGTATGTCTTATTTTATTTTTCTGACACTTTCTGTGAATCTTACGATAGCAACAACGATTTGGAGTCATATGACACCAGTACATGACACTGAATAGAAATCCTAGTACAAAAAACAGTTTCACAAAAAAAGTTGCGTACATAAAATGTTTTTCATTCGTATCAAATATTTATCATATTCAGCACTTTTCTAAAATACCTGATGTTATGATTTAGATATATTTTACGCTTTCAAACCTGTGTAAATATAAGATGAAATTTGAAATATAAATTGAAAATAATAAAAAAACGCATGAAAGTATAGGCTAAGATTTCCTTTTAAAACATGAAACATGTTTTTTTCTCGAGAAATGTCTTAGGAAAATCATTTCATATCAATCATATCAATCAATCATATCATAGAAACATCATTTTTAATACTGAACTCAGTGGTGTGACAGTTCATAGAAGGTCAAGGCCTACTGTGTTCATCTCAGTTTTCTCGACCTTGGGCTCTGGGCTGCAGAAGCAGATGCTCCGTTAGGGTGGTCAGCCGAACGTAGAACCCCAAGTGTTTAGTCCCCAAGCATGCTTGGTACTCATTTCTCGACCCACTGAAGAGATGAAAGGATGAGTCAATCTAGCCAGGCCCGAGGACAGAGCCAGGTAGGGCCATAGCGCGAAGCGTTTTACTCTGCCACCGGATGTCAATTTTAATATTCAAGATCTATAAATTTTGAAATACAATTTTACATCATCAATAAGTATTTTAATAATAAAAACTTTATATAATGAGAAAAGCTAATTTTTCCAACACTTTAAGTATATTGATAAAGTAATGAATAATAACTAAATTGTCAAAGTTTACCATTCAATATTAGTTATTAATTTTTGCAAAAGGTCACTTTATAGATGATAACTTAGATTTCCAGGTAACTTGTTGGTTCTGTATTTTATAAGTGATTTAATTTACCTTAAACATAGCATCCGTCCTCTCCATTTGTGGGTTTGGTGGACTGAGTGTTGAGTTAAGTAGATCACGAGCCGGTACATTTCATATCGCGCCAGACAAAAACCACCCGTTTAGTCTATGAAGATAAAATCGGAAGCATTGTTATAGAATGAATTAACTGCAGGTTAGTGTCTCCCAAAATATCTTAAATTTTCCAAATGCAGAGTTTTTATTTCACTGAAACTGAAAACCCATTGTTTTCAGAGCTAGGATCAAAATTACATCAAGGAAATAAAAAAAATTTGTATTTTAATAGATTCTAAAAATATTTTTACTGCCTTTGGTAATAGTTCGTCAATAAGAAAGGCTGTTTTAGGACTAACTCTAGGCTGTTCTAGGAGATAGCTTGAAATTGTACAGTAGTTTGCCCTGTTAAAATTAATTTCAAAATTCCTCATTTTCTTCAGCGAAAATATACTGAGAGTTTCAAAAGTATTACGCACGTAATATGTTCTTGAGGCATATATACATAGCTGAGGCTATGGGAAAGGTAAGGTAACTCTAAGATTCGCAAACCCATTGGTTCTAAAGTCTGTCGGATTTAACCAACATATTCATAGTTTAGTTGCATGTAATATATCATTCTCGAAAAGTCATAGATGTACTACTTTTTCTATATTTTTTTCTATTTTTTCTTCCAGAATAAGTCAAACCACCCTGTGTTACACAACGAATGGGGTAAACCCAGGTACACATGAATTGTATAAGAAATTTCAGAATACTGGAATTTTTTATTAAAACGTAGCAGATTTTTCTATTTTATATGACAGTTTAAGAAAATTATGCATGAAATTTACATGTTATGCAATCAAGACGGTACTCAAAGGGGGGAAGAAAGAGATGGACAATTGCCCTGGGGTCCGAGATGACTGAGGGTCAATATGTTCTTTACAATGAATATAGTGTTTGTTAATGTTTTTCGTAATAAAATGGCAAAGTTTTTTCTTATATCAATGTACAAAAACTACTATTTTGTATAAAGGGTCTTCAATAATTCTATAAAATATGAAAATAAAGCTTTATGTGCTTTGAGGATGAGGTATTTGATAAATATTTAGCTATTTTCTTGCTCCGCTGTAAGGCAGCTTTCCTGGGGCACGCATCAAAGGGAAGGGGAGCTAGACCGGGTAGTACCCGGTTTTACCCCGCTTCACAGAACAGTACTACTTATCGAACTAAATTCTTATTGTTTGTTAGAGTATGATTCTTTAGTAAACATATAATTACCTGGACTAGGAATAATTTTCATAACTGTAATGATCAATTAATGAAGATAGTAAGATAGTTTAAAAACAAGGAAACATTAGAGGGTTGAGATCGTGAAACAAACTGATCCACACAAACGACGTGAATTAATCAGCAACATGGTAAGTACTGCTTCTTGTCTAGTAAAGTGTAATTCACAGTTTTTTTGTAAATAAAAGAGAACTAATTTCGCAAAAAATCAAGATACCCGGTTTCACCTCATTCTTTCCTATATATCATTTTTATAATAGAGACAATAAAAGAAACTAGTAGCATTGTTTTTGATCAGTGGTAATTCATACTAAAAAACGTTGAGACAAAGTGATGCCAGATGAATAGATGTATTTTAACTTCACTCCTGAAAAAGTTATTAGAGATGACAGAATGATTATTAGAGGCACTATTTTTCAAAGTTCTATAAAATTATTAGCATATGATGATGACACGACGAACTAGCTGGAGTAAATAGGCGAAGGTGGAGATTAATTCAAGAGATATTGAACTAACTCTTCTATACTACTACTACTTATCTATCTACTTGCATCTACAACTTATATCTACTTGTAAAGGACGTAACAGAAGTTAATGCCCATAACAAGCAAAGTGTAAAATGCCCTTCACCGGAAACTTGTATGCTTTCGAAAGAGTTGATCTATTTGCGTATTTTAGCACAATCATTCCCAATGATAATAATATTAAACTTATAATATATTTTTTATATTATTTTTTATATAATTTTTTGCATTAATTCTTTATATTTTGTGTTTTTGAGTTTCATTTTTGAAAATCAAAAATAAAACTTTGTGAATGTAGTGCCCCAAATTATGTACACTAATTGCAGATAAGTTTTTCAGTTATTGATTAAGTTTCTCAGTTATATATTAGCGATGTAAAAAACGTCATTTTTGGCGTCCTCATCTTACTGAATATACAAGTTTTACGTAATTTTCTTAATAAATCAAATTAGTTTAACGTAAAAAAATAAAGGAAGAGAGTTTCATTTTGTCTTTACAGAAATGTCAGTTTATTTTTATTTATTCCTTCTAAAAACATCGAAAAAAATTTTATACTACACTACTGTTTACCTCCTTTTTGATTCAAGAGTTAATAAATAAATGAAATCTATTTTGTTCTTTAAAAAAAAACAAATAAAATTATTTTAATACATTGAAATGCCTAATCGATTTATTTATTCCATTTAAACGTACTCTGTTTTTTTCGGTTATTCCGAGTAATGTTGAAAATTGTATCTTATTTATGCTTTTGAGTTTCTGATGAAAATAATAAAGTGAAATTTCGTATCAAATTTACCAATTTTTTGCGAACCGCTGTGAATAAAGTTCTTTATGTATTTAAAATCCCAGTTCCAAAGCAACTTTATGATTTTGGCGTATGCGTAAATAAAAGATTTACATACTACGCTACTGTGTAGCATACTTCTTCACGTTTCTCTTCAAATCCTATAAATTTTAAAGTTTCGTTTATTTAAAATACTCCGTGTTCATCGAAAATCATGCGTAACTCAAATATGATTGTAATTTTAGAAATGGAAGCTATTTAAATTTATGTTTAAAACAAGAATGGGTAATAATTCTTTGTTATATCACGACTTTAAAGATTTAGCTTCTAAAATAGTCAGAAGTAAGTATAATTTTTTTTTTTTGGAAACAAATTTTTTAGAGAGAAAAACTTTTGCAAATAGCTTTTTTTTTATGTAATTTCTTTTTTTTCCTCAAAAGCATAAAAAAATGTTCAGCTCAAAAGGATTATGTTTGCTTATTATGCTATAACTTTAGATTGTGAAATAAAGAATGAATGAAAAATATCAGGAACGTTTTGGTTGCTCAGCTTTTTGTTTTTTACGTCCCCAAAGCAATTTAAAAAGTTTATTTTTAAAACGGATTTAATAAAAGCTTTATTTTTTCTCTTGATTAAACATCTTGTGTTACAGAAGAAAATATTTATTTTACTCAAATCCCGCTTTTTTATTGTAAATTCGGTATGAAAAATTTATTTCGTAAAATATTCTGAAAGCATATCTTTTTTTTCTAGTTTTTTTTAGAAATATTTAAGACATATTTTGAAATAATTAAAGCAATAATATTCTGTTTTTTAATTAACAGTTCTTTGGAACTGTTTTTGCTTTTATAATGTAAAATAAGAAAATTGCTAATTTTTATTGAATTTTTTAATCGTCTAACAGCAACTATACACCAAAAGGGGGTTTAGAAAAAAGAGCGTTATTATTAGACTGCAAACGATAATTTGGATTACACAATAGCAGATAGTGCAAGGTTTGAAAAAAAGTACATGTAAAAAATTATTTTCAAAGATTTTGAGGCAACTCGGATTTCTCCTCAGTAATTCACCCCCTCTAACGAAAATTTTTACTGCATAGAAGAAGAAAATAAAATGCACGCAGCACACGGAGAAAAAATTCTGGAAACATTACCGGACTATATGGCATATGTGACATTTATATGACATATATATGACATTTCTACTGAAATTTTAAAAAAAACTTGATTCTGTCTGAAAAAACCAAACTTAATAGTATTTAAACCATTCACTTACTAATACTTTGGTTCATGCGGTAACGATTTACCGAAAATTCTGTTTTCCAAAACTGTAGTTCTCATTACCACACAATTAGAAAAAAAATACAAAAATAAATTTAAAATTTAACTGAATAAATGGTTTTTACTCCAAGTTTTCAGCCATCGTGATGAAATAACTAAATTTTACCACATTAACCAAACTTTATCATTACCAGAGCACTTCTGAAAAAATTAGCGAATTTTTTGTTGCTCCCATACTGCCCGATACATGGTAAATTTTACTATATTCTAGAGGTTTGAAGCCTATTTCCTTCTCACTTCAAAATGTTCTAGTTGATTTACAGAAAAAGAATAGCTTTCAAATATAATTCAAAGGGTCAATAATTCATAATCGATGGTCCACCCAATTTTTTAAAAATATTTCACCTTTAAGTTTTTAAATTACTTTCGATATTTGTTGTACTGTTTTTGTTATTTTTATTCATTAATTATTAGATTTTTATTTATTATTCATTAATTTTCAGATTTTAAGTATAATTTTAATTTTTGACGATGAAAATTATTTTTTACATGATTTATGCAGCATAATTTAAAACCAAAATGTAATAAATTCCACACGAGAGCATTTCATTTAATTATCTGTCTGAAAAGAAATATTCAAACAATATTTTGGACATTGTTTGGAGGACTCCAATCACCTGTAGCTCCTTCATTTAACATTTCAGATGTAGACTAAACGCAAAAATATTAATTCTAACAGAATTAATATTTTTCCGCTTTATTTTTAATATCTTCTTAAAGAAAAAAAATAATACTGCATGTGTAATTGACATTCTCAGCGAAACTGACCTGCTTTAAGTTTCAATATGGAAAACCTAAATATCTTTTCAATAGCTATGTGACGTTAATCGAAGACTGACTCCCTTTATGCAACAGCACCCAGATCACTGCAAGTAATCAGTTAGATACCTACCCAGGATCCGACAGCAACTTCTGATTCAGTATATTTTATTTAAATACAGAAATTGAACAGCGAACTTAATTCCAAGTTTAAGATTATTTAACTCTGTACCCTTGTAAATTTAAACCCAATCCAAGGTAACTCCTGGATCATACTTGGGAAAAAACTAGCCTTTGCGGAGGACTTGGTGGAACTAAACGGCATTTACGGTACAGGTTGAGGAAAACCACGAAAACCTCCACTTCCTATTATTAGCCCAATAGTAAAATGATTCTAATTCATAATCTGTCCACCATTGAAGACATTTTTACATAATCACTGCAGTTGGTGCGGACCGGGACTGGAATTTGTATTAGCTGGCCACCTTTGGAATTATTGTAATTATGGAGTTGGAACTATTTAATTAATTTCAAGGGATGTTTTACCACCTGTTTCTTGCATATTTTGACATTTTTTAAACTAGAATACCATAGGTTTAAGAGTTTATTTATATTTTAAACTTTTATGGGTCTTTTTTTTTTTCGTTGCTATTTTCAAAAAAAAATTAATAGAAATATATTTTTTCAAATATTTTTATAAAAGCTGCAAGGAAGTAAACAACTCATTGAAGCTGTGAAAAGCGGCAATAGAGAAATATATTTACTTTCGGAAAAAACCTGCTATCTCTAAAAGATAATGAGCGATGTTATTTTAATGCTACGAAAAGCATAATTTTTTTTATGGAAAATTCTTTTTGATCTGCTGCTATTTCAGAAAAATCTCTATTCAGAGATAAAATAAAGCAATGAATTGGTTCAAAATATTCTTTCATGTATGTGTCTTCAAATGTTACTTAAAAGGATATTATAGAAATGCCTTTCTATTGATAAGTTGAAAAAATTTTAAAGGTATATATTTTAAAGATTTACTTTTCATTAAGTCATGTTATAGTCTATTTTGGGAAAATTAATATATTTTATATGTTTGAAGTTAGATCATAAAATATTACAATTATATATTGTACTTAATATGTATAT
>NC_092210.1:58138816-58159451 GCF_043381705.1 Parasteatoda tepidariorum | reverse complement strand
GTCTAACTTATTTTTACAAATATATATATATAAGTTGAAAATGAAGATAAAACAAAGGAAAATTATTGACATATGAAAAAAAAAGGGGGGGGAATAATAATGAAAAAAATAACAAACAACTGATTTAAAAAAAAAAAAGGATGACACTTTTCAAAAAAACTGGAAAATAAAAGATATAATATTTTCATCAGCCCACACGATTATATCCGCAAAAAAGAGTGCTTATTGTTTTTCTTAACCTTCTTCGTGTTTTCTTATATTTATTTATTTTGCTGTATATATACACACACACACGTATATGTATATTTATATGTATATACATTTCACAATTTCAAAGCCTAATTCATTGAGAATAAATCCGATAATCTAGAGCCTACCACAATGAACAAACCAACTAATGAATGCATATTTTTGGAATCCTTAAAATTGAGATAAATTACTTTTATTAGGGGTCACATGTTTCTATTTTAAAAAAATAATAACTTTCTAAAAATTGGACTAATCGTATTTGAATTAAATTAAGAGAAAATAACAAAATGAAATGCTCCAAGAACTTATAATAATAATAAATTTAGATCATGTTAGTTATAATAACACCTAATTATAAATCCTTAAATTTACTACCAATCCGCTACAATGCCTTTTTCTGAATAATTTTTTTTAATATTTTCAACAAAAAAAAATTCATAGGAAACAGAAAATATTTCAAATTGAAGTCCTTTGATAATTCCAACTATACGCAAAAAAATTTACTGAAAGCATTTTTGTTTTAGTTCGGAAATTTTACAATAATTTGCCAGTGGAATTGCCGTCGATACAGAACTATCATTATTTTAAGCAAGTTTTGTTTAGACAGATAAACGATATATATTTTTATTTACATATCTGGAAGCGAAATACTTTTTCCAATTCAAGTAAAACCAGAATTTGAACTTTCTAAAATGATATTTTTATTTTTATTTACCCATTATTTATCTACAAATTTATCATCGTCTCCAAGCTTATATTTTTAACACTTCAGAATTCTCAGTTTCGTCTCGCTGGTATGTAAGTATCTGTGCATCAAAATTTTGTTTTTGTTTGTATATCGTTTTTACTTATGCTCGAAAATAATTATTTAAAATAATATAATTTATCACTGTTACTAGCTTTGAAGCCCTATTAAAGATTGTCAGTTAGTATTAAAAAAATTATTTGGAAATATATGTAAATAGTACACCTGCAAATTTCAAATAAATTGTGAAAACATTTTCATTTTTCCAAAGTTTTATAAAGGATGAAACAAACGTATATTTTTCATATTGCATTTAATACTTAATTCAAATAGAGTTTGTTAATACAAACCTATAATATCTAAATCTAGAAAGCATGATTGTAAATATCATGAAATCTACTACTGTTTTTATTGTTCTCGAGTATTTACATATATGTTGTTAATTGGAACAAAACAGTTATTGAAACTTTAGTTTCTTTATTGAAACGCATGTTTTGTTTAGAATTGGAACAAGAGTCTTAGAGATGCTGTGGAAACGATCACATTTGAATTTTTCGAAAATGGTATGAATAAAATATAGCTTTATAATTAAAGAGTACATTAAAATTTTAATATTTAGCATTTCAAATATTTTACGCGACATTGTAATAATTGCATCTTACGCTGTGTTGATTACATGGCGTAAAGTAGCTGCGTTTTAAATTTTAGTGTAATTATGAATGCGATTTACGGGACCCAAAATCTCTAAAAATGTAAGAAGGAAAAGTCATTAGCAACTGTCAAGATTCTGAACAAGGCAATCTTTCGTAGCTCCTATGCATTCTTAAGTATTTTCTAAAATGTCTTCAGTGTTCCCTAAATCCCTTACGAAGCAAACATATAAATGTTAGCCTGCATTTTCTAAATTGATTTACTACCTTATATTTTACTGAAGTATTCGAGCATGTGTTGCTACTTTTCTTTAAAGAAATGCATACTTTCGCAAGCAAGAGGTCCACCACTTACATCGTATAAATCCGAATATAAAAGCGACTGTTTGTTACATTTTATAGCACCACACTTTAATAAAAAGAAATATCTTACATTTCTTTATAACGTATAAACTACTAGACGCGGTAAATATATATGCAGTAATATATATAAAACGCTTTAGACCCGCGTTAAAAGTTAGATTTAAAGAATGCAATAGATATGTCATTTATCAAGAATATGAGGAATCATCAATTGCGACGCATTGTTGGAATCTTGGGCATAAATTCAATTTCGACGATGCCGAAATTATTTCCACCCCAGTCACAACAGTTCCTCTTGATGATCTGGAATCTTGTTTTATGACATTTGCTAATGACATTTGCTCCTTACCACCTCTCCATACAGCGTAGAATTGAATTTTACCATGTTGCCCCTCTCGGCCAGTGGGGTTCTTCCTGTTTTGTTTTTCATCTTTTTTTTTTAAGGCTATTGTGGTTTTTCTAAATTTTTTGCTTACCTTTATTTATTTATTTTTCTTGTTGACAACTTTACGTTTTATAATACAAACTTTTGTTTCTTTTCATTCACGTGTGGCAAGTCTTGAAAATGCTTTTGAGCGCTTGAAACATTTCAACTGACATTTCCTATTGATATATTTTCGAAGCGAATGAAGTTCTTAATCGAGTAATATGGTATACGCGTCTTTTTTAATAATCTTTCAAAAAAACTCAAGGCATATATTTTAATTAAAAGATGCTTATTTGAACCTGCAAGATAAATTTAGATTTATCTTGCTTTACATTACGGAAAATGCTGCTATTTGCTGTCTCTTTTATTTGACGCTGAAATTTGACTGGTTCAATCATTATTGATAAAAATCAAAAATGTTACTGTGCCGAGATCCTACTTTTGAAGACTGAATACAAGAACGCATAAACTTTTGCAAAAAGCATAAATTCTTAGCTTTTATTGCAAAACCTTGTTTTTCCAATGTAAAGGTTCTCAAACGCAACGCTTTTTAAATCGTTAGAGTTCACTAATCAAGTCAATACTCGACTTTTATATGTTAAAAATATTATACATTAACTTTAGCAACAAAAAAAACCTGATGCGATAATGAAGATGATAAAGTATGAGATAAACCTTGTTTTTCAATTGTTATGTCTTGCTATAGTTGAGACAAAAAACTTATTTTTCATAAAGCAAAATAATGACGCAATCAGCCTTGCTTCGACTTCAGAGTTTTTTTGTCTTGTTTTGTCAAGGTTGATTCAATCTCGATATAAAAGGGCTATTAATGCAAGCTTAATGTAAACCTTCTTGCGCGTAAACTAGTAAAGTTAAATTTAATATTGTTTCAATCTTGCGTGGCTTATTCGTTAATCATTTATATAGCTTGTTGAAGTTTTGTGATAAAAGTTGCTACTGACACTAAAATAAACTTTAATCTGGTATATCCTTGAATAAATTATGGTAGTTGCTAAATTTAGCAGACAATGAGTAAGATATTATATAATTATTGGATTTTTTTCCAACATAATTTTTTTAACTGATTGGATTCTATCTGTAATAAACAACCAAAGTTTTCTCATAACTTCAAATAATTAAATGAATAATTTCAATTAATTGTTTTTGATTTACCTTTTAAAGTATTGAGCCTAAAAAAATGGAATTATAATCAATTTTTTTAACCTGTGGTTAGATTTTCGCGTATTAATTTGTAATCTTAATCTCTCTAAGTTTTAAGCGTAAATGCGCTATGTAGGCAGACGATATGTAAAATTGAGAAATCACTCAAAAAGACATATTTTTCCTAAATAAAATTTTTCTCCAATAGACTTGAGTTTTCGACCCTCAAAACCATTGAAGGTAGTCGTAATCTGAAAAAACGTAGTCCTGATAGTTTATTCAGAAGAATAGCCGGTACCAAAGACCATGTTAAGTTTACGTTTTATTACTAAATGTAGTTAGAGGAAATCATAAAATTTTTATCCTTAATCAAAGTGAAAGAAATTATACAAAATAGTTCCACAATTGATGATACGTGCTCCTAAAAATTTAAAAATTTAGTCATTTTTATTATTTTTCTCAATTAAAATATTCAATCGTAATTGCCACTATTGATTATCATTTAAATGCTACTTATTTAAAAAATATATATAGCTTGCTTTTCCTTTTTACAATAAACTGAAGGAAATATACTACAAATTGTTACTTATTTTAATCACTTTTAATATATATTTACTGCTTATGGGACAAAATTTTTAAAAAGTTCACGTATCATTCCCGAATCAAAATTGTGACTTCATGCCTTCGGATTGTCCTCCAGGATGTTTTTCAGACAGTCGTTATTGTGCAGCACTAGTGCGACGTAAATAAAGTGGTAGTAGTTGCACTACTAGTACATCTGCTCCCGGTTTTTTTTAATTCAATTTCTAAGAAATTTTATCAAAAGAGAAACCCGTAGAATGAAGAAAAATAAAAGCGCTCTGCTAATTTTACTTTAACACTATTGTCGACGCTCGCTTCTCTTTGTAACAGAGTCACTATTAATTTATTATTGAAATTCTAACTCAGTATTTTGGCTCACTCAAATCTACTTCAGCATTTCAATCACTTTATTTTAGCTTTCTTTCTCAGCTAGAAAAAAAAATTATAATTCCCCAATTATATTCTTTTTTCTTATCCGCATTTAGTTCTTACACATTTCAGACATTTTTTTCACTATCAATGAAATATCTTTACTATGAGTCTGTATAATATGCTTAGTAAACTTATTTCCTGATAAATAATCTTTTTGGAGCAAGTTAATGAAACACTATTAGCATCGTCAGCAAGTTTTTTAAGTTTTGGTACAAAAGCTGGCTGATTTAATACGTAAGCAAAACTAATCTTATAGCATCTTAATGTAAAGGAAGAAACTTTCAGTATGAACAGTTTTAATTTTTTTAAAAGACAAAGTACAAAATGAAATATCAATATTGCATAATTGTAAAAGGAGCGTGATTTTAAGCCTTTTACTGCGATTGCGTATGTCGCATTATAGTTAAAACACATGACATATACCTAATTTTGAATGGAAAAAAGTTTTATTTATTTACGTTTCATTATAATTTCCAATACATTTTCTAACGTTTGGAATTGTAAATAAAAATACTTTTAGATCCATAAAGTATAAATTATTTATACAATAGCATAAAAAAATGAAATTTAAATCACACTTGCAACAAAAATAATTAAAAAAATTTTTATACTAGAGGGGTTTTTTTTCACTATGGAAATTTTAAATTAATTTAATTTTATACATAAATATATTTTTTTATTCTGTAATATGAATATTTATGACAAAATTGTATTAAATTTTATTTCATTCAACTCTTGCCATATATTGAAAAATGTGCTTTTAGGAGAATACTAATTGAAGGGTCTGTGGGGCTAGGTTACCGACAATGTCAACAGTCAATTGTCTAAATATGCCTCCGGATAGAATCAAATCAACAAGCCTTTTATACCAATTGAATAATTTCAGTGGTAGTTACTTTACAATATTTCCCCACCGTAATTTTATCTGCGATATAATTCGATGAACGGCTACCACTAGTTGATTCATTGCTGTTTTGCGAGAGACCAGGAAAGCTTAATTAAGATCACATTAGAAGGTCACTCCTGTGTCGAAATTTGCCGTCGAGTGTGTACGGGCCTCAGTTGTGAGTGATCGAGACTGAACAGCAACAACGTGAGGAGGACAATGTTGCAGTCACGAATAGCAAGTCAACTGTTCACTGTGCTTCATCCATCAAACTAGTCTTGGACACATCGAGGTGGGTATTTCTGTCCAGGTAGGCGTATTCAAATCGCGTCTGAAAGTCACCATTATATGAGTCAGCTTTTCGCAAAAAAACGCTTGGATCACCATCTTTTGTATTCCGAAAATTACTTAGTTTTAACAAATTAATAATGTAAAAAATCGTTTCTCTCCGAGAGTTATAACACAGTAGAGTTTGTCCGTTTATTGGAAAGACAATTCTTTTCCACTGGCAATTTTTTTTCTCTAAATCAGCTTTTATGAAGATAAACCTGTCTCTCCCGTAATCTTCAATTATGAAATTTTAATTGTGATTTTCATCGACAAAGGTAACTAGGATATAAATATTTGACATCAGAAAATCATTTCTCATATTTGAGAAAAACGCTTATTTCAACAAATTTTGATGAAATATATTGTTTCATTTTAAGAAATCTTAAAACAATGACAAATTTACAAATTGAATGGAAATGTTTACCGTCATTTAATATTTCAACTTCCTTTACTCGTAAAACAGCATTTCAAGCTTTATGGGATACTTCATATTCGCCGTCTCATTTCTTCCTAAGCGAAATTCATGAACAGCATTTTGAGCTAAACTTTAATCCCATGAATTCGAGACTTTCCCTGAGTCATTAAAATGATTGGTAGAGCCATATTTCCGAGGTCACAGGTATTTTAACTTTTACAGTTATAAACTAGTTTAAGTTCAGCTGAAATGTTCTTAATAAATACCTATTCAATTTAAATAGACGTAAAAATTTTCTTTTTTTATAGTAATATATAGTACAACAGTATTGACCTCGATAATATAGATGACAAATATTACACTAAAAAGCTTGTTTTTAAGATGAAAAAAGCTTTAATGTGAATTATACTTTATACTTTAATCATGTGACAACAAGATTTTTAAATGAACACAACTATAACTAATGCAGTCCAATAATGGCAGTAGATATATAAAATTTAAATATACGTTGAAACAATAGAAATAATAAAATATTCTTTTTATGAAAAAAAAAAAACACTTTTATATAAAGACAACTGGTTTATGTTTAGAGAAAGAAAATTTTATATTGCTCAGAAAGAGTATAAGTTTAAGAGTTTTTAGAAATTGTTTATTAAGGAGAATTCAAACTCAAAGAAAAATATTTAGTTTTGTGATTTAGTTTTAAAAATTTACAAGGCTAAGACTCATTATTGTTTTAAATGCGTAGTTAATCACATAAATTTTGGGAAAAAGTGAGAAAAAATGTAAGAATAAACACATATAAAAATATAGGTATGCTGTCAGTTAATTAGAAATAATTTATTGTTTGCGTAGAATTCGAGTAATTGAGTTAGTATCTATAATAAAAACTAAATGAATATTGCTATCTTTGAGCCATTATAGCAATATAATCATTATAATTATAGAAATCCGTAATTTTAGAATTATGTGCGTATTAAAGTGAATATACCCTATTACACCCATTCATAGAAATAGACGTTACAGTTATGAAATGTTTAGTAGTAATTGGGAAAAAAAAACATCAGTATCTTTGATCCAATAAAAGAAATCTGTCATCTTTCTTGGATCATCGAGTCGCTAAGAATGAGTTAGTATTCATTTCATTCATTTATAGTCACCTTAATCTGAGTTCTGTGTTATTCTGCGTTCTGTGTCTGTGTTATGTGTGTGTTAATCTGTGTACCTCTGTTCATCTTAATCTGTGTTAATCTGTGTTTGTAAAATGTTTGGTAAGTAATACTTCATTATGAGAATGCAATCAACGTTCATTATGAGGATACATAATTACCACATTGAGTTTTGTTGGTAAAACCTCATTAAGAGAATTATTCGTTAATGTAGAATGCTGATTAGAAAACATCATAGACTTAAGAAAATATAATTAATTTTATAATACCCAAAATTAGATCCTCATCTAATTAAAAATTTATTTAAATATTATAGTTTACTGCTTCTTTATCGCCTTTTGTACAACTCGAAAATGGCTTCCATTTTGATGTTAACATTCCATTAAAGACGCTTATGCTGTTTTATTGAAGTTCATTAGAAGCTGCTCTGATCCATGACTCACAATAAAACGAAGTAAGCAATTGTAATTAATTAGGCTATTTGACGTTTATTCAACATTCCATTTGGAACTTGGAATTTTTTAAGTTCATATCGCTCTTTAGCAGTGTGACAGTTACAGATATATAAATGTAAATCAGGCTTATTGGCTATTCAGGAGGTTAGGTGGAAAGAGAGTGTCTTATCTGATATAGGGACTATGGTATGAATATGAATCGATGTAATATGATATGAATATGAATAGGAGATATAAATAATATCTGAAATAAGTTTTCCTGAACAGCGCAAGATCAGAATGAAACTATATTTGTTGTTAGGAAGTTTCTTGAAGGGAACATTATTGATTTCATACCTGTCAATGAAATTATTAACATAATTAGATTGAGAGGAAATTTTTTTAATGTATCTTTTTTGTCATTACATGCACCAGTAGAAGGATCTGATGAGGATGAGAAGGATAAATTTTGCGACATTTCAATAAAAGAACATGAACACATTTAAGAAATCCTGTAAAATATATTTGGAGGATTTGAATTCAAAGTTTGGAAAGGAGAACAGTTTCAAATCGACTATTGCAAATTTTAGCTTCTTTGACTTGTGCAACGAAAATGATCTTAGAACTGTGGATTTCATAAGTAATAATAATATTGGCTCCACTTGTTTTAAACTCAAACAGATACATAAATGTACATGAATATCATCAGTGGGCCAGACAAAAGTACCAGATTAACCATATCAGATAAGGCATTAAAGGCACGCATTGGATATCTTAGATGTTGGAAATTTTACAGGCAAATGTTGATACAGACCATTACCTTGTAACAAAATATGGACAAAAAATTATCAGATTCAGATGAAAAAACGTTGAAAAACTAGAAAAAATAAATAAAAAATTTTAGTTGACTACCAGATAATAAAGAAACAACAGAAACACGAACCGAGACAATAGACAAAGAATATTGGGAACCGATCAGGAGGATCGGCCCAAATTAAAATGGGGAATAATGTTGAAACTGAAAACATCAAAAGATGTCTTGAGAGACGAGGAAAAAACACCACAAAGGGAGAGGTTTGATGTTGAGTGCAGGGAACTCATAATGGAAAAACACCTGACCAGAGAAAAAATGTTTTCTCATGGGACAACACAAAATTAAAGGCTATATAAAGAAGAAAGGAAGATCGTCTTAAAAATATTTTGTGGTAAAAAAAGAGCATTTGACAAAGCAGAACACAGGAACGGAAAAACCTATCTGAGATAAGAGATACCAGAAAAATGTATCCTAAAATTAAAAGCAACAAAAGGGAAGATCAACCCAAAATAAATTTCTATAAAAACAGGTGAAAAAAAAACAAAATAATTGAAAGGTGGGCTCGAAAACTGAAAGATAAGTTTTGAAGAGCTTCTAACTAAAAAGAAAGATGCAACAAATGTAGATATAGAGGGAAATGAATATAATGTTGATGATCTTGGATATGGTGAACTCCATTTTAGGAAAAAAAACAAGCAATAAAAAGAGTTAAAGAATAAAAACTCACCAGGACGAGACTTGATTTCAGCAGGAGTTACTGAAATATGGAGGAGAAAACTTAATATGGATGTCACATGATCTTTTGAAAAGTGTGTGGACTAAAGAAGCAATGCCAAATGAACGGCAAAAGGCAGTTACTTTCCCCTATTCATAAAAAAGAAGGCAACTTGATTTATGAAAACTACCGCGAGATACAGCTTTTGAGCACTTCAATTATTGCGACCATATTGTGAACTTGATGTCTAAAACAGAAAGATATTTGATTAAAACTTATAACGATTTGGAAAAGGATGCAGAGACTGTGGGACTCTTACATAACAGAAAAAAACTAACTATATTGTTACGGGCAGAATAAACTGATCGATCCCAAGCTCAGTAAATACTGAACTTGGTTTTGAAAGGGTGACAAAACTGAAATATCTGAGTTCAATTATTTCAAGAAAAAGAAACTCAGAGATAAAGGCAAGATTGGCAGCTGGAAACAGATGTTACTTTTCAACACTTATGTTGTTTGAGTCATCTCTGTTCTCAAGAAAGTCAAAACTGAAATTGTATAAAACAACAATTAGACCTGCATGCACATCTGTTAAACCCCGTATGCAGCCGAAACTTTGGCTTCCAGTCAGAATGCAAAAGAATGCCTATTACTTTGGAAAAAAGATCCTAAGGAAAATATATGGACCAACCTGAAATGAAGACGGTGGAAAATTAGTAGTAATTTAAAATTAACTAAGCTCTTTAAAGAAAAAGATGCAGTAAACATACTAAAATAAGAAGAATACACGGGCTTAGACTTTTGGAGTGACTGAATGATGAAAGACCAGCAAAAAAACCTGTAGGGAAACACTAGATAAACGCCAAGGATAGGAAAAAGTGGAACTGTGTTGAAAAGTAGGCTAAGGTCCTTCATGGACTGTGAAACCAAGGAGTATATGCAAGTAAGTGAGTATTAATAGCACCTTAGGCTGGTCCATTGAAGATAATTAGCAGTTGGTGGATAATATATTCGTGACTCACAATATAATAAAGTTAATAAATATTTCAACCTGACTAAATAACGCTTCGCTAATACATTTTAAATATCATTCGATAAATAGTTTACGTATTATTACTGTCTCATTCATGTCCATATTGTTTTCACTGAAATATCTAAATGAAAGTTAACAGTAATCTTCGACAGGAAAATATCTTGATCTATGATTAAATCACAGTAAAGAGAGCAATTTTCAAGTCAAGTATACCAAGTAATGAAAGTTAGGACCTACTGTCAATAACTTTGAGGTAGCGTTACAAAGGAACCAGTCAAATGATATCAACCTCACTCCATATGACAGCATTCTTTTAGTGAAATGGTTGTAAAAAAGGAATGAATATTTTAAATGTTGAAATGCAAATAACCAAATGAATATTTTAATGAAATTAATTATTAATAAACGCTTACTTGATCCATTTTCTTACTAGTGTATTGAGTTTCAAATTTTATATGTCATCTATATATTGACTGCATTGCAAGAAAAAAAATCGCGTGATAAATAACGTGATTTCTTATCCAAACAATATTTTTGAATGATTGTTAGACATCAGAACTCATAATAACGCATGATTTTGGAAAGAAATTAGGAGAAAAACAATGCTTCAACTCCTTTATAATAGAAAAATAAGAAGAACAACTAATTAACCTAAGCAAAGTAAGCTATTATTCACGTTATTTTATCATTCACAATGTAAGAAAATTGGAAATGTTTGTAGCAGAGAAAGTAATTATAAAATATTCCTAGTGGGGATTCATTGTGCATTTCACAGCTCATTAATTTTAATTTGGCATTCTTTGTACAAAGAATATCTTTTCTAAAATCATTTCAAACGCTGGTTATCAGTGATGATTAAAAGGAGTAAATTCAATTAAGGTCTTAACAATCTGAATTCGTTTTGAGGAATAAAATATTTTATTTAATTATTCTCAAAAACAAATGTAACCCTTTTTGTAGGTTTAAAATTAACATAGAAAATTCTGCTCTACGTTTAATTCAAAGCACATTAAAAACTCGATTATTTATACATTTTTTTATTTTGCATCAGAAAATGGAATCATTTATTTTAAATTCTCAAAACAAACTTCAACTATCACTGTCCCTAGTCTCTTATCTTAGCTGAATTATTAAATTTTAAAAGCATGACTAAATAAGAACTTTCCCACTTTTAATTAGCAAAAAGAGTAAAAGCTTCATTTTGATAAATAAAAAGTATTACAAAATATTCTTTGAATATACAAAATAAAGAAAAATACAAAGTATTTTTGCTAAATCCCAGGGAATAATTAACTTTTCTTTATTTTATTTATTATTTTATTGTTGTAAAAAATATCACAGCTCTTCATTTAATTTTATTGGCCATTAATGTTTTACGACGAATGTTTGTTGTCACTAAATATTTCTCCACAGTACGCAATAAAGCTTTTATGGTCTAACCTTCGGAAATTTTATTTCCCATCCAAAAATTTTCAGACATCAGTTAATTATCAGTTTTAGTCTGAAAGAATCTAAATGCTTCAAATATTTTTAAGATAAACAACAGAGAGAATTTTAATTTTTTCTTATAAAAATGAGAAAAAAATCGAATTATTTCTTATACAGTACGAATACAATATTACATTAAAGATATTTCGTTTATTAAACTTGATAAGTTTATCCTTTAACATAAGTTAAATGGAAATTCTAACTGTTTAAACTAAACTGTTTACTCCGATAATTCATATAGTTTTGATCTTAAATATATATAGCAGATATTGTATCAGAAAAGTAAGAAATGTAAAACTTTTGCAGCTGTTGCAATGTACAAAAATGTTTCAAAGCTGATAAAAAGCATATTTCTTTATTCGCTTTGAAGTAAATATAGCCACAATTCTGAAAATATGATTAAAACTTTTTGTTTACTTTTTTCAAACATGCCACAAATATTATGGAAACAATTCATATGGTGTGTCGTAAAGCAGTGGTCCCCAACCCCCGGTCCGCGGACCGGTACCGGTCCGTGGATCAAATGGTACCGGTCCGCCCATTTCATTGAAACTGAATTTAAATTCCTAGGTTTATACCCCAAATTAAAAATATCTGTGTTCCATTAAAATTTTATTTATTTAAAAAAAATATGCCCCCGAAGGTAGTAACATAATTTTTTTAATGTTTTAAAAAAGAAAAAAAAAAGAAATCTTCTGCAACTATTTTCTCATTCAATTAGTTTTAATAAAAAGAAAAAAACAATAATCGTAACTGTAAATATCATAAATAAAAAAAGAAAACGCGAAGCGACATTTGCATTGGAACTAATAAAGAACTTCGTCTTCTCTCTCGATTCTGACGCCTCACACAGCGAGAGTGCATAGTAAGGCTATAAAAGAGAAGCTGTCTCGTCTGCCATTTAGTCACCCAAAGACCACGTGACCATGATTCCTCTCTACTGTTTTGTGTGCTTTATGTGGATTTGTTTGTTTTTTGTAAAACGAAAGTGTCTATCACTCCTCTCTCTGTTCACCGGTACTTTCTCAGGTTTAACAGTGCTTGGTGTACGTGTGTATTGTGTCTGCACAAATTTAACTCACAAGTTAGCAAACATGAATACAAAACAGACGTCCTTAGAAAGTTTCCTTGGAAAAAAGAAAAGGCTCAGTGAAGAGACCGAAGAGCCTTCAACATCAAAGAAACATGCAACTTTTAACAGACAATACCATGAGTCCTACTTGAAGTATGGTTTTGTCGGGACAGGCGATTCACACAAACCAAAACCGCTCTGCATAGTTTGCGGCGATCAACTCTCTAATGACGCAATGAAACCTTCAAAACTGCTTCGCCACTTGAACGCCAAGCACCCTGGATTAAAAGACAAGTCCCTGGAGTATTTTGAAAGAAAAAAACGGGAACACGAAGGACAGAAAAAATTTATGATGGCCACCACATCAATAAAGGAGAGTGCACTAAGAGCATCATATTTGGTGGCTAACCGCATTGCTAAAGCTAAAAAGCCATTCAATATTGGTGAAGAATTAATCTTGCCCGCCACTAAAGACATTTGCCGTGAAATACTAGGAGAAGCTGCTGTGGAAAAGATAGCACATGTGCCTTTGTCGGCTAGCACTGTGACTAGGCGCATTGAGGAAATAGCCGAAGACATTGAAAAGCAATTGTTGGAGAGGATTAATGCATCACCGTGGTACGCACTCCAGGTTGACGAATCTACAGATATTGACAGCAAGGCAGTACTACTTGTTTATGTGCGATATCTATATCAGGAAGATGTGCATGAGGATTTGTTATGTGCACTATCTTTGCCAACCAACACCACAGGAGCAGAACTGTTCAAGTCACTGGATGGTTATATATCAAGACAACTAAAATGGTCCTTTTGTTTAGGCATATGCACAGACGGAGCTGCTGCTATGACCGGACGTCTATCTGGTTTAACTGCTCGGATTAAGGAAGTTGCACCTGAGAGTGAAGCTACACATTGTCTCATTCACAGGGAAGTGCTAGCAAGCCGAAAAATGTCACCAGAATTTAACAGCGTATTGATTGATGTCGTTAAAGTTATTAACTACATCAAAGCACACGCCCTTAACTCGCGCCTGTTTGAGCAGCTTTGTGAGGAGATGGACGCAGAGTACAGATGCCTTCTGTTATACACAGAAATAAGATGGTTATCCAGAGGAAAATCGCTACTGAGAGTATTTGAATTGCGAGAGCCATTGCAAAGATTTCTCTTAGAAAAGAAGTCACCGCTGGCAGCACATTTCAGTGACAAGGTATGGGTCACCAAACTGGCTTACCTGTGTGACATATTCAACCTGCTGAATGAACTCAATCTGTGCCTTCAGGGGAAAATGACAACTGTTTTCAAGTTGGCTGACAAAGTAGCTGCCTTTAAAGCCAAACTGGAGTTATGGGGACGACGCGTGAACAGAGGCATTTTCGACATGTTTCAGACATTAGCGGGTATTTTAGGCGAGACAGAGCCTGAAGATTCATTCTCCCAGTTGGTTCACGATCACCTGTCTTTGCTTTTAAAAGAGTTCGAGCGCTACTTCCCAACCACAAAAGACCCACGAACTGGTAAGGAATGGATCCGCGACCCATTTGCCAACAAATCGGGTGAATCTAGCTTGTCAATGCAAGAAGAAGATCAACTGTTGGAGATTGCAAATGACGGCGGCCTTAAGACTACGTTCGAAACAACAACTCTGCCGGTGTTCTGGATTAAAGTCTTGGCAGAATACCCCGAGATTGCCACCACAGCACTTAAATCCCTATTGCCATTTCCGACAACCTATCTGTGTGAAGCGGGATTTTCTGCAGTAACAGCAACCAAAACAAAGCAACGGAATAAACTGGAGATAAGCAACACACTTCGGGTGTCATTGTCTCCGATTACCCCCAGATGGAGCCGTCTTATTGCAAAGAAACAAGCTCAGGGTTCTCATTGATGTAACGTTCAAGTAAGTTAAAATGTTAAATCACTTTATTTTTTGGTGTAACTGTATTTTATTTTAAAGGTAAGTTTAAATACAATTAAATTAAAATTATAAAATCAAAATAATCTAAAAAATAAACAATCAATGCCCCCCCCCCCCTTTAGTGGGCCGTGGTAAAATTATCAAACGTTGACAGGTCCGCGGTGATAAAAAGGTTGGGGAACACTGTCGTAAAGTACATATCCGTATATCTTACTTTTATTTGCTTACAAGATTATAGGCTAACATATTAAGAGTCTAACAGTATTTTAGAAGCAATAAGCACACCAAATTTATACAATTCTTCGCCTTATGTAAATTACGAAATTTTAGATGAAACACGTCAATTTTCTTATAGTATGTAGAAGAATGTTTATATTTAATATTTTTGCTAAAACATTGTTGTTGTTGTTTTTAAAAAGTGCAGCTCGAAATTAGAACATTTTTAAATGATTTTTCTTACGTTAATTTCTTGGTGAAGAAAATTCTTTTGGCAGAAAATTTGATGGTAGAATTTAGTTTCAAAATATTGCTGATATATTCTAAGAATTATTCGCAAATATTTTACTAAAAATATTAATATTAAAAATATTATTTCAAACTCTTATTTTCACCATAGTTATTCAAATTCTATCTCTAATATTTAATCTAGAATTAATCATTTAGCTCACTGAGAATAGATGTTTTTAAATTATTTGATTTGAGTTCTAATTCAAATATCAATTTGTTTACATAAAGTTTTGCAACATGAAACTGACATTCAAAAAACATTTAAAAAATTGTCAACTTTATTCATAGAATTAAATAAAGTTCTAAAAATTGCATGGTTTTTAAAATAAAATGTCTTGTTTTAGCAAAAATAGGGTCATGACACGAATTCTATTAGTCTTAATGCCATTTAAAGCTCCCGAAATAATTTAAAATAAAGAATAAACTATTTTTTCCCAAACGGAAGCGTGATTAAATCTCCACACACTTTTATTTTTGGAACTTTAAAATATCTTTTTTGCAATTAAAGAACTAGCATGAGGAATTATAATTGTCTAAATCATCATTTATTTGCTTGATTATCAGAAACTATGAACTAAATCAATATGTAACTTATATCTGTAACCTTTTTTAAATAAATTTCAGTAATTTATCATGTTTTCAAATGTGCTTTAGCCTTTACAATTTAGAGCAATATTCAACACCGCCCCAAAAGCTTTTTGCGCATGGGGAATGTTTTTTTACCTTCATGAAATATTACATAATTTATGTGTAATCTTAGACTTTTGATTGTGATACGGTCTTAAAAATATAATATATATAGCAATATGTAAAACATGTTTGAGATTTTCATTTGAAAACTTTTTTTACGCGACTCTTAAATTATAAGAAGAAAAATTGCCTAAATAATAACTTATTTGATATAGTTTTAAATAAATAGTAATATTTGGCACCTTTCTTTGTCCGATTAAAATCTTTATTCTACTTAAAAAGATCCACAAGATCCTGGCCAGTTGTAGATTGCACTGCGAAGATATTTTTAAGAGGAAGAGGAAAACTATAATAAAAAAAGATTTAAGAAAATTAATAAAATATTCTCATTAATAAGAAATACTTTTGTCACTAGGTTGCTAATTTCCCTAGTGTAAAATTCATTTAATGGGAAACTCAAGTCAGAACAACAAAGGTTCGGTCTATAATAAACATGATTAGTATTACATTGAATTATATCCTTACCAATACGCGAGTTTTTTTTTGTCACTTACTAAATTAGTTACCTATTTAATAAATATATGACATCACAATCTTTTTCATCAAGCATGGAGAAAAAATTTCTGGTAAAATTGCCATACTGTATGGTAATAGTAATAACATTTATGATAAAAGAAAAAAAATATTATTTGTTGATAAAACCTAAATATACGGTGTTCAAACCAATCGTTTCGCAATTTTTCCCATTCATAAGGTAGCGGCTTACCAGAAGTTTTGGTTTTCAGAATGAGAGTTCCTATTAGCACACATTTAATGAAAAATAAAAAACTGAAAGGTAAATATAACCAAATAATGCCATGTTCTAAAGTATCATGATAAAATCACCAAATTTTTCCATATTTACTAAAATTTGTCATATATTATAAAGTCATATTTCATTTTAAATCTTACCAAAGTCTTCACCAAAGCACTTCGGAAAAAACTAATGAGCTTTTTGGTTTTGTCACAGAACCAGAAAAACAATAAATTTTACCACATTCTGGTAGTCTTGACCATACTTTTTTTCTTGACCATACTTTTTTTCTCAATGCAGCATTCGAAACCATTTATCATTTTCCGATGTCTTAACAAACATTTTTGTGTTTCAGAAATATAAATGAAAAGGGGAGAAAAATATGCGGTAAGTGTTAAATAACAGAAATCGCTTCTGGTAAGTTTTTTAAAAACCTTTACATCACTATCATTACACTTTTTTAATGTTTCTGTTATAATTTGTATTGTATTTGTGTGTTATGATAAATTTTAACTAGGAAACCTATTTATAAATTAAATTCATTTTGAAACTAGTCATACGAGTTAAACAAATTCAATTTTAAAATATATGAAGAGAGAAACTAGTATTGAAAATTACATTCCAGTAGAACACCTTACTAAAGTTACGATTAAAAAAATAAACTTTTCCGTTTTCGATAACATCATTTTTCTTTTCGGATTTACAGAAATATCCTATCTTTCTCCTAGAATTTCAATCTATCCTTCTTTTAAGTACTTCAGAGTTAAAAGGGATCTCGAGTAAATTTATTTAATCTGTCTCTTTGCTTTGACTTCTATTCTTCAAACTAGTTTCTGTTCATGACAAATGAGAAAAATGAGTTTCCAAGAAGAACTCTAACAATACCTCAGCAGAGCCCAAATCACAAAAGAATGAAGGATAGGATTTCCAAAGAGAAACAATATTGGGATCTTTATTCTTTGACAAATGTGATTGAGTTGAGGAAAGTTTCAGGCACACAACAAAGGAAAATGATTCAACTGCTATTGTCTTTTAAAGTTTTGATTCGTTTAAAGTGTAATTTAACATGGCTGCAAAATGCTAATTTTAACTTATTTAACTTTTCAAATGGGTTCCGAATGGTTTCTATGCAAGTTAAATTTAAAGGGATGATTTCAAATGCTATTCCACTTGGTTTTGACTTTATTAAATTACCCATGCATTATGTATGTAAAGTTTTAACATAATTTTTACTTTATCTAAAACATCAATAGTTATTTGAAAATAGCAATAAATTACGATGACTCAAATTAAAATGGAAAATTAGAAACTGGATGACTTTTTGACTTTTAATTTTGCGTTTAATTAACTTCCATGTAAACTTCAATGAAGAATCGAAATAATTAAAATAATTAAAACCGGCTAATTAATCGAAAATAATTTCTTACAAAATCTGATTCTATACCTCTTTGATAATATGGCAGGCAAAACTTCATTCCAAATGTCATGAAACTAAAAAAAAAAATTATGATTCTAAGTCAAAATTTTGGGTGACGCATTATTGCACCACCTACTTTCCTACATCAAAATCGACTAAATATTTATTTTGATACAGAGTAACTTTTCATATAATTTGAGTAGGTTTATACACTAATTTTATTACTCAATAGTTTTGATTTTGATATCAACATTTTTTGCAGGAAGACACAACATTTAGCATGAAAGTATTAATTTCACTATTATTAATTTAATTTTCATTAGTAATACTATTATTGATTAATTTATTGATGTTAATTACATTATTAATTATTTCATAATTATTGTTAATTATATTTTTCATACTTAGTATCATATATTTTATACGTTAAAGTATTAATATCAACAAAGAAATAATTGATAGAAAGTTTGTGAGGAAGTAAGATGTTTTTTTTTTATTTGATGTAATTTGATGTATCTTTTTTTATTTGCATGTAAATAAGAAAACAATGTATTGGCTTACAGTCTATAAATACAATCAAATGTTTCCTTCTTGAAAATAGTGTGAGGAAGATAACATCTATTTACTCTTGTTGAATGATTCCAGAAGTTTTTTAATATCCAAATCCACTGACCGTTGTCAATAGAAGTAACTTTGTGAGTGACAGCTTTTTCATAAATTACTGAACGTTTTAAATATACCTCTAAACACATGGTCATTCAAAAATTCAATATCATGTTTAAAACGCATTTAAAAAATCATACCCTTTCTGTCACTGACTTAACTCCATAATAAATGTGGACTGAGGTAACGCATAGTTTTGTAATTCAGTGACCACAGTTTTATGCGCAACAACATCGAAAGAAAGGAATTAGCAAAAAATTCTTCTGAGCGATGAAAAATAATAGTTATTTGGTGTACATAACATCTAGATAACATACAGAAAATTAATGAAATTCTTTTTTCGGAAACGTATTTCTCCAGTTTGTTTACTGTTATTTTATCATTACCACTAAAAAATATCTATAATACCTATCCAATAATATCTAAAATATCTACCCATTAAACCTACCTTCAAAAACCTACCTAGTAAAACTTATCCGATTTTGGTGCTTAATTTTTGGTGTTTTAATTTTGGTGTTCGATTGTGGGATTGATTATTTTTTCAAGTTAATACCAAATCGAGTGTTCATACACACTTCAAAGGGTGTAATTAAATCATAACATCAATAATTGATGAAGCTTACATCAAGCTCGTGCGTTTACTCCATTCCTAGTTAGAAACAGACCGGAGGATATGTTGTTTTCATTTTTGAGTGCTCTGCAAATTCTGGAAAATAAAGGCAAATTGTAATTTTATTTGTGCTAGAATTAGTATAATCAATGACAGAAGACTCCAGCTACACATAATGACTTTATTATCTGACTGAATTATTTAGCAAATTTATCTTGTTAACTGCTATAAAAGACGTGTATGTTTTTAGTTGCATAATGAAGATATTTATGTTAGGTTATTTATTTATATAAAATTTTCAATTTTAATAAACATTTTACAATATTTAACTTCTATTTCCTTCGGATGTTGAGACTACATCGAATTCATATTAATATTCTCCTGTTCTGTACACTGTGAAAGAATTTCATACATCTGAACACGAAAATTGGGGGCAGCTTCATTACACTAAATGGTGTTCCACCACAGCAAAAATCAGTGATAGTTCCTGGGTCAGTGAAATACCTGTTCTTTTACGCTACTAGGTGTTAAGTAACTGCTACCAACCACCATGTTTGTTACTTAGTGACACTAAAACTTATAATTACCGTAAGATATGATACTACTCACTAGAATAAATTAAGTTATTGTTACTAGACAATATCAAGAAAAAATCAGTAATTTAGAATACACGCATACACTGATTCTTAAATAAAGTAAGTTTGCGAAATAAACTTAGCGTAACTGAGAGAATTAAGACGAATTTGGATTAGGCTTAACAGAGTAGGAGCTAGTATAAATTATACATTATTAAATTTATTAATAGTTCACAGAAACTTGAAAATTAAATATGAATATCTTGATTATATATTTAAAACCATATCTATGTATTTTTAACGGCGAACTTTAGTTATTGTTGATGAAAACCAACATGGAACACATACCAACTCGTTTTCGATTGTGAACATTTACTGAAAAAAATAAAAAGGAGTGCTTAGAGGCGAAATTATTTAATGTATGGTGTAAAGGCGAGTGATCTTGTCAGACTATGGATTTCAATGAACAAGATTCGAGTAAGAGTCAGAGATCACGAGTT